>NC_056751.1:655517016-655574516 GCF_019279795.1 Protopterus annectens
CAAAATTAAATAGGAATCGATGAGTGTCAGTCCATCTACAACAGGTCAATGACTGTGCACATCAATGAGCCTGGGGTAACCAATATGCATCATCATTATTGTCAAATGTCCTTTTCCTATTTACTACATGAGGTCTGAGTATCTCATCAACTGTCACCATCTTTCTCAATTGAATGTCACTGTTCTATTGTTTTTGATTGTCATGACTGACTATTGTATGTCTTGTGTCAAGCAATCTACCCATCTCTTTGCAGGATGTCCTTGTTTCCTTTTACTTTCTTCCTGTCTCTCCCAAATTTTCTTCATAAGATCATCTTCTGCATTCCTGCGCATGTGCCCAAGCCACTGTAATTTGTTCTCTTTGACCTTCCCTGCAATAGAAGCCACTTTGGCTTCTGGTCTGATGTCCAGATTTCTTCTTCATCTCACAGTATGCATCCTAACATCCATCTCAGACACTTCATCTCTATCACCTCTAGCTTCTTCAGCTGCTCTGCCTTCACTGCCAGGTTTCTGTAACATACAGTAGTACTGGATCCACCAATGTTTTGTATATATTCCTTTTCAGCTTCTTTGGTATTGTTCTTTCACAAATTACCTCTGACACTCTGTGGCAGTTGGCTGCAGCTCCTTTGATTGCAGGTTTGACCTTCTAATTCAGACCTGCTTTCTTCTGGGTCACCCCACCCAGATACTTAAAGCTGTTGACTTGTTCCACTATTTTCCAATCTATCTCATTTTTCAGCTTGTTCTGCTTTTGCCCATTTGCTGCTATGAGAGCCATCATGTCTGCACTCAATTGCATCACATGAGCCTTCAGTTTTGTCTTCTGTTGCCCTGTCATTTGCTGAAGTTCCTATGCAGAGGCTGGTTGTAATGCCACATCATCTACATACATCAGATTTGTTGATCTGTCCCCTTGATGCCTTAGGTATTAACTATGGTACACAATACCTTTACATTAGAGAACATGGATCACAGAATGCATGCCATGCAAGGCTAGCCTCTCAATGACGTAACAACAGGCTCTAGGTGATTTGGTCACCTATATTTGTACATCTATATAGTCACACACAAAGTGAAGAAAAAAAAAACATTATGCTAAACTTGCTCTGTACCATCTTTACTTCTATTCAAATCAGCTCATTAATATTAATCTGAAGTTAGCAGTTTAGTTCACTAGCTTTATCAAAATATCTCCTAATGGAAATGAAGAGATCATTTCAAACCTGTGGAAAATATAATTTAATAAGAAAATAGTGTATACAAATATTTAAAGAAACAAAGAACAGTTTTAACAGCAACTACAATTTTTAAAGTATAAATAAACATGTAGTATATGCAATAACGTCCACAGTATCTTCTTCTTTTGGCTTTTCCTGGTTAGGGGTCGCCACAGCAGAAAAATGGTCCGCAGAATGATTGTCAGTGGAGTTTTACAGTGTCGAGTTGCCAGCCCGGTGCCCAGCCTTCCACAGAATGCACACACACTCACACAGGGCCAATTTAGAGTGTCCAATCAATAAAGTGCATAGTATAATTTTATGTAATTCAGTTGTAAAGGTAATATCACAGTCCAAGTTAACAGTAATTCCAAACCCTCTGATAAAGAGCATGGCTGCTAAAATTGACTGGTTCAGTGTAAACAATGGTACTAGTTATTTGCACATCACCACCAGCTGTCATTTATTAATATATGCAGACAAAATATAGCAGTAGGAGATGGCAGTTACCTGACAGAGAACTGATGTGAAAGGAAAAGGAAACAGTTCATCCATTCTGTGAAAGGGTAAAATTATCTAGTAGTAGACTTAATCAATTAATCAAGAAAGTAAGGAAAATACTGCAAGATAAAGCTGTAGCCATCTGGAGAGACATACGGGGTGGAAAAAAGAAAACTGAAAGACATTTAACTTACACAGAGCTAGTTAACTAGAACTATGTTAAACAAAGAGTGAAAAAGAAATACAAATGAGGTGATAGGAATTAAATAAAATAGGAAATGGCTGAGATACTGAACCTGCAGGTTTTAAAGCATATATTGTCAAAACTAATATACAAAAAAACAGAAAAACCAGGTGATGTAACATAACCATTTAAAATAGAGACATTTTGTCTGTCCATAGGTACAAGACTCGTGATCACATAAAGAACAAAATGATTTAGTGCAGCTGTAGTGAACAATAGTGAACAGACTTTAGAATTAAACAGGCATTAATAAACAATGCAGTATAGCAGCAATGCTGCACAGTTATCCCAGAAAAAGGCAATAAATAAGAAATACAAAAGAAATTACGTTCAGTTTTGACTATAGAGAGCATGCATGGAAAATTGGACAAACTTAGAAGAGCTTGACCTCTAGCTTAATGTTGAAGACACACCACCCTGAAACAAGCCCCAAAATACTGCTGAAACCCCCATAGGAGCATAGCACTACACCATCTCAGTCTCATTTAAATCAGCCAGCTCTTTCCACATCAGCAATTCAGCTCACCTTTCATTGTACTGGGAATACAGAATACTTTCTGTCTGAGCCTGAGGACAGCAGCTCAAAGGTTAACTGCTCTTGTCTAGCATTACACTGTGAGCTTGAACTCCCTCTTTATGGACAATTACTAAGAGAAATTAATTTCAAACCTTAAATTCTCTGAATTAGCCTCATAGTGGGACCCAACAACATGTTATTTAATAAGAGAATAGCATCTCAAACCTTAATTTCTGCACTGTTCCATTTTATTGGGAATTCTAAACATTTCTTTATGGAATATAAGGACAGCTGTTCAAACCTTACCTTAGTTGCATCCTTACATTGGGAGCTCATAATGCCTTCTTATTAAATATAAGAATAACAAATACATGTTAGAGAGAAAAAGGGGCAGAGAGAAACTTCGATGGAATATTGAAAAATGTTTACATTCTATTTTACCGATTCTACTGTTGAAGCAATCCTTATGACATTCTAAAAAGGACAAATAATTCTGATACTGACCTGTTTCACCATTAATTCCACAAACACTTATCTCTTTCAATGTTTGCTGCAATGTCTCTCCAGGAGCAGCCTTAGGTCAACTGGTGCGCTAGGCAAAACAGTCCCATAGCAACCCCTCACCACACCACTCGGTGCCCCCATCCTGGTCTACCTACACCAAATAAATACTGGAAAACTGCCCCTAGTAGAGCGGCGCTGAAGGCAGCTGCCTAGTTGCCTATGCTTAAGGCAGGCTATGTGTCTCTCCATAATTATAATGCTTGCCTCATTTTGCTAAACCAGCCCATGTACACAGTCACACATTATGTTTTCTTACACAAGGCTTGTTGTTTCAGTGAATTATTTTATTATGTTAATTTATTGATTTTCTGATCACTTCTTCATGCACGTTGAGGTCAAGATAAACCAGAAAGTATCCCAGCCCTCAGTGGGAACATGACAGAGAAACATATGCTGGACAAGATGCTAGTTTTTCAGGATGTACACATACGCACACACACACACACACACACACACACACACACACAAACACACACACACACACACACACACACACACACACACACACACACACACACACACACTTACATTCAATCATTCAAATATAAACATATACGTATGAGCGCATGCACATCCAAATGCATCTATATTCCCAAACACAGGCAGATATGTGTCTCATGCCTCTATTCAATTTGGAGCACTGATACCACACACAAAGCTTTTGTTTGGGATGTAGGAGAAAATTATAGCACACATCAGTAAACTACAAGGCCATAGGGGAGGAGTATTTGGACTTCATACAAGAGGAATCCTAACCAGGAAGTGGCTGGAGAACCCAGCACTGTAAGACAGCAAGACTAACTGCTGCACCACTCCTATGTTTCACTTGATTTAAAATTAAAGTAGCTTTTGATAAAAAAGCCAGTACACAAGTGAAATGCTTATTTGGTTTCTCCAGATTAAGGGATACTTTTAATTAGAGCTTGGATCCAACTTCCACAAACTCTTATGAGTAGAGATATTTTCCTGTCTTCTTTTTCAGTCTCACTGGGAAAATATCTGTTGCATGATTTTCCTGTAACCCCCCCCCCACACACACACACACACACATCTGTATTTTCACGTCACTGGCAGTCAAAACACCTACTTTCCTTTTTCTTTCTTTCTTCTTCACCTTCGTTTGTAAGTTCTCCAAAACCATTGCCAGCTTAATCTTCATCACCAGAAAGCAAGTGTTATACTTTCATTGGAATGTCAAACACCCCAAAAATGTCTCAAAGGGTTCAGTAACTAATCCATACTCCATGGCCATGCAGTAAAATAACAGTATCATTATGAATATCTAAATAACATATACACGTGGTAATAATGTGTCTTCTAAACAACATTTGGGGGAAATGATACAGATGAATTTGAGGGGAAACAGTAATTGAAAGCTACATTAAGCTATTTCTTTCTCTGAACATAGTAAACCAGACAGATGTAGCATCAAAATACACTGGATATCATTATTTGCTGCTGCATTATCAGGATACTTTTTTCTCCATTGAATAATTTAGGTGGATAACTCTACTTTTAAGCCTCAGTTGTTTTGGTTTACATTTGTGTTTATTCCAGAACCTCTGATCTCCTATGTAATGCTATTTGCCTAACTATAAAAATTACACAATGCCACTCTCTTACATTACAATATCTGTACTAGTTTCCTAGTTTCTTTATCCTACATGTAGACCATCTGCTCCAGAAACACTAGGTCACATTCTGTAGGACTGTTGGCACATACCATTGAGGTTCCTACTACACGCTCTGCTCCCTGATCATGCTGTGTGATGCACAGATAATTATTATACAGAATCCTAACAGTCAGTAGTATCACTAAGCCTCCTTCAGTTGTCTTTAGCTGTCTTTCTTGATCTGTATCATTTTCCTCTTACCTTTCCCAAACAGAGAGTTATTACTGAACTTTCCTTTCTTTTAATTTTACTCAGATACCCAGCTTAACTCAGCCTTGTATAAGATTTCTACTTACACACACACACACACACACACACACACACACACACACACACACACACACACACACACACACACACACACAGACATGTGCGCGCGCACACACACACAAATCATTTAATAAGTACAATGGTTTATTGACTGAAAATGTAAATGATAATGAAATGGATGAGTCCGAACAGGACATATCTTACAATAATAGAATTAAGCAGTTAAATGAAATAAGTATTAAGCACAAAATGTTTGGTACAGAGAATAATTACTTGAAAGAATGTATTAACCCATGTATTGTCCCTAGGGGACTTAGAATTTTTAAATATCCGAATAATGTTATTGAAGGCTCTATTTTTCATGAAGAGCTACTTAACATTTTTGACCTCAGTGGTTATGAGGTTATGAAGGCCATTATTAGAGAAAACAAAAGGCAAATGTCCAAACTGGAGGTTAATATTGGGAAAATTAACCAACAGGTTACTAGTGACCTTATGTATAACATTGGTGAAGGTAAAAGGAAATATGAGGACATAAAGAAACAAGTGGAGGAAAAATGTAGGTTGGTGTATAAAAGAAAATGTGGTAAATTAGATAGGGACATAGGGGAGTACAAAGGTAAAAAAGCCTATCCACCACCTAAAAAAGAATAGTTTCCATATGGACAAGGGAAGAAGTATAGAGAACAGTATGGGGGGACACGTTTTGCAGAAACATACACTAATACTGCATGGAGGGATGATTTTGATTCAAGATATCATCAGAGGGAAGGGGGGGAACACAGAAAATCTGGTTGACCCTTTAGAATTCCCAGAGTTAAGGAGATCCGAGAGATTGAGGCAAAAATCTCCCTTTCAGTATTATCAGAGGGGACCCACCAACAGGAGGGGGTAACAAGGGATTTAAATGGTGGAGACGAGAATTTGTCAAAGTCCAATATTTCTGTAGTAGGTGCATGTCACACCCTGGATAATTTTAATATTTTTAATTATAGTTCCTTGGAAATGCGGGTAGATCATTTTGGATTATTTTCCAAGGAGTTTAAATTTATTCCTAGTACCAGGGGTAGTATAGTGGGCGCCCTAATAAATTTGAAAATAATATATCAAGAACAGCAAGGAAACAAAAATAATAATCCAAGGAAAGAGATGAAGAAAACTAGTACATATAACCCCCATTATACCCACAATTAAGAAACTTAGAGTAACAAATGGAAAAAGATCTTAGACAGAGGATGAACCGAAAGTGGGGTATAAAGTTAAATCTTACCCATGAAGAAAACACACTATTAGATGAATTTAAGGATAATAAATACATAAGGGTTATGCAGCCTGACAAGTGTGGGGGTGAGGTCATTATGTATAGTGTTTTGTATTCTAGTAAAATGTTAAATATGTTGAATGACATTTCTAGATATGTTGGAGTAAGCAAAAATGAAATCAATGTTGCTTATAACAAAATAGACTTTGTATTGAAAGAGATGTTACAAGACCAACTAATTAGTTTGGACATCTTTAATTACTTAAGGATGGAGAAACCTTGAGTACCCATGTTCTTTGGAATTCCCAAGGTCCATAAAAATGTGGAGGGTCCACCTTTGAGACCTATAGTGGCTGCTAGTGGGGCAAAAACCTACCCTTTAGCTAAATTTTTAGATTTAAAATTAAAGAAAATTTGGACCACTGCAGGAGATATTTTAAAGGATTCTTGGGATTTCCTGAGAAATATTAAGAAAGAAATATATAGAGACAACATTATATTTGTCCCACTGGATATACAGGACCTATTTAATGTGATACCCCATCGAATTGGTTTAGAGTGGTTTGAGGAAGCATTACATGCATATGGAAATTTGAAACAGGATGAGTTTTTGGTATACCTGGAGCTTATGGAACTAGTTTTAAAACATAATTTCTTGTTTTTTGAAGGGGAGTTTTATAAACAAACACAAGGTGTGGCTATGGGTGCTTGCCGTGCCCCTACATATGCCAACATAGTACTTATGATATGGGAAGAAAAATATGTATTTACTTCCCAATATGCTCAATATTGGAACTTTTACAAACGTTACCTAGATGAAATTTATATTTTTTGGACAGGAACAGAAGCCTTATTGATGGAATTTATTGATTATCTTAACCAAACCACTGAATTTTTAAAATCCACACATCATATTAGTTACAGGGAAATGAATTTTCTAGACATCACCTTACAGAAGCTTCCAGAAAAGCAATATTTTAAGTCTATGGTATATAGGAAAGGGACATTTTCCAATTCCTATTTACATTTTTCAAGTTCTCACCCCTTTGAACAAAAAAGGAGTATTGTAAAGGGGCAGTTTATACGTTGTTCCAGAATGACCTCTTGTGATATAGAAATTAATAACTTAAAGGCTATGTTTACAGAAAGACAATATCCGATTGACCTTATTGAGCAATCAGTGGCTGAGATAAGGTCAGGTATATTAGATAGGTTTTGTCCTATCCTGGGGTTGAATCTGGAGGACAATCAGGGTGTGAACCATGTTATGGTATCAACACAGTTAGAACACCAAGAACAACAAGGTGGAAAGAAGAGGAAGGAAATGGAAAATCACCCAGGGGGGCAATCCTGTCCTGCAATATTGTACAGACACACCAGCTATTAGAGCCATTATAACAGAACACTGGGATAAGTTTAGTGGATACTCTGATTTGGAAGCATTGTTCAAGGCCCCTTTGAAATTTAGTTATAAGAAAGGAAGGAACCTTAAGGACATTTTGGAGCAAGAAAAGAAGGTTATTAGTCAAAGAAAGAAAGGAACTTACAAGTGTGGTTCTTGTCTACAGTGTCCCTACATTATTAACCAAAATAAAGTGTATATTGTGGAGAGACGGAGGATTATTGAAGCTGACAGCTATGCTAATTGCAATAGCGAGGGGGTTGTATACCTTGCCCTATGTAAAATATGTGGGGCATTTTATGTGGGCAAGAGCACACATAAACTAAAGAGGAGGGTGTATGGACATATGAATGCTGTAAAGACACAGGATTATAATAATGCATTATGTAATCACACATTAGATTGCAAAAATTCCAAGTGGACATTTTTTGTTTTAGAAAAGATAGTCCCTGACCCTATGGGTGGTGCATGGAAAACAAGAATAGAAGTGAGGGAGCTTTTTTGGCAGTTGGTGTTGGAGGCCAATAAGTACCCAGGAATTAATGAACATCTATCTATAGTACCAATTTTAAAGATGAGAGCTGCTAAATTATAAATAAATTGTAAGGAAAATATTTTACCAGTGAAAACAATAGGTTAAAGTTTTGTAACATGTACTGGTATAGTTAGGATGTTTATTTTGATACATACCATGTACATTTAACATACACTTTTTAACATATGTATATACCTATTGATTTTTTAATGTATATATTTTTAACATATATATATATA
Organism: Protopterus annectens; assembly: GCF_019279795.1. Lineage (NCBI taxonomy): Eukaryota > Metazoa > Chordata > Ceratodontiformes > Protopteridae > Protopterus > Protopterus annectens. Next base: position 655,525,446 of record NC_056751.1, read on the forward strand.
TATATATATATATATATATATATATATATATATATATGCATATATATATATATATATATATATATATATATATATATACATATATATATATATATATATATTTACATATTTGACATACATCTGAATTATCTGTTGTTGGGGTGCATATGTTGTGTTAAGTTTAATGCAACAGATTAGGTTGCATTAGCATATATTTGTCAATACGAATTTTAAATTCACTGTATTTCACTTTAAGGACTGGAATGATTTTAAAGTATTGTTTTTATTGGTTGATTAAATAATTGCATGTGTTATGGATGGTCTAAAAGGAAGATACAGCTTGTTAAATCTGTTTTGCATCTGAGGAAGTATAACAGAAGACGAAAACGCTATTGTGGTGTAATTGCGTTTATGCAATAAAGCTGTTGGTTCCACATTTCGCTGTGGTAAAGAAATTTATTTTCCACCTCCTTTGAGTGCCAGGATTGTGCTGCTTTTGGTTTACTTGTCTCTTTGGGCACTCTTTCCTCTGTTTTGTTTTGGTGTTAATGGCGAGCTATACTGGGAAAACAACCACCTTTGCTATAGTAGTCTGGCTTCAGGAATTAAGAGGTGAGCTGTTTTATGGCAGATTCCCAACAGTTTCCTGACTTTGCTAGTTACTATGTCAAGGAATGAAAATATTAAATGGTGTCATATGGTCCAGCTAGAAGCCCATCTGTTTAACATGTTACACTATAAGCATAGCCCACTACACATTATACATTGGACTGGGCACAGCCCATGTAATAGGAACCTTTGAGAAGTACGTATTTGTGCCAAACATCATAGTGGTTGCATTTCTGCAGTTGAGTGAGAGTACCATAGTAGTGACCTAACCTTTAATCCATTTGAGGTGGGAATAGAGTGTTGGACACATCTGAGTCTGTGACTAATCTTCATGTTGTTAGTATAAATTGGAACAGGGATGATGAGCATAGTGATACCATTGACAGTTATGCAGTAAAACAGTAGAAGGGGCTGTAAGACTAGGGTTCAGGCGCCTAGGCAGCGAGACATTTCCCTGCGAAACATTTTGGCTGGGGACACATGGCTGAAGTGACATTCAGCTGCAGAGAAATATGGCTGTTTGTGTTCCCCCTGTGAATTTGGTTATTGAAGTTGTAGGTATGACAACACATTCTTCTCTTTGCCCACAGGGAATTTGCAAACAGCCAAATTTCTCTGCAGCTGAATGTCACTTCAGCCATGTGTCCCCAGCCAAAATGTATCGTAGGGAAATGTCTCACTGCCTAGGTGCCTGAACCCATAAGACTAACCAATGAAGAGCCCTTAGCTTTGTTTATGCTGGTGTGAGACAGAAGTTCCAGTTCTCACCCATTAGGATCTTCACTTTAGGTAGAGTTTCTTACAGCTTTATGGCTTTATGATATTGTGGAGATCTTGTAGCATAATACTTCTGTTAGACTAAGCCTAACCTTTGTTAGGTGAATGAATGAAGATAGCTCCAATGAGTTTACCCTTTTCTGTGTTGTGGAGATTTTTTTGTTTTATGGCCATGGTCACTGTTATAGAATGACTAATTTTCATAATGACACATTGCTGACTGTTATGTAAATAACTGGGATAAGATGGATTCTCCTATTATTCTGAGAGTGATGATAGAAGAAAAGAGGTAGCATGAAGATTAGGGAATACTTGTGTTGGGAGATGAATTAAATACCGTTAAGTATTACCACAATCAAGTAATGTTCAATTTGAAAAACTTAGATCAATAATGATCATTCTACAAACTGTCAGATTATCTGTAATGCCCAAGAGATTATCTACAATGTCTATACAGGTAACCCAGGCAGTTTTCATGATTCACATATATGGCACATCTGCAATCTGTACACCATGTTTGCTAGGGGTGACTTTCCACATGGGCATCTAGTGGGGGGGTGCAGGTTATGCCCTTGATCCATGACTCATGATGCCTATTAGAAAAATAAACACTGAGCAGGGATACAATACCCACACTCAAACGAAGAATATCATAGAATGTGTATTTGGCTTCCTCAAATCAGGGTTTCAGTGTCTAGCCACCTCAGGAGGTGCCCTGCAGTATGTCTCAGCTATTTCTGCTGATGTACTTACAGTCTGTTCCATGTTGCACAATATCATTCTCAGAAGACAGGACAACTATGGTAAGTAACGCAGTTCCCCGTATCACAGCCAGGCCCAGCAGATACATATGAGGAGTCTGAGGGAGAGCCACCAGCAGCAGATGCTGCTGGCTAATGTAGATGTGCACAGTATGCAATGGGTCTGGCAAACAGACAAAGGATAACATACACACTGAGTAACTAAAAGAAAGAATAACAACCTCAACACATATAAATATTAAAAATGGTGCTTGCTGAACTGCACAGCCTTTACTTAAAACCAAGTAATGGTTGTATTCTGTTAAGATCAAACACAGGCATATGTTTAGCAGTCAGCAATACTGCTCAGTTAAATAGAAACTGTGCAGTCATATAGGCTAGTATTTGTTGAATGGGTGTGTGTGTCTCTACATGAACACAATTAAGCACTGTGCCAGCACAACATCCTGGCATCTTGGAAAAGTATTAGCAGTGTATGGTAGACTAGTCTGTTCTGTCTCATCACATGAGACCATGTATATTACCTCTTACAGGAGTTGCACTGCTAGTTCTATGGTCCTGGCTAAAAGTTGGGTGCTACCTGAAGGTGAGTAATGTCTGCTAGATGAGTTCTCATCATGACTACGTTCAGGACCATGACCACATCACATTCCATGGCCTGGTGTGGACACCACAATCAAAGATGGAGCAGTGGAAATAGTGCCACTAGGGGAGCAGGATCTTGCATGACCACACTGGTTAACACAAGACTATGTAATTACTCTACAAGATGTTTAGTTGCAGATGCTGCCTGATCCAGTCTGCCATTCATCTTGTCCATGGAGTCACCCACATGGTTCAGGCAGTCCCACACACCAGAATGCACAATATTTAGTACTTGCACTATCTCTTCTGATGCCCTTGTGGAATGTGCCTGTGTTTCTGTGACAGCCCCATGCATATGCCATGTGGCAGCTACTGACATACCAACATCAGGATCAGGGTGGACATCAGGCTTATCTGAGCAATTTTAACAACCTGCCTGTGTGGCACTTCACCCTCACAATGGCTATTGGGAGAATCAGCCAGTTTTGCAACTGGTATAACCATACTATCCAGATCACCCTCGACCTGTCCAGTGTCTGAGGTCTCTGTGTCATGGGTGTGTATAGACATACTGACTGTGTCCAAAATAGGGGCAGTAGATTCTGGGGATGTTGGAGGTGCAACCTCAATGTTAGACTGACCCTCTGCATGCCCAAATGTTCCTCTTCATAGCCAACATCAGCAGCAGAAGCAACAGCAGCAGCTACCAATATTCTGATATTAGGCAGCAAGAGTACCACAGTGCCACTGGCTTTATCACCTATGATAAAAAGTAAGCAACAACAACAAAAAAATAGAATAAAGCATAATCAAACCTATATCATGTGAAATGTATATCACAATTTAAAGTATGCTAATGAAATGATATCAAATAACTTTCAGTTACCCACACATTTACATTTTTGATAGTAATAAGAATACAGAAGGTGTGCTTACCATATGCAGGTGGCCAGGCAATGACAGACCTAGATATGCATACATGAAACAGGAATGATAAGCATCACAAAGCAAATGATAGACTAAACAGAAAACAATTGGCTTTGCAGCTGCAGAATAAGACACATCTCAAAGAAATCATTAGTCTTCACTGGACTACCCCCCATTCCTTTCCCCTTCTCCATTTCCATCCTGCCTGTGCCTCTGGCTCTATCTCTCTCTAATTGTCATTGTATACATATATGTATATATGTATACAATGGCAATTATTTCTTAACATAGCATATCTGGAAGTTCTGCAATAGTCACACTTGGGTTGCCTTCCATGTCAGTCCCAACATCACAAATTCTAAACGAACCCTGTAATGAGCTGTCTGTATATCTGACAGTGAACAGTGGACCAGAACTCCTCTGTTTCAATCAGTCATGGCTCAGTAGGAGGACACCCCCCTCACCTGTGACCATACATTCACAGGCAATTTAAGCTGCCTGACATCTGACTATCATAACCATGTCACTGGCCCTACATCTTATTTTGGAACATATACATCCATGGCCTCCCAATGCATTAACATCATTCAATACCTGATCCAAGATACGGTCATGGAGGACTTGTCGCCTCTGCCTCTCTCTCTAATAAGAATAACCCATGGAGACATAGGGCCTGAATGATCATGTCATTCTAATTATCAGTGTATGGCAGGTTACAAGGTGCTGATGTCTTAGGCACCATAGCCTTGACTGAGAGGAAGCACATTAGGAAAGAAAAAAATCCATAAATAAAAAAATGATTGTTAAACCCATAATAATATATTTGACTGTATCCATTCATCATACAAAAATACAGGAAAGATGAAGCCCCCATATGAGTATATACACCTTTATACAGATCCCCTCTTCCCCAAATGTAAAAAAAAATAACTTGATTCTTAAACACAGAAAAATATGAATATATCCATCCATCATACACAAAATTAATGTAAAAGGAAAGTTTCATTTGAGCACAAACAACACCGACCCCCCCCCCAAAAAAAAAGCTAAAGAGCTTGATAATAAGCTCATAGCAGGACAAACATTTTTGTCACTCTGTAGTACATTGCAGCATATAAACTCATAGAAGGACAAATGTTTCTGTCACTCTGTAGTACATTGCAGCATTTACAAAACTAATGGACACTTGTAAAGCAAAAATGATTAACAGTTTTTGGTGTGATATTCACTTCTGTGGAGGGTAGCCAGCTAGACATCAGTGCCTTATCAAAATTGTCTGAGCTAATAATGCAAAAATCCTTGACTTAATAGTAATTAATACAAGTCTTCTGAACACAGTTGTGAGCTTGCAAGATTGAAATTTCTATTAAACTGTCATCATTATTTAGAAAAATAATATATGGTCAGTAAATAACTGTGGTATACATGCCCATGCCAACAGTTACTGAGAATAATGAAGAGAGTAAAGCAATACTTGTACTGTGAAATGCGTCCATAAGTAAGGTTAAAATACATATTTTTTTCATAACAGCAACCTATTTTTTCAGCAAGTCTGTGGTGAAAGTAGCAACAAGTTCTGAAAGCAAGTAGCAGTACATAGCAGTATTGAGCCCTCTGGATCCAGAGAGTCTTCACTAGTATGATAAAATTTCCTTACCTACACAATTACATTTATATAGTGTAGATTCAGCCCTCTCAGCACTGTGAATAGGCAAATGAGGTATGAACTCATTTGCATTCATGAATTCTCCACTCTTCACTAACTGCAGGGAATGTAAACATGACGTAAGGACCTACAGGACTACCTGGACATGCCCTACCTCTACAAGGATGAGAACAAAGAAGTATTACTTGCTAAGTGCTTGTAAGTGCGAATAATTAGCCTGACTGCAGTATCAATCAGTTTTTCACAAACAGTCCTCTTTGGTGTATGCTTACCCAGGGTGTATCAGGAGAAGGGACTTACAAGGAATTTTGTGACTACCATTGAATGACTTAGGTCAGCAACATTCCTAACATTTATATGAAGTGTTTTATGACAACAGTTTCTGCCTGTGAGTACAATTGTGTCCACAATTCTAAGGAAGTAAATTCCTCATTGAAACATATCAACTGTAAGGTAAAGCACAAAGCAGTCTGTTAGAGAAGCATATATATGGGAAGAAATAGAAGAAAAGAGAAGGAAAGAGGTGTACTGTTCAATTGTTTTTTTATTTTATATTGTGTAAGGAAAGATAATCTTCCCTGTTGCCAGTATCACAACCATTCACACATCTAACTGTAAATTACACAGGACAAAGGTCGAAACTTTTTCTGTTGTACCTGTAAGGTCAATTGATACTATGTCACATCTTGAGTATAGGTAACCTCAATTTTATCTTCACAGTCTAACTATCTGTGTGTGGCACATCCTGATAAGAATCTAAAGGTTGTCTTTTGAATGTCTTGATACTCTAATTCAGAGACAGTTCTATTTATGATAATAATGATGTTTAAGTAGCATATGTTTATACTGAAACCGAACAAAGATGAGGAAATATCAGAACTGTACATTTTAGCTGCTTGTTTCATAATGTTTCTTCTATTTCAGTATTTTTTTTTCTCTTCATTGTTTGCTTGCTATTTAGCATTGTGCACTCTGAACTGACAGCGGTCCTTAGCAATGAACTACAGTTCACTTCCTAAGGAAAAAAGTGAAAAATCTAATTTGGACTGGCTTCTATAGTACAAACAAGCCTGACAGAGGTGAGTAGGCATAAGCCTGTTAGGCAATGACACAAAACATATGTGAGGTGGGTGTAGACAAATAAGCTAGGTTTTGAAGGACTTGAATCAAGTTTACAGAAATGATTTTATTACTCAGTTCAGAATAACTACTGATACCCAATGTTGTATATGAGATGTACTGGTTAAAGTGAGTGATACATGACAAATATCTTACCTGTAATTTATGTTAATGTATGCTACATATGTGTTTTTGTTGTAAACTTACCTCTTCTCATTAGTAATAATGATATGTGTTAGAGATTTTGTCTTTGTGAGTTATGATTTTTTATATACTACTATACTATATTATATTAACTACTTTGAATACAGTTGGTTTAAACTTTGATTTCCATTTTCTGGAAATTGCCTTTTTGGCTGCCACCATAATTAGACACAGCAAGGCCTTACAATGTCTAGTCAATTCTGATTCTGTATCATAGCTCAAAAAGATCATTTCCTTAGTTAAACCAGTTTGCTCATCCAGTGTCTCTGACAGAGCAGCCTGCAGGGAACCTTTAAAGTCTGCCAACTCATTACACTCCAAGAAAATATGTTCCCAATTATATCTTTCTTCCCTATCACACCTCCAACATTTGCTGTCTACCTGAGGAAAAATTCTTTGGAGTCTACTTGGTGTTTAAAGATGCCTATGCACATGGTTCCAAGCAAAGATCTAAATCTTCTAAACTGTGTTGCATATTTGGGAGACATACATATATCCTCCCATTGTTTCTTTGTAAATTGCTTATCCATTCTCTAGTCTCAATCCTTTCTAACCTCCTCTGATTGATTCTTATACTTTTCATGCAATATTTTGCATGCTGCTGTACTACTTATTTCTTTTTTATTTCTCTACCAGGGTGGTCTTTTGCTTATGATCCCCCTATTTCTATCTCTTTGCCAATACTCTGATGTCAGCCCCTGATATGGAAGGCAGTGTTTCCATAAGCCATATTTCTAGTAGCAATAATATACTATGTCTGTCTGTCTTATAATACACATTTCATACACATAAAAATTGAAGAACTGCAACTGTTATGACAGATATGTAAATCATGGCACCTGAAGCATGTTCATAGCACATCTGTTCTGTATTTCCATCAGATGCAGACATAGATGTATGCATATACTGCTTACTTCTGTGAAGGTCAGCATGGAGCGCCATTCACTACTGCTAATTCCCATTCTAAGTTCATCAGGTCAGGATATGATTGATATGATTATGCATGTATTAATACTTTGCCATCAGTAGTGCAAGTGAGCTTGTCAGCCTTGTAATTAAGGCAGATAGTAAAAAAATACAAGTGATTCTTTGTTTAGGTTGTACAACATCTGTATGTCTTTATTGAATTAAAAAAAGTTATCTGGCTTTCAGAGTGATATTGACTCAATTAAGTCAATTTGCTACTGTATATCTCCACTCCAGTCATTACACTTGCAACTATGTTACTATGATGAGTAAACTTTTTACACATAATCCATCACTGTTATTCTGCAGTGCACTGTCCTATTTAGGAAATGTCTGTGTATTGTCAAATGCACATTACGAAAGCATGAGACAAGGCAGGTGATAGTGACACCATAAATGTTTACTATTTCCATGCAGTCACCCCAAAAAAGAACAGGCTAGAATGATTGATAATCCAGTGGTTTATAATTGTGATTTTCTTTGGCATTCTATACTGTGAAAGAAGTACATATCTGTCATAGTGTCATAGTAACGCAATATATTTGAGTGCATGAATGAGAGTATATAATTCTTAGCAGAGAAGTATGTCATTATATGGGACAAGCACAGTGATGTTACATTATCCTGTGCACACACAAGCACTTGTTTCAAAACTTGTGATGCACTGTACCAGTTGTTCCAAATAGTGAAGTTTCAGTAAGTAAAAATGTGTTTCCACATTAATAGAGTCAGATTTCTCCTGTTGTGACTAATACTATGTTCTTCAGATTGTGTAACTAGATGGGTGTTTAATTTCTCACAGTGGTGAGCTTGTATGTGTGTGGGTGTGTGTGTGTGGGGGGGTCTAGTGACAGGTAACAAAAGCCTCAATGTTAAATGTGCTGTGCTATGCTGTGCCCATTTCCACTGCAAAGACTACATTTAACCTTAGACACAGCTGCAGCTGTACTTTATCCTACTTTTAACATAAACATCCTCTGTGCAATACACTGATGAGGTCATCATGTCAAAAGTGCACTTTCTCCTATATAAAAGCAGACTTCTCCTGTGGCACTTGTGACTAATTCTGTGTTCTCCAGATTGTGTAACTAGATAGATAGGAGATTCATATTTTGCAGGGGTGAGCTTGTGTGTGTGTTGCTTCAACGTCATGTATGTATAACTTCCTGAACAGATGTGATATATCATCTTTCACCCAGAGACAATTTTAATAAGGGAGAGGATGCTGCCATCCCCTAATCCCACTTTTAACACAAACATCTTTCCTGCATCACACTAATTAGATCATCATGTCAAAAGTGCACACTGTGCCCTTACATCTCAGAATTCTTCTGTGCACTCGTGGCTAATTCTATGCTATCTAGATTGTGTCACTAGATAGATAGGAGTCTCATATTCACACTGGTTAACTATTGTGACTGTATGAGCTGTCATATACAATTGTGTTGGTGACAACACCCCTTATGGAAACTTCCACTTTGGGGATACATTTTCAGGGGCAGAGGATTGCCATATAAATCTGTATTACCCCCAGGCAATAAACAGTTTGGGAAACAAATTTCTTATGTCATGCTATCAGAATGAACAATATCACAGTTGTTGTATGAGTTATCCTGTGGCACTTGTTGCTGATACTGTGATCTCTAGAGTACATAAGTATAAAGGAAGGAGGTTTGAATCCAGCGATAACTGATTACTCTGTCTGTTATGCTGTGTAGAGAATGCTTCTAATGTGTGTAACTGTGTAGTCTTATTGTGCACTTCAACCACCTTTGTGCATTTTTAGAACATCAAAGTATGAAAGAATGGTGCGGTCATCCCTTTAAATGTGCACTGTCACAACTGTAAAACAATAACTTATGTGGTGTTTGTGATTCAGGCGGTGTTCTGTGCCTTGTGATCTTAGGTTATTTTGATAAATTCAGCCATTACTACTTAGAGTGACATGTATGGGAATGTGCAAGGAGGTAACAATGTTGTCAGTTAGCTATTTGCTGTGTACATGTATGTCTAGGTATTCCTATTAAAATGATTTCTGCTCATTTTCCACACAGAAATGCTTTACTGGATAATGGTGAAGCCATGGGATGACATTTGGCTTTCCCTTGAGAAATATTAATGCATTTTCTGTGGTGTGAGGCTATGATACAATGTTCTGTATGCAGTTGCCTTTGAAATTCATTATTATCCTTACATTGTGCTTGATTGCCATTCTCCCATCAATGACAACTTCATGATGCATCACATGTGTTTGAGTATATCAAGCTGCAGGCAATGTTATGTGAGAAAGACACATATAGCAGCAGTCTTTTATAGAAATGTCAGGCACACATACCCCTTGCAGCAATAAAATGATGTCACAGGTTCAAAGACCAACATATCTCACACTTGTAGCACCAGTGGCACAGTGGTACATTCATTCTTCCCAGTATCATGTAGCTTTTGTTGCTGCATAGTCAAGTGTTCGAAATCTACTTTGCCTAACTGTAAACACTGTGCATTATTATGGTGTTATTGACAAATGTCACCCACAAGTGGTATAATGTGTACAATTACAGTGGGATAAACCTCCCCCAGAACCTTTTATCTCATACATTTTGCAACCATGCAATGATCATAAGCGGAGTCTCACAGCTTTGTTAAGACTCTTCCATTTGGCACATGTTATTCATTTACATGTTGGTAGTCAGTAGACTTACACAGCTTGCTGTTCAATTCCAGCATAGGGCAGCATGCAATGAATCTTTCAAAGTTATGCAAACAGCACTGCATGAAGTTATTATTCTCAGCTTTTACATTGGAGAAAGAAAGATAAAGTCACTTTGTGATATCCTGCCAGTGAAACAGTTATTTGGATGTCATAGTGTGAGTGCTCCTGCATCACATGCAATCAGCAATCACTTGCATAGGATGTCTACACAGATTGTGTTTCAAATCTGGGACAACTGTTCGCAGTTGTGCAGACATTAATGTTGTTAACTCCTTGTCATCATTTTGACCAAAACATCATACAAACTTTTCTCAAATGTCCTTTACTACTTGACACATTAATTTAATTTATTTGTGACAAGATCCATCACTATATCATGTGACAGACAGTCAATACATAGCTCTGCAAAGTGCCTAGTATGACAGGAAGGAATGTGAATTTGGTATCAGCTATCTGTTATATAACTGTGTCAGATAGGAGTGGCTTAAGCAACGAAAATACTTATGGCACAGTAGGAAGGCAACATTTTAGGTATCACCCTCCATGGTAGGAGCTCTGTACTCATTACAGTAGGAAAGTGCTGTAAGCCTTTCAAGGGAGTTAGTCATGACACACACAGTATGCCCATTTCTGTGTCGTTGAAAGTTGATGTAAATCTTTATGTCTCCTGACATGTGTTTGAGTCAGGCTAGACATAAATGTTAAGTATATAATTTATTGTTCAAAGGTATTACTTAAGTTCCAAATAATAATGCACTATATTGCATGTCTTCTTCTAAACATTTTTGCATTGCTGTAATGGTTTTCTTTACAACATGCCACTTAATTGGACATGAGGACTTATATAACAGGTCTTCCTGCATGACATGATGCCAGATTATCATAAAGTATGACTGAGCCTATGTTCAGACATTTTCATCTGTGCTTGTGTTGTTTACATGCCATTATGGCAGTGTTCACTGTAATGTCTTGTGAACCTGTCCAGTCCCCATCCTGTATTAAATGCAGTCCATTTTCAACTGGAGACCTTGAACTACCGCAATGTCATCAGATCTGTTTTGTCATTTGTCACTTGTGTATTTTGATTGTTATTATATTACTGTTTATGATGTGTGTATATATATATATATATATATATATATATATATATATATATATATATATATATATATATATATATATATATATAAAGATATATATGGGTCCCATTTAGATGATCAAAGTCTTAGCAGTTCAAATTTCATATGGCCGACACCATATGACCGAAGTTTAAAGACTTCAAGCACCTAAAAAAAAACAAAAACAAAAAAAAATCCTGGACATTTCCACAGGGGGGAAGCCTCCCCTGAGCTCCCCACACCCCCTCCTACTTTAATATACCATCTCCAAGATCGCACTACATTGAGGAAAAGGGAAATTGTCCCATTCCGTGCTGTATGGAGATCTTCGTTTAGAACGTTCAAAGTCTTAAAACTTCAATCATATGGTGTCGGCCATATGAAATTCGAAGTTCTAAGACTTTGATCATCTAAATGGGACCCCCCCCCCCACACACACACATATATATATATATATATATATATATATATATATATATATATATATATATATATATATATATATGGGTCCCCTTGACTTCATCGACACGCCGAAACACCAACCGTAAGAAGACCGACACGAGAAGACCGACGAGTCAGATGATCGACAATGTGAAATCCCGACAGCAGAAACACCGACCTGGGCAACGTGTGAGCGTGAGTCGGTAAGTATGTGCTAGTGAGGGATTTAGCGTTAGGGAGCGGACAGGTAAGTGTGTGCTAGTGAGGGATTTAGTGTTAGGGAGCGAACAGGTAAGTGTGTGCTAGTGAGGGATTTAGCGTTAGGGAGCGGACAGGTAAGTGTGCAATAGTGAGGGATTTAGCATTAGGGAGCGGACAGGTAAGTGTCAGATAGTGTGGGATTTAGGGTTAGGGTGTGGGAAAGGTGAGTGTGTGGTAGTGACGGACTTTAGGTGTAGTGGCGGGTTAAGTGAGTTAGGGTTAGGGTGCGGGTAGGGTAAGTGTGCGATAGTGACGGAATGTAGGTTTAGTGGCGGGTTAAGTGAGTTAGGGTTAGGGTGCGGGTAGGGTAAGTGTGCGGTAGTGTCGGTCCTTAGGGTTAGGGTTAGGGTTAGTGCATGTATAGTTGAGTGTTAAGTGTAGTTTATGTTTTGTGTGTCGGTGTTTTGGGTGTTGGTGTTATGGTGTTCGGTTTTGTGAGTTGTCGGTTTTGTGCTTTTTCTGTGTTTTGGTGTCGTTGTTTTGAGTGTCGGGTTTGTGGCATGTCGATGTTGTGATAGGGATCTATATATATATATATATATATATATATATATATATATATATATATATATATATATATGAAATGCATGCTTGTCTAAGACATGCTAAGGAAATGTACTCCCCAATCTATGGCTGCCCAATGGCAACAGATGGTAAAACATGTCCCTTTCTGCTGTGCATGACACAGTTCCTGTACAGTTCATGCCTTGTTTATGCAGGATGAAGTAGAGGATACAGCACTACAATCTTTTATCACACTTACATTCCCTGTATATACACGTCATATTCAATAACTCCACTGTATGCTAATAGCCCTTAATATATCCACTGTCCATACTAACTGGTTATCTCAACTTGGCTTTTTATCAATGTTAATATTAGATTTACTTCCCTTTCTTAGAGTGTTGCATTGTGTCCCCCTCACATCCATTGTTAGCATCTCTGTTTTTAAATTCTGTACACGTGTAAACAATTGGAAACATAATTATTTATTATTACCATCAATACGGATGTCTTTCTGTTGAAAATGTGTCTTTTTGACATCATCACATTTGAATGCATTTGCTGAGTACTTTTTTATCATTTACCGTCACCTTATACTTATCCCTGCACTATTAACTTTGGATTCTGTGTATAATCTTATCATCACTGGTTTCTTTCACACCTCGCAAAAAACAGACGACAGTTGAATAAAAAACCTTTATGAAACACAAAGCTTTCGGGAAACACCCTTTCTCAATGATTAACATAAGGTTCATTAAAACATTCAGTTAAATACACCCAAAAAGACATCACATGACCTGCAGCCAAGATCATCTGACCAAGAATTCAATTAAGAAAAAAAGGTATACATATATTTAAATATAACACCTCTCATGTACAAATACATAAAAATGCTTGAAAATATACACATATATAGATATAAAATCATTTTAACTTGGTTTGCTGTATTTTAACCAATATAGGTTTCAGAGAAACAGCTGTATTTAAACCTGGGTACACATCAGCTGTCAGGCGTGTAATCCATTCATATTCTCTTGTATCTAATAAATTACTTATATCTCCACCTCTGGAGGGTTTATACACAATATCTACAACTCTAAATTTAAACCTATGATCGTCACCTAATTCTCTAATATGTTTACCAAGCGCATTATTTTCACTTCCTCTTCTGATCTCTGACTTGTGTTCTATGATGCGCTCTTTTAACTTGCGTGTTGTTTTCCCAACATAGAAACAAGAACAGGCAACACATGTTGCCAAATAAACCACATTGTTAGAAACACATGTTGCCAAACCATGAAATACAAATATCCTTTTAGTTACTGGATGTTGAAATTTATTATTAGAACCCAGGTCAGTACCAGTATTAGGGGCTATATCATTGCAACAACTACAATTATAGCAGCAAAAAGTACCTGTCTTAGTCCCTATAGACTGATTTTCAGTATTAATGTTAAAATCTTTATAACACAGCAAACTTTTTAAAGACTTTTTATTCCTATAGGCAAAATATGGCCTAGTGCCTACCAGTGCCCCAATGTCATCCTGTGCTAATAGTACTTTCCAATATTTACTTATAATATTTTTAACCATATGTGATCTAGAAGTATAAGAAGTAATAAACCTCAACTTCTCATTTCCAGATGAAACAGATGAAGAACTATCCTCAATGTTCAGACTAAAAATAGGTCTATAAAGTGAACTCCTATTGGTTTCTATGTCCTTTCTTACGCCAGCTAACATAAATTTAGAGTATCCACTTTCAATAAACTCCTCACATGCCTCATTCATCTGTTTCAAAAAAAATCGCTTCAGTAGTATTCATTCTGCTTACACGCATAAGTTGTGCTTTAACTATACCCTGAAACACATGGGGAGCATGCATACTAGACGCATGCAAATATCTACCAAAGGATACTTCTTTTTTATGTATAGAGGTAGTTATAATATCACCCTTTAACGTCAAGTCAACATCTAAAAAATTTATATGAACATTAGAACATTCCATTTTGAACTTTAAAAAACTAGTAGTACTGTTAAGATGATCAACACATTCTATGAGTTCAGATAAAGGGTCTCTCCATATAAAAAAACAATCATCCACAAATCTTTGGTAAAAACTAATATTATCATTCATATATCTCTCCCCATCAAAAATATGTATTCTCTCCCATTCATGTAATACTATATTAGCATAAGTGTTTGCTACAGGGGTACCCATTGCTATGCCCATTAATTGCAAATAATATTCTTCATTAAACATAAACACATTATTTCGTAAAACTACATCAAGTAACATACATATATTCTCAACATGTCAAGTTGTAAAACATGAACAATGTGTTAGAAATTGACGTATTGATTCAAGACCTAGATCATTAGGAATAACAGTAAATAAAGAAGTGATATCCATTACTACCATGTATATAGGTCCACATGTTATATCTAATTTACTAATATTTATTTGCCAGCATTTTAGTTTCTTCAAAAAATCCACTGAATCTTTCAAAACAGCATAGCAATGTGACAATAGGGGATTCAATTGCTTTTGTAAATATAAAGAAATAGGCTCAGTGGCCCACCCATTACCCGAGACTATCGGTCTCATTGGTGGATTATCTCTAGACTTATGGACCTTAGGGATGCCATAAAGTTGAGGTATTACCAGACATGTAACAGTGAAAAAATGGAACAAATCCAGAGAAATATCACAAGATAGCTGCAATTCATAAATACACATATTTATGTAAGCTATACACTTTTTCACATCCAGATATGATATACTTTTAAATGCCGTGACATCCTTTAATAAACTCAAAACAGAATCAAAATATTTTTGTCTATCCATAATTACAACAAAGCCCCCCCTTATAAGCTTGTTTAATTATGATATTATTTCACACCTCCACACACTCCTAGAGTAATGAACAAAGCTGGCAATATATGAGGGTAGGTTACACTAGACACCAGGGATACACTTTATATTATGTTGTAAAGGCATTTAAAGAGATAACAGAATAATGTTTTGCAGCACAGAAAACATGGAACAGGGTGGACACTAGACACCAGGCATACTCTTTATATTGTGTGACAAAAAATGTAAAAAATAATAGAACATTTCATGGCCCAAAATATCTGGGGCAAGAGATACTACGCATCAGGGCTGCTGTTTTATTGTGACATTTACAACAACTTTTTGCAGATTGAATGAAGTGTGACAGGAACACTAGACACCAGATATGCTCTTTATACTGCACTGTAAAGGCACTTAAAAATATATAAATGCTGCAGTCTTTGTAAGTAAAGTGGACAAAACAGTGGTGCAACCTGCACTACTGTATGGTCCAGAAACTTAGGCAGTGAAGCCAGAGAGGCTGAGAAAACTGGAAGTGATGGAGATGAAGTGCTTCAGATGGTGGTAGGATGCATTATGTTGGGCAGATGAAGAAATGAGGACATAAGAAAAGACAAAGTAGCTCCAATTGCAGAAAAAGGTCAAAGAAAACAGTGGTTTGGGCACATGTGTAAAAAACCAGGACAATCTGGTGAAGAAGATTTGGGACAGACAAGAAGAAGACAAGAGGAAATGAAGGAGTCCAGCAAAGAGGTGGCTGCATTGTGTGAGAAAAAACCTGAGACAGTCAGGTATAAGTGACAAAGAAGGCATGAAAGTGGCACTGAATAGAGAGATGGTGACTGTTGACACAGCACCCTGCCCCATCTAGAAAATGGGAAAAAGAGGGTTGATGATGATGATGACGCTGATAATAATTACTGTTGGCACTTACACACAAGTCATTAGCAGAGTTATTTCTGTCCAACACCACTAGAAAATGGGGTTACTCCTAACATATTATGGAATTAAAGATGTTGGAAAAGGAAAAGACTTACCATTGCTCTAACTCTCCCCTTGCGAAGTACTAATGGAGCAATCTCGGACATTACCAGAGCTGACCTCGAACTCTTACAACTATACTACTCCCTTATACAGAACATATGGATGTTTTATCCTTCTGTGGTTTCTTTTAATGGTTTCAGGTGCCAGGGCTCATATACTCTCCCAATTGTATCCCTGATGAAAGAAGTACCTCATCCTAAGAACTGTTGTGATTATGCAGTTGCTGTATCACAAATGTCTTTTCTTAAATTACAGTTGTAAGAGTTAATTGTATGAATAAGGTTTTTATGTATACATTTGCTTACTATAAGTTGATATTTTTCTTGCTTTTTCTGGAACTGGACAAAGCCCTATGAGTACCTGACTTGCATGGCATTTGTTCTGTTCTTAATAGAGATTAGTGTAACAACAGTGAGGTCATGTTAGTTTCTATAAGTTTTAATTTTTCTTCCATTTGACTGTTTTTCAAGGTACACAAATATTGTTTGCATGTGTCTGCATGCATGCTGATGGGATTGGTCTTATCAAGTATTATTTAAAAGGTTATATTAATAATCATACTAATTTTACATTCCCAGCCTCCCCCCCCGAAATGCACAGACTGGTTCTAATGAGTTGCACCATTACTGTTTGATGTGTACCAATTGATACATATCTTGTAAATCATGGGTTCAATTTGGAAATTTTAGCATGAGGTATAAGCCTGTTGTATATCTCAAGAAAAGCATTTCCGATTCCAATCGAATACCTTGCCTGAGATGTCGCATTTCAGTCAGATGTGAAAAAAAAAAAGGTGGCATTCTTTGTAATGTGACAGTTACTTTTATTCATAGATTCATGGATTCACAGATATTCCAAAGCCATTGGATTTTATCGATATTTACACCGTGTCAGTACCCTTCCTCAGGCTCCACCTTCTTTCTTCATGAGGACCATGCAATTCAAACCAAGACTAAATTTGTGGATACCTATCCAGTCATTTAGGTAATGTTTAAAGGTAGATAGTGCGTCACACTGCTTCATATGTGGAGTTTTTTTTTTTCCAGAGTGCTGTGTTATAAATTTGTTCTTCCATCATGTTTTATTCATTTGTTTGTGAATACAGTCCCTGTAACCTTTTCAAAGAATTTTATCCCATTCAGTAGACAGGATCTAGCCTTCACAAAGCCAAATTGTCAGGGGTCAGTTTGAATAATATTTTTCATATTGAAGTTTATGAAGTTACTTATACTATATTTATGGCTTTGTAGAGAAGGCTCTTAAGACTGACAGGTCTTTAATTACCTGGTTAGTTGTAAGGCTATCCATATGGAAGGTCATAATGATTGCAGTGCACCAGTCATCAAGGATGAAACAATTATCAAAACTTTGGTTCAACAAGTTAAGGAGCAGATCAGCTAAAGCATATTTAACACTTTTAATTAAGCAGCCATGTATATTGTCAGATCTCATGGAGGAAGTATTTTTGGTCAAGGCTGCACTTTCAATAAATGATCTTAGGAATGAAGTTGTCACTGCAAACATTTATATGTCACCCCTTTCTATAAGGGACAAAGGTGCATAACTGGAGTGAACTAGCGGTTTCCCACCCATTTATCCAGATTACATGTTATGTGGAGATAAAAATGATTCCAGTGATGTAATAATACATTATCTATACCCCCATGTTTTATTTATGTTGCAGAATAGATGAACTCATTGTTTCCCACAATAGTATAGTCGTCAGGAAAGCAGAGTTCCTGTGTATCCTCTAAGAGTATTCTTACCATTTGCAAGAGACTTTCCTGTACTCCTGAAATGAAAATATTTGTCATTGTTTTCAAAGTTTAATTTCTGAAGTCCTGGTAAAGGCACATACATAAAACAAAGGCAGCAAGAAGGAATCTACAAACTGACATGATTTACTAATCACACCAGTGAAATGTTCAGCATATGCTATGCAGAGCTAGAGTTATTAAGGAGTGTTTTCAAAAAGTTATGTAAAAATAGGACATGTCTATGTTTACATTAATAATACAAAAATAGAAAGTGATACTGTCATGTTGGGGTGGTGTATTCAAGCAATGGGTGGTAGTAAAAAATTACATTAAAATATGGTGGGTAATTTAAAGACATTCTGAGACAAAAATGATCTTTTGCTGCAGCAGTTATGACTGTTAACTAAATTTTCATAAATGCAATAATT
Source organism: Protopterus annectens (assembly GCF_019279795.1). Taxonomy (NCBI): domain Eukaryota; kingdom Metazoa; phylum Chordata; order Ceratodontiformes; family Protopteridae; genus Protopterus; species Protopterus annectens. The sequence goes on from NC_056751.1 coordinate 655,544,156, forward strand.
TCATAAAAGCAGTGTGAATTACAATTGAACAAATGATGCCATCTTATGTAAAACATTAAGCCATGCAATGTTACCACTACTTGTCATCTAACACAAATGGGTTTTAGATTAATATTGTTTCCAACATTATGAAATTATTATATGCATAACTTGCATATCAAGAGGGGATAGCATACTGCTGGTTTAGTTACATTGCTGACTCCATGCATCTATGGAGAGCTCATGAACAGATGAACAATTTCCTCACTGACTGTATTAAAGTTGTCTTACAGACTTAGAAATAACTTTTTGTTTGACCATAACATTGGTATTTATTGCAAACAAAATACAATTTCTTTCCTAAATCTGCAATATGAAATCAACAGATAAAAACAGACATTTTATACTAACAACAGTATATTTAGCCATTGTCTACCAAAGTGATATCATGTTTTGCATTTTTCATAACTCACACCATTGATCAGATATTATAAATCTAATGAAGTGTGTTTTTAGTAGAGGATTTTGGGGAAAAGCAATCAGAAAGCAAACGGTTTCCTGGGTTTGAAGATCTCAGGAAACAAATGTGTTAACTAGCCTCCTGCTGTTCAGGATTAAATGAGTTATGGTCTCTTAAGTGGGTGATTTTGCCACCGCTGGACTTGCGTATGTGCAGAAGGTCTGAAAGGATGGGGTCAGCTGTGGCTTTTTAAGATACCGAGAAGATGGACAGAGTTTGAGATGGCCAGTGTAGCTTTTATGATTTAGGCTGTTCATTTTCTTCTTGAGTTGTGTCCATTCAAGTTACGTCAAATGATTGGACAGGTAAGTACCGAAAGGGATATTATGCTCGATGATCAGTCTAATAAGAGTCAAATGAAGTGGAATGATCACAAGTTTTGACCTGGAAACCATAACCTTGCTAATAAGCTATGCCATGCAAAAGGACTTCCTTACCATAGTGGATACATGGTGATTAAATGGAGCTCACTGTATACATAGCCAGGTCCCTAATTAGTTGGCCAATTTTCAGGGGTGTATTGCTGATAAGAGGATGTCATGCTTATCAAAGGATACTGGTATGTATTTTTTGGCATTTAGATTTAGGCAGTGGTTTTGCACTAGCTATTTTTTGGGAAAGGACCCTTTTGAGATTCTTACCCCAGGATTAAATAAACTCCATGCAGGCTTCACGGAGTTTACATGTTTGCGCAGTGGTGCAGGGTGAGCTGTAGCCAGCAATGTATATTAATGACATGCTGTATGCCTAAGCTAAGTTTCATGGATGGCAACAGTGCTGCAGGCCAGGAAACCATGTAAGCAAACATAGATATCAATTCTGTGTAAAGCGGAACACCTACAGTCTGCTGATTTGCATGGAATGTCACAGTGTTCACCAGGGCTTCACAAATAGCTGTCAATCGGTCAGTGCAATACTTTTGCACAAAGCCCAACATAATGAGGGGACATATTTGACATAGATGTCACATGGAAATGTCTTAGAATGTAACACTCTCAACCTCTTAGAGCAAGAAATCTGGACAAAGTCATAAATAATGGGGGGGGGGGGGGCAAAGGCCCAAAACTAGGGACAGATTTTTAATATTGCTCTTCCAAAATTAAAAAGTGGCTAGAATAATAGGTTGTACAGTACCATGAACTATCTGAAAAGCATGATGTTTGAAACTCAAATGTTTGTCATCAGTTTCTGACTTCAGTCTGCAATGACATGCCAATATTTTCCAGAAAACCAATATGTTATGAGGAAAAGATCAGAAATATTAGATAAAAAGTGGACATTCTGCATAAATCAGGACAGCTGAAACATATGACTTCAAATGTATGTAATACTGACTCACATCATTCCTGAGATCATCCCAGTAATATGACAGAAAGCCACAAAACTGATAAGGAAAGCATTTGGACATCCTAGGAATATCTGGACACTTGAGAGGTATGAATGTGAAGTATATAGTCCTAACACAGTACAGGACAGTGTACCTACAGTGCTGAATATTGTGATATCCCATTTTTGGCATTCTGTACTGAATCTGAGTCATTGATCTATTATGAGACATGAACTGCCCCGTAAAATGAACACTCAGGGGACGTGTGTGTATTGAATAGGGACACACACATGAATTATAGGAATGAACACAAGAAAAGAGGACAGGTTAAGCTACCTAATATACAGAAGAGGAAGGCATATCAATGGAAGATGGTTGCAGCAGCAACACCAATCACATATCTACATTGTATAGTAGGGACTGTACAGAGAAAATGTGTTGTATGTGTCTGTCACACAAGGTGATATAAAACTGGGAAAGATGTCTGTATGAGATACGCATCCTTACATGAATAATGCAGAGGGCATTTATCGGGGATCTGACATACAACTGGGGTAGGGAGCATTTTGCGAAACTGTGAGACCAATATCCCTGAACATGAGTAAATTCTCAGCAGAGGTCTCCAGCAAGGTGGGCATAGGTAAAGGCTCATGGAAAACATTACATGAATCAGCCACAATCATGGACAATATCAAAATAATACCACCGACAATCTCATGCCTCTGACATAGTATATATGATTTACAGCGATAAAAGATGAGTCAGCACAACCATACAAATATACACACACACACACACACACACACACACACACACACACACACACACACACACACACACACACACACACACACACACACACACACACACACACACACACACACACACACACAAACACATACACACACACTTGAACAACTATTATGATACATCCACACTCTTTGAGGGTAGCCATACCACTGTCCTGACACTGAAACATCTGCCAGAGGTGTTAGGAGTGACACTGCTATACCTGTATGCAACATTATGGACAATAAAGGCTACATGGCATATATATATATATATATATATATATATATATATATATATATATATATATATATATATATGGTTCTACCTCAGTTAGATGACACGCCAGAACATCGACAGGGAAATCACAAGTCCCAGAAGATCGACAGTTCAGAAGACCGACGCGACGGGCCCCAGAAGATCGAAAGTGCAGAAGACCGACCCGACGGATGAAAGCACCGACGCCGAGGATGCCGACATGGGAAAAGGCTGTGTAAGTATGTGGTAGTGACGGACGTTAGGGTGCGAGTAAGGTAAGTGTGGATATTGATGGTCTGTGGGGATAGGGGTGGGTTAAGTGAGTTAGGGTTAGGGAGTGGGTCAGGTAAGTGTGCGGTAGTGATTGTGTTTGGGTTAGGGGCGGGATAAGTGAGTTAGGGTTAGGGAGCGGGTCAGGTAAGTGTGCGGTAGTGATTGTGTTTGGGTTAGGGGCGGGATAAGTGAGTTAGGGTTAGGGAGCGGGTCAGGTAAGTGTGCGGTAGTGATGGACCTTAGGGTTAGGGTTTGGGTTAGGGTTGTAGGTAGTTGTGTATGTGAGGTTTAGTGTGGGTTTGTAGGGATTTTGGTGTGCTTGTGTTGTGTATGTGGTTTTTGGACAGGGAATGTGTTTTGTTTGTTGATTGTTGTGATTGTGGTGTGTGCAGTGTATGAGGTTTCGCGTTTGTGTACCGTCGGTTATTTCGTTGTCGGCCGTGTGGGGTTTCGTGTTTTTGTACTGTCGGTTATGTGGTTTCGGTGATTGCGTTGTCGGTGTTTTGGGGTTTTGTTTATGTCAGGTAGAACCATATATATATATATATGTATATATTTATATATGGCATAAGCTACATTGTCATAAATGATATACATGCCATTAATGTTGCCAAACACCTATGTATGTAGTGTGTGCATAAGTAGAACAGGAGCCACACATGCATCTGGTGTAACAACTTGATTGGTGTTCTGCACCATCCAACAGTCATGTATATTCCACAGAAAGAATACCTAGGTATGACCAATAAGCTGTGTGACAGCTCACTGTGACAACGGTGGTTCACCTCATTACACATCAGTGAAGGATGTGCCATGAGGTACATGAAGAAGGGTGCATTGTACACCAATATTGGTGTAATGAAGGCTGAGAAGCATGAAGGTATTATGGCCTCTGATGTGGGTGTGCTTCACATACCTATTACTTGAGTTACATTCAAGGTAGTATAGTAGTCAGCATTGTGACCACATGCTGGTAGATGTACAAATTACCATCTACCCCAGGGCACAGGTCACATACATATTGGTCTGATTATAGGGTGTGATGTCTACATTATACTTGGGTGGTGTGTTTGTGTCCTGAATTAACAAATCCTCCCATGTGTCTTGTCAATGCAGGTGTTGTCATGCCTGTGGCAGCAGCATTTGGTATGTGTTGCTACTGTCTGTATTACACTAATGTCACAGTTGCAGTCAACAATTTCCCACATTCTGTAGTCCTTCAGGCATCTGTGTAGACACAGCATGTGTATGTCATTTGTGTTGTCTATCACTTAAATAGTGGACAGGAAAGGGCCTAGCAAACAGCCCTGATGTACGGACCTGATCACTGGACCTGAGATATAGGTCATGTCAAACATCAACATAATCAAATGCTATGTATGTGATATACTAATCTGCCCATTTCATGATTTAGCTGTTTATGGCCACATATGACAGTATTGAGTGAATGCCTCAGTGTGGATTTATGTCAAATGCTTTGACCTGGTCAAGTTCCACAAGATGATACCAATGTCATCATGCATGCCCTCAGTGACCTATATGATGACATCTATCAGATGTAACAGACATGATGTAGCAAGAACAACTCACACAGGTCTGTTGCACACCTGGAATATAACTAGTGTCCATTTAAAAGAGGTCCATGATCACATGTTGATTCACCTCACAGTCGAGGAGAGTCAGGATGTGTCTATACATGCATGCATCAAGTGCTGTCCCCTCATCTAAAATGGACACATGTTGATGTACACCCTTGAATGGGAATATAGCCCATGTGGAGGGTGTGTTGAAGTGTGTATTCAACTGTATAAGGAAGGACTATTTGCTGAGTGACATAATAGGTGATCTGTGATGTCACAAGCTATTGCTTCCATGTGATAGGTCTGGGTAAAGATAAGACAGTGCATGCTGCCTATCATGATCTCACCTAGGGTTTTAACATAATCCCCCCATGCAGGTATCATGGATAAACCCTTCCAGGTGGGGATTAACCTTCACATCTCTTGGTGGATAAGCAATTGGCTCACTGACAGAACACATACTGTGAAAGTTGGTGAATCAACCTGTGCCAGTAGAGCTGTCACCAGTGGCAAATCCCAGGGATCTGTGTTTGCCCCTTCACGGTTTTGACTTTTATTTCCTGACAGTTCAGGCTAGAGTATATGGTCTTTGCCTTAACAAGTTTGTGGATTTTTGCATATTAGCTGCAATCATTGAGTTCACCAATGATGATAACATAGTACAGGGGAGCAAACACAGACAAATGAAAGGAACAAAGGCAAACAATGTACATCTAAATGCATAAATGTGTCTTTTTTTATGTTGTCCATCTGAAAAGTGAAATTCCATATTAATCACAGCATTGACAACAGTCCTGCTATGCTGACACCCAGTGATGTCAGCACTGGGAACACATGTAGATAGTAGTCTGAACTTCGACCACCAAGTGTCCACAATAGTATTGAAAGCCTATGTTGTGCACATCATACATCATGCCATCACAGCAGATCTTAAGATTTTATGACAGCACTGTAGTCAAACCTTATCAGAACAGTAATAGAGTATAATGCTCTCTTTGGCATGTACCTCACTAGACACATGCAGCAGCTGTAGAGACCACATGGCTTTCTTGACAAGATATCCCAGGGCCTACAAACCATGCCATGATGTATGTGGATAGATTAAAGCCATGTCACTGTACTGTGTGTGTTATATGATGAGTTGATGTCTGCCTGGCCTCCAGGCCATTGTCTGACCCTGCCCTGGTGGAAGTACTGCATATCCAGAAATCTGATACAGCTGATGACATCAGCGGTGTCTGTTGAGGAGAATTTGGTAAGAAAAGTGTCCCACATGCTGGAGTAAAAGGCCGTCAGCAATGTCAAGCAAGAGCTCATACACACACTTACACCCTGTTGACTACAGTGAGAATAGAACCGCTAAACTACTTATCTATGTACACATACTACAGAACCCAGTACTTTACAAACATGCCACAGATCAAGTCTGACTTGGACTGTGTCAGACAACAGTTTATAGCTGATGACATCAGCTGTTGAAGAGAATATAATAGTGTCCCACATGGTGGCATAAAATGCTCTCTGTAATGTCAAGCAATAGGTCACACACACACACACACACACACACACACACACACACACACACACACACACACAGACACACACAGCAGCTTGCGTGCACACACACACACACACACACACACACACACACACACACACACACACACACACACACACACACACACACACACACACACACACACACACACACACACACACACACACACACACACACACACACACACACACACAATATCAACTGCAGTGAGAATACAATCCCTACCTAAGTACATAGACTACAGAACACACTGCTTTGCACAAGCTCCAGGGCACAAATCTGACTTTTACAAGACTGCATATAGTAAATAACATTAGCAGGCCATGTGGTGGACAAGAAGTTTGGTGGGCTGCATGAAATGGATGTGCCAGCATCTGCAGGAATCAAAACACTGTTAATCCTTAGTATTGGAGCAGTAACTATGGTATACACATTTCTGCTCTTCTGTCTAGAGACCCACACACCCAGTTGACTCCAGTGAGAACAGAACCCCTGCCTAAGTACTCAGACTACAGAACACAGTACTTTTTGCAAGCACCACAGCACAAGTCTGACCTTTACAAGAATGCAGGTGAACTATAGTAGATGACATCAGCAGGCCATGTGGGGGACAAGACGTCTGGTGGGCTGCATGAAATGGATGTGTAGGCATCTGCAAGAATCAAAATACTATCAATCCTTGGTACTGGAGCAGTAACTATGGGATGCACCTTTCTGCTTTTCTATTTAGAGACCCACGCACACTCTGTTGAGTGCAGTGAAAACAGAACCCCTACCTAAGTACACAGACTACAGAAAACAATACTTTGTGCAAGCACCATAGCAGAAGTCTGACTTTTGCAAGACTGTGGTTGAACTTATAGTAGATGCCATCAGGAGGTCATATGGCGGACAAGAAGTTGGGTAGGCTGCATGAAATGAATTTGTAGGCATCTACAAGAATCAAAGTAGTATCAATCCTTGGTATTGTAGCAGTAACTGTGGAATACACACTTATGAGCTTATGTCTAGTGACATACACACACTCACACACACATGCTCAGTTGACTGCAGTAAGAACAGAACCCCTACCTAAGTATACAGAATATAGAACACAGTACTTCATGCAGGTACCAGAGCACAAGTCTGACTTTTGTAAGAGTGTAGGCGAACTTATAGTAGATGACATCAGCAGGCCATGTGGGAGACAATATCTTGGGAGGCCTGCATAGGCTAATAGCTTCATATGTTCACAGGAGGCTACTAGGCTAATGGCCCCATGGTGGAAATCCCAGGTTAATAAAAGTTCTGCATAATACATCTCTTGGCATGCTTTATGGCCATATGACCTGCAAAGGGGATGTCATGGGCTATGGCTCGAAGTGTTAAACTGTAGGTTGTGGGCACTACCAGCTGCTCTATTCTCTCACCCTCTAGCCCTCCCTCAAGGGTCCATTCTCTATACAGTAACCCTTTGTCCCAGTATACAGATTCCCCTTTTCCTTCAAATTCAAGTGCCTCCCTGGCTACCTCCCTCAAGCTTTATAATGTAGGGTCTGAGAGCTGAGCATGTCTCAACTCTCTTTGTAATCCTTCCCAGCTCCCTTTCCACAGGACCTCTGGTATCTTCTGACAGTGGTGCCTCATTGTCAACCTGGGTACTGCTACTCATCTCTGCCCTTGCAGTCACTCTATCCAAGGGAACATCAGTACCAACCAGCAGCTGTGGCTCACCTTCAGTTTCACTGCTGCAGGGTAGCTCCCTCTCTGAAGTAACCACCTCACCAGTCCTGGTTTCAGGTGTGCAGTCCGTTTGTGCCCACTCTTAGGCTACCAGATCCACATACTTGTCTCCAAGCCTAACTACATGTAACTGTATGCACACAAGGTAATGCATTAGCAAAATCATTCCAGGACATCTGCAGGGATATTCTGAAACACACCTACTTGCTTGCTTCCTTTTCCACCCTCCCAGTCATCGGTAACCCTAGCCAAAGGTATATGGAATGGGGTCCCTTCTAAAGCTCTGACTGGAGTAGACTGCCCAAGCAAGTAGTGCTCCTTTTTAACCATTGCAAGCTTCACAATGGTTATGTCAGAGGCTATGTCTCTCTTAGTAGTGGTCTGTTTTCCATCTACTAATATAGGATATAAAATCTTGTGGTAGTTTGGTACCCCTGTTTTCTCCAGACAACTCTCTGCTGGCATTCTGTCATTCCCACTTGTTGCCTTCCCCACCTTTTGTTCCCCACCCTGCCTCTGTGGACATATGTATGCTACATGGTCCCACTGGTTACATTTAAAACAGTTAACCCATGATCCTGGCCATATACCTGAACAAGTGGCTTCCCCTTCTACTGGCAAACTCTGTTGGTGCAGTTTAGGCTGCCCACCAAGGGCTACTTTAGACCCATGAGCAGCACTGGGTATCCCTTTCCTGTGCAGTGATGTCCTGCTTGCTAGGTATAGGTCTCCCTTTTTCCACAACTCATCTGCAGTACTGCATTCCCTATCCACCAACCAGATTCTCATGTTCTCAGGCAAAGTGTTAATTGCTTGTTCGTTCACCATAAGGTCTTCTAGGCCTTCAAAACTTGTGACCTGACATCCACTCACCCACCTATGAAAATGAGTGCTTAACTCAGCAAAATAATCACCCACACTTTCATCTGCCTTGCATCTATGGTCACAAAACATTTTTCTGTAAGCTTCAGGTGTTAACTTAAAATATTCTAATAAACAATTTTTAACTGTATTATCATTTAAGCAATCAGTATCAGACAACTTAGAAACAACAGTTACAGTTTTACTATGGAGTAAGGGGGGCCAGAACCATACCCAGAGTGCTTGATCAACATTATACTGTTTACATACCTTTTTAAACATAAATAAAACTATCAAAATTGTCACCCTCTGTAAATTATGGAAGAAATGTATTGACCTTTATTGTTTCTGGGGTTTGGTTACTCCCTTCCCCAGTACCTCCATGACCCTGGAGAAGAGTCAGTATTTCCTTTTCATGTTGCCTCCGCCTCTCATTTCCTTCGGCTTCTAAATACTGCAGTCTCTCTGCTGATTCTGCTTCAACCTCCAAATGGCGCAGTCTCTCTGCAGGTTCTATTTCCAAATGTTTGGCTTCCAGTTCAAGGCTCTTTAACTCCAGATGGATTTTTATATCCTTTGAGACAAAGTTGAACTGTCCATTTTCTGAGAGTTGCACATTCCCAAGGCCAGTCTAGTTGAACTGTCCATTTTCTGAGAGTTGCACATTCCCAAGGCCAGTCTAGTTGCATTCCTGGTTGCTGGCCTGTGATGCAGCTGTAGTTAAGGCTGCAGCCATTTCTCCATTAGTCAGGTTGACATGCCCTAGTCCTTTGGGTCATTTGGGTTGGCACATCTCAGCCAACTGGTTCCTTTTTAGCTTGCCATAATCCTCGCTGACATCCTTGCCTGCTCTCCCTGACTTACTAAGTTAACAAAATATAAATAACACTACTGTGATATGAAACTCTGAATGTTCACTGTGTGGCTGCTTCAGAGTACGAACACCTTCTTTAGTGACCACTGTTTACAGGCTACAGGAGTTTAATATCCATACCACTGAATCCCATTATGTGATGTGGCGATCCCACCACTGCCAGCGAATATGTGATGACCCACCATTGGAGCAGTAATCAAGGAGCCTCAATTCTCACCACTGGCAACAGTGGGGGATGTATCCTTGGAGGATAACAAGTACACACACAGTATTTTCAGATGCAGCTCTCTGCATCAAGTGCAATTTCCCTTAAGAACACATATAGACCACAGTCAGTCTTGTGCTGGTGTCTCCCACCTTTCTGCAAATCCCCAATAAGAATATAAGAATCCCCACTGGTACAGCTATATAGTTGAGTTCTCAGCTGAGTGGCCAAGCCAAGACTTCCAGCACCCTCTCTATACAACCAGTGCTTTGTGTCCCTGCCCAAGTGGCTGACACCCACACTCTTTGAGGTTTGATTTAACCCCCCCCCCCCCACACACACACACACACACCTGGGAAGGGCTGGCACAGGTTTACTAGCTATGCCCCCTTTTGCCCAGACTATAAGGTAGTTATCACTGCCACCAGCCATCTCCTTATCAGCTACATTAAGGCTCTTAACAAAGGGTGTCTAATCTTACTGTGTAATATTAATATTAATACAAATGGTAGTTCCAAGAGCAAGGCTATTAGGAGTAACCCACACAGTGTCACCAAATAAATAAGCAAGTACTCTCAAAACTTAAATATCTCTAGACAGATCAGTCATAATGAAAAGTTTAAATATGCTTAATAATAAATAATAAAAGAACAAGAAAATGCTCAGTATACAATCACAGTGACATCAGAGCTCAAAATCACAGGAAATATTTAAAACAACATTGCAGGCCAGTTTCAAATCAATAAAAAATATCTAAACTAAGCTTCACTATATTCCTGACTGAATCTACAGGATTTACTATACCCTAGTTAACTTACTTAATTAGAGCAAGGCAAATGATGTGGTGAATAGTCCTTGTCAGGTCCAAGACAGAATATAGAATGCTCTGTCACTCTGAGAGACTTTTTAAAGTAATATTTCAAATATTACTGCTGGGATAGCTTGCAGAATGACATAATTTCCTGTCATCTGACTCTATCCCAGGTGAAGCCCCCCACTGCTAGAATCTGGCAATATTTAGCATCTCCCTGTGAAAGTACATAGACCTCAGATCTTTGGCAGTTTCTGGAAGTCATGAAACAATTACATTCCTCCACATTTCAAGGCTAGTAATTATTTCACCCTAAAGACAATACAGAAAACTCCCTAGTACAGACATTATGTCTCTAGCTCCCTTGAAACTGAAAGATACCATCTTTCTTTGCTTAGCCATAAAGTAATTTAATTTCAGCTATTTTTCTGAAGTTAACCTCCTGTATTCCAGTTTCCACTGTTAAAATATATATATATTTAAACAGTTACAATAGTGCATGTACATTTATGTTGTATTTCCGTAGGGCACACTGTGGTTACATTTTAAGGTCAAGTGCTTTATAAAATACCTTTTTAACACACGTCTGTACAAACCAGTTTGATATACACATGACATACAGTTCTAATACAGATATATCACAAGCATCTTATATAAATCATGCTGTTATTCACAAATGACATATAATTATCTACAGACTTCTAGACAGCTTTGCTGACAGTATCCCCTTTGTCACATGCATTAAGAGGTGAAATTGGGTAGATAGGACAGTGGTGAAATGGGAAGCAAGCATGGGAAAAACAAAGGGAAAGCAGGGCAGGAATGTGCAGGATGGAGGTGGGAAAGAACTATAGCTACCCATTTATTTAACAATGTAAAGTGAACATATATGGACAATATTAACTGAATTTGAACTGTCACCTCCAGAGAGATGAGTAATCACAATGCAATCATGTTGTATAGCCAATTGGACCAAATCAACTGTGTCAAGAAACCATGTGTGAGAAATGGAGAGCTATTTATGGGACAATTTTTTTTTGTGGGACAAGTGCCCATTTATTTGTTTGTTTATTTATTTACTTAGTTTTTGAGCGCAAGAGATGAATGCTGGGGAAGGGACTTAGGTATGTCAGGGGCCGGTAAATTGGGTAGATAAGGAAACAGTTGCAGACAAACAAGACAAAAAAGACAAGAGACAGGGATAGTGAAGGACACAAAAGGGAACACCATGATTGGGTTGAGGATAGAGACATCCAGAACCCATGGTCATCAAGCTGGATGACAGTGAGAATGAAGTTCTTACCCAGTGGACATTAATCACTGTCACCTCACTCCGCCACTTGCTGGAGTGCTTTATGTCTTCTTCCTCTCCTCCAAGTACTTCACAAAATGAGGGAAAGCAGCCTGTCCTGGGGCGTAAGTGTGCACCAACAATAAAATAAGATAACACAAAAATAAAATAAAAATAAATATTCATAAAAGAAAATAAAAAGGGCTCAACATATTTTTTTTATAAATAATATGAAATAAAATAATAATAAAATAAAAAAGATAGATAAGTTGGGGGTGATAAAAAAGAAATAAGATTAGTATCTTCAGATGTGATATACAATGTATTAATCCAATCATTGACTCTGTTGTCTTAACTTTTACATTTAAGACTACCACCTCCTAACAGATGTATACCATACTACAGATTACAACACATAATCCTTGACTTGTACATATATTGCACATATGCATGTTCCAGTTATAATTTACAGCAGGGCATTCCTGCCACTGGTATAGAGGTTTTAATTTAATTTAAATATTATTGAAGACTTAACAGTATTGTATAGCTGGAAAGTGTGGCATATGAATCTACAACCTATGGCTAAGGTCTAATATTGTACTCTTGGTTTGTGCTGCAAACTAATGGATGCATACTTGCTTTTACAGTTGAGATCTGCATGCTCAATCTGATAGAACTCTATAAAATACCAAAAGAAGTATCTTTAACTTTTAATGCTACATTAACACTACTCTTCTGCTGTGTACATACTAAATACTTCCCTCATCCTTGCCAGTCTAAACCCATAGGTTCTGATATTGCACACATGATCAATGGCAGCTGTGGGAAAAAAAGAATCGGACAGAAGACCATTATGAATACCAGTCTTGCCTATATTCAACTTTCTAAGTCTTACAAGTACTCTCTGTAGGTGATACTTGTACAGGTGTGGAATGTCCTGTTTCCTTAATTTTTCAAACCAGCGGTCAAGTGTATCCCTCTTCCTTGGTAGTGCACACCCCTGAGCACTGAGTTTGTGTAATGGTAAGTGGAGCACACCAGTGCCAAGCAATGAGGCATTACATAATGGTGTTGCAGTTTCAAGGTTATTGGATGTACAAGCAGTTGTGTATGAGTGTTAGGTAAATGTGAAGGCCATGCTATGCAGTTCAGATAGCAGAATTATACTTGCAGGAATATAGTACACAGTATACCCACAGTCATACATTGATAATAAATGTAATATTACATAGATAAATAACTAAATAACTGACAACAACACCAGTGCCTCAGCCCTCATTCATATAATTAATATGAGTTTCACTATGACATTAGTTGTAAGTGAGAGTGACTGCAATGGGAAGTGGAACAACAGTAAAAGTGCATAGAATATCCTGCATTCGAACCCAGGACCATGTGTATGGCAGTCCAACACTTACACCTGTTGCCACAAGAAGGTGGAAATAATACTTGTCTATCTTTCAGTTCATTGCTGTAAACTGCAATGTTGCCACAGTGAAAAATAGGTTGCACACCCTGTATTAGAACCCAGGGCCTCTGTACTCCTCCGAACACTTACATCTACTGCCACAGGAAAAATTACATGAATGCCCCTATTTTACTAATCATTTTTAATGTATCTCTGCTAACCACCACACAACACTGCTTAGCAGGATTGAGCGATGCGCAGTAGCATTAATTGAATATATCCGGTTACTATTTTTGGCTACCTGGGTCCTGTCTGCCTCCTGAGAGTCCAGTTGTCCAGTTTTCACACTGCTGCACTTCATACAAATGAGATAAGCACAGTCAAACATGGCCTTCATTTCCTCTCTTTCCATGATTGTGCTATATGCTGCACCTCACAAATACTTGACCCTCCCCCCAAAAAAAATTACACAAAGACAAAAAAGGAAAAAAGAAAAAAGGGGCAAGTAATTCACATGAGGAAAATCAATGTTTTACATACACATATGAAAATGATGGCTCACATCAGATATTTATACATAGATCTGGATCTGAACTTTTACTCCGATGCATCCTCAGAACACAGGATGGGTGCCTTATCATTCTTTGCCACACAAACAGCTTTGCAGCAAAGACCTGAACTCAGTCTGCACACATCCAGCTGAAACAGCATCTACAGTGATATCAAACCATACAACTGTTATTAGTACATTCATTATTTTTGGATGTAGTGCACCTAGTGATCACAAAACCTGTTATGATTGTTAATTGCAAATATACAGCTCTGTTTTACAGTTCTCTGTTCATTGGTAATTCTTTAGTTATCTGACCAGTAATCTGTGACATGCAGTGTTCAAGCCATTTTATACCATTGCCCTTATAATGCATGAGAATATTAAGTGGAAATATTTTATTTAACATTTGTTAATTGGCAAAGTCCAACTTGGAACAAAGACAATTTCAGTGGAGGCCTGGGGAGAAATGCTCCAGATGTATGTCTTTCTAATGTGGGAGGAAACAGGAGCACCTGGATGAAACCCACACAAATGCAGGAAGGACATGCAGACTCCACACAGAAGGCATCCCAGCCAAAAATCGAACTTGAGATCCTCTTGCTGTGAGGTGACAACAATACTGTTGCACCACTGCCCCACCCCAATATGCAGTTGTCAAAAGATAAAGGCCAGGTTGGACGTTATAAAACACAACCTGTGAATTGTGTGCAGCTTAGTTACATTTCTAGCCTTACATCTAACACTTTGTAGATCTAATCTGACACACCCAGTGGAAGTAAGGCAGCCTGCAGTGTTGTTCTGTTTTCCTTCTCCCAACCAGTAATCATTCACAGTTGCAATCCATTAATAACAAACATAAGAGAGTGCCTGCATTATGTTTGCATCTCCTGCATGGATCCAAGTATTTGGGATTCAGCAATTCTAATGAGTTCACACCTCATTTGTATATTCACCATGCTAACAACCCTAAATCCACACCATATAAAAGGCAATCATGTAGCTAGGCAAACTGATGGTGAGGAGACTTTTTATGTTTGCAAGACTACACATATGCTATTTCTTCAGTATATATCTCTACAAAGGAGTACTGAACTTTTGAAGGTATGATTCCATTTTGTCAGCCACATACTGTGGAATTTTTTATCTTTTCATTAAAACAGAGTTTTATTTAAGTCATTTTGAATTTGTTTGTTCCTGTTGAGCCTTTGGATACATCATTTTGTTCTTGGTCTGGTTTGGATCTAATTTGGTTTTACATACTGCATATGTCAAAATGCATTTAAGAACAACCTGAAGCAAAGGATTTTACAGTTTTATATGTATGCATTACTTAGAAGTGTACTGATGGCATGGGCATGTCCGTCAAACCATTTCATAGGTATATATAATTGCCAGCACATGAAAATGGAATGTTGTTTGATAAATATTTATAATGTTTCAGGGACAATTCCTTTAAAAGCACTGTTAACATTTCAAGGATGGATTATTATCAAAATATGTAATTTTCCTATTTTTTTTTTTTTTTTTTTTTTTGTCAAGAAAGGTTAGTTACTGTTATAGCACAAACAATGATAGACTGTTCTTTTGTGGGGGAATCAAAGGTGATTTACTGTTATGGCACAAACCAGGCAATGTTGCTCTGATTACTCTCCTGGTTTTGCATCCTGCCTGTTTGTATTTCACATCTGTAGAATGTTGTATGTATGTTTCTGCAGCTGGTAATACTGAGTGGCTACCTTTTCTGTTTTATCTGGAAATAATTATTTAGGAGTAATGTGATACTTATGTGTATTATCCTTCTCTTGTCTTTTAGGACACCTGCCACCCAGGCATGTCAGACGTCAAAGACCCCACTTCACTGATGCTGAGATACAGGTTTAAGTTGATGCCTTTAGGTAACATGGTGTTTTTCTGCTGGACAGGAGATAGGGAGATATGGTACACAAGATGCAACTTTGGCAACAAATAGTGCATGATCTGAATGCCTTGGGTGGTACAGCAAGACATATGAGTAGCTGTGCCATAGGGCCAATGAAATGATCACATATGAATGGTGAGCAGCTGCAGTGGGCCACGAACAGATGGATACCAGGGGATGGCCTGCTAGTGAACCACCACTAAAATCCAATGAAGAGTTCCTTCCAATATCAGGGATCCAGACAGCTCCCAGGAGAGTGCAGTATAGCTTATGCTGGATGGCAGAACAACAGTTTCAGGGACAACAAACACATCCCAGGAGGAACTTCAGGTAGGGTTTGGTACCTCAACAGTTGAATACTGTTGTAAAACAATTGAAATCAATAAGTTACTTCTGTGTCACGTTTTTACGGGGGGGTGGAGGATTGAAGATCATTACACTTATTAGCTTAGTTGTCTGCATGTTCTTGTTGAAAGTATACTTAATAGACATATAAAGGGGTAAAGTTATTACCCCCTGTTAGTGTTAATTGCGATGATGTTGTCTTTAACTCTTGCTTAACTTCTTCCTTGATGTCTGGATTGCAGAGGAGTATCTCATCTGTAGATGGTAAGCCAAACATTTTTATGTCCGCACTGCTGAGCAATTTAAAGAAATATTTTAGTGTGTGCTGTTGATGTCAGGCCTGTTGTGTGTATTGCTGTACTGTTTGTAATAGTGGCAGCACTGTTACTTTGTTAGCATACATTGGACTATAGTAGTGTCAGCATTAATTTTTTCCTGTGTTTGTTACTTTTTATTACATGTGATCATAACACTGGGAGTGTGGGCCCTCTGCAATCTAATGTCAATGTATCAACAGACTCTGATGATGATGATGATGGTGGTCAAACCAGAGGCACACTTTGGGTGGTGCAGAGATTGAATGTGGCACTGAGGTTGACATACAGCCATCTCCTGCTGTTCCATCAGACACAGCCTACCCATTCCAGTGAGCCCTCAGGTACTGGACAGGTGGAGGTAAGGCCACTAACCAGGGAAATGTGGCTAGTGTGGCTTCAGTGCCAGTTGACTGTGGCTGTAGCCAAAGTCTGGGTGAGGTGTCATGCAGGAGGGTTGATAGTGGGGCTCGAAGGGGGCCTGCTGTCCCTTCTCCACCTGATTCAGGTGTCACTTCTCATGCTATTCAACGTATGTTTAAGACCATCATGGAGGCACAGGTATGTTGTCATAGGTGTTCCAGACAAATGCTCAGGGTTGTAGATATGGCAAAGTCTGACATGCATGACTGCCTCCACCATATTTCTGATTCAATAGATTGAATAAATGATACATTGAAAAAAGAGGTGTCTGTGATGGACCGAGGGGTGTCTGTCATGGAACAAGCATTGTCTGTGATGGAAACTCTGCTGGGATGAATGGCATTCTCATGGGTGTAGGTCAACCACATCATCTGCTGTCAGCCAATGTGGCCATGACTGATTACACTCCTATAGTGGCAGTACTTCCAGTGTTCTATCAGTGAGTGTGCTGTCCACATCAAGACATGGTAAGCCATGGGGGCATGGTCCTGGGTGTCCCAATAAAGGGAGCTCATCCAGCAGACAACACTCACATTCAGGTAGCAGCACTGCATCTGACTGTGGATCTGGATGTGCCAGTGGAACTCCTGGCAGAGTTAGATCTCATGGTCAGGGATGACAACCATGAATTGCCACCTCTACCATGCATGGCTCACACCTGTCTGACATACCAAGATGTAGAGCCAGCACAGAGCTTGGCTGTGTTCATGCAGACACTCACACACCAATTTTACCTGGAAGACCCCTACAGAGACACACACACACACACACACACACACACACACACACACACACACACACACACACACATGCACCAATTACTCATTTTGTCTCACTGGCCATTTGCTGGCTTACCTAAATGTCTGCATACTTCTTTTTCTTACTCACACACATACTCACTGACCTTTTCAGTCAGCCTAGGCTTCCTGCCCTCCACACACAACACCTTGTGCAAGGTATGATAACTGTGCCATATTCCATTTTCTATTTTTTGGAGTCAGAGATACATAAGCTTTGTGTCTGATGCTCAGGGTGCATAGCTAACTTAGTGCTTAGTATATCTGCATTTGTGGTTTTGAAATGGTAATTGCAGGTTTGACTTACATTGGCCTTGGAAAGTTAGACAGTTGATAGCATCAAAAGTTCACAACTTTATAGTAAATGATCTTGTGAGGGCTATGAAGTCAGAAACATCAACGTCTATCATTACTTTCTAACTTCTCTCTTTAATGATGTTCCAGTACAAACATATGGTGCTAAACTGAGGACATGCAGTGATTATCAATACTTTTGAGACATAAGACTGTGTGAATCTCTGATGCCTGAGGCTTACTACTTAGCAATGGACACATATAAGTCAAATAAATCTCTGCTATTACATATTAAGGTCATTGCAGTACAAATCTACCACCTTCTACTTGCTTACTGGACCAAGTAATGAAACACAAGGATTTGCCACACATTCATATTATTAAACAATACGCTCCAGGTTCAGGACTCACCTTGTAAATGCAGCAGGTGCTACAGCTTTAGTTCAGGGCTGACTCTGTCTGATACAAGCAGTACAAAACCAGTACATGGGGAGGGAAAAGTTGCATGAATTGCCTGGCATCAATGTTACTATATGCATATGTGTAGGAGGAAGGTTTTAGGTCCTTAGGTGGTGAGTGAGTGTGCAATGTGTTGTCACTTAGCCAATATGAGGGCATACTGAGAATGCCTATGTCTGCCTACACCCACAGTAGTGGGTGGTCACCCCCCTCTGACTCCTCATCTGCCTGTGGCTGTGGTGAACTTGGCAGTATTGGTGGGATATGTGCTCCTTCCCCTTGCTGATCCTGCTGAAGGTGTTTTCTCAGGATGATGTTGTGTAGAATGGCACATACTGTTAATATTTCTGTACGTGTCCATGGATTGTACTGCATGGCTCCCCTAGATATATCTAGGCACCGGAACTGTGACTGCAGTAGCCCAAACACACAATCTATGATATTTCTGGTTTGAGCATGTGCCTCATTATGACATTCTTACGTGGGTGTGTGCATTTATGATGGGTGTCATCAGCCACTGTTTGAGTGCATAGACTGCATCCCCCAGTAAATGACCATGTGGGATATCCCCCCTAGCAAACATCTGGTACTTTTGGGAATTGTGCCAGATATGTGAGTGGTAGTAACTGTCAGGGTTCCCAGCACACACATTCAAAATGATTCCCTTGGCATTATGAGTGACTTGGCAGTTGATAGAGTGGAAGCCCTTTCTGTTATATAGAGCCTACCCTGCTCCCCAGGTGCTGCCTTCATTTCTATATGTGTTCAATCTATGGCACCCAGTACTTCAGGGTAGTGTGCAATGCAGTAGACCTCCTGCATGTTTCTGGCCCTCTCCTCAGAATTATGGAGAAAATATATGTGGTCAATGTCATGTTGGAGCATAGCATTCAGGAATTGATGGAGGATACTGGATGCTGATGCCTGTGACACCCCCAGTATATGCCCTGGTGGTATTTGAAAGGTACCTGTAGATAAGATTCTAAGGGCTGCACATACCTTTGTCTCCACTGGGATGGGTTTCCCTTGGTTAGCTCTAGCTCTAAGTTGAGGATGGGAGAAGTTGCAGAGTTCTCGTAAGGTTTCCCTGTCCATCCTGTAGCACTCTACAATTTCCACATCATGTAGGTTGTGAAAAGTTAAATGGGGCCTTAAAACTCTTCTCCTTCTCAGTCTAGAGCTATTAGCCACAGCAGCAGCATCAGCAGCATTGCCTTCCATCTGTAACATATACATATGAATGAAAGCAGCAGCAGCCCCTGACATTCTGTCCTTGTAGACTCCTTTTCATGGCTGTATTTCAAAGGTTTTGGAAATTGCAGAAAAAATGAGCATAGTGTCCACAAGGATGCGTTATAGATTATTGAATAGCTCCACTGAGTTTGATTGGTTCATTAGCATGCAATTCAGCTGCTTATGCTGTAATTTGCATGCCACTGTGTTTACCTTGTTTGTGCTGGGATGCACACCTCTATATGGTGCTTACTGAATCTAAGTTTCACTGCTATCATGTGCAGAATAACTGTGCAGGATTTATTGAATCCCCTCATTAGAGTTTTCTGGAGAAATAAAGATGATACCAAATTTATAGTCATCTGCAAACTTGGTCAGCTATAAACATTTATTATTAACTTTGACCTCTGAGAAGTAAATGCAAAACATGAGTGGCCTATGGATTGAACCCTGGGGTACAAGCCTAGTGGCTTATCTTTTGGAGGAGGTGGGAATACCTATCTTAATTTTCTAGATTGCATTAATTAGCTAGTTTGCTATCTAATGAGTTATGTTGGGATTTATATTTCAATGGGTGTGGGATGGTGCAAAATACCTTTGCAAAGTCCAGATATGCAGTGTGTACCAATTCTTCCTCAGTGATTGTTTCAGTAATTTGCCCAAAGAAGTCAAACAGGTTAAGTAGGCAGATTCTGCTCTTGATCAAAGTGAAATGGCCTGGAGTGAGAGTTTGTAGGTTTCTTATATCCTTGTTTATTAATTTCATAATGATCCTTTCCATTGGCTTGCTGATAAGGCTTTGTGCGAGGGGATGACTGTTGCTGTCCTCCACTCATTTGGCTAAAACTTGTTTGGAGGTGCATGTTGAACAGCCACTGTAGGTAGTTTGACAGGTCTTGGTTCAGACTGGTCAGTAGGCACATTGCCATGCTATCCGACACCGTAGAAGTAGTAGTCATGTCCTTGAATAGTTGTTGAGGATTTCTTCTTCTTCTTTTTTTTTTAATAAAAAGATCTTTATTGAATTATCACTTATGATATAGGCAATAATACATTTATATAAATAAAAACAAACCATATCGACATATTTAAAGGTGCAAACATTTATACATCATATAGAATCTTCTATACTGTCATACCCCCAGATTTAATAAAATCCATGTAGGCATAGTGTACACCCTACATGGAAGGTACCATGTCTGTTTATGCAGATCCCCCTCAGTAGAGCATCATGTATATTATTGAATGCACATTACTGAGGGAGAGCTAGGGGAGGTGGTATTGAATCAGTGTAGGGAGTGTGTCACTAACTGTGCCTGTAGATGAGTAACACACCCCTGCACTGTCAAAGTGCCTGATAGGAATAAATGCAATATAATAATTCTTTTTTTTTAAGTTATCACGGTGTGGTGTGCAGCAACTGACACATGCAAGCCATCTAAAAATATAAATTGGATGCATTTAGTTTATGATTCAAAGGTCAACTTTAAGCATAGCTTAGTGGTTTTGTGTGGCATGGCACTTAGTGGTGCTTAAACTTGACTCAGGTCATATGTAAAAGTATAGCAGCATTCGTCATATCCATGTAGCCAAGTGATTAGAGTCATGGCCTTATGTGTAGTAGGTGTGGGGGTTGGATACAGGGAAGGGAAATTAAACAATTATTTTCTAAATATAAATTATGCCAAGTATTTTTAAATCATGATGCTCTGTGCTCAGCTAAGCTCTGCTAAGCTGTTACAGTTTAAGCAATTCTCAGCTTAGCTAAGCTGGTTTGCACAGTGCTAAGTGATGTGCCACATTTTCAAAAATGGCCCAATAGTGTGGAAGGTCAGGAAAACAGGCTATATTAAACTCACTAGATGGGAATACAGTATGTTCTATTATAGTTTGAACTGTGCAGGAACTATGGCAGGTGTTGGAGAAGGTGTGCCCTTCCGGGTGCAATGGTGGGGCATTCTGGAGTCCAGGGTCATGGTTGGACTCCTCGTGAAAGACCATGAATACCAGGTGATGCAGGGCCAGCTCCAGGGATCAGAGTACAAGTTGGAGACCTGGGACTGGCTGGCACATTATCACCAGTACAACAGGTATCCCCTGCACAGGTGAGCAGGTATATCAATATTATGATGATCTGAAGTGGCAGAAGAGGGGACTTCTGGACACCTGGGTCCAGAATGGTCATGATGGGAATGTCCCACATGTTTGTAAACACTGTTAGCATTGTTTTACTAATACCTAATCTGAATGTGTGATAGACAGGTATGCATAATGGTGTGCTTCTCTCCCTACAGCTGCAGAGGAGAGAGCTTGCAACCTAGAAGCCATGCAGGACACCTGGCCAGGTTTCTTCATGAGTGTGGTGAGTACAGATTAATTTGCAATCTATAATCAAATACACAAGATATAAAGTAATTCATTCACTGCCAGTAGGTACATATAGTACAGATTTGTATATTGCAATGAATGTGGAGGTAGGCATGTATTGCAATAAATAACTACTGCCAAGTATAGTGCAATAAAAATTAAAGCATGAAACCTGAGAATGTTAATGAAATAAAGTTTCTGCTGCAATAATTGTGGAATTACAGCTATATTGCAACACCAGCATTATATAAACTATTTTGCAATAAAGACTTGAGAATTAACCAATAACTGCATGAAGGCATTCCTAATAAAGCTGTGTTGTGCAATATGTGTGTAAGTATGGCTGTTGTTCATGAAATCGAGTTTGACATCTGCTCTGAAATACAAACACAAAGAATACCACTACATGACTCAAGGTTAGCTAAGAAAGAGTGTTATGCTTAACTGTACATTTAGAGCTATACTACAAGATATATGCATGATGGCATTTGTTCTGCACTAGCATCTGAAGCAATACCAGGAATACCCAAGCTAGATTGTGTATATCAGGATTACCTTGTGTTAAACATGGCATTTCAGCTATATGCTGCAGGCAAGTATGAAACTGTAATAGCTGTAGACTGCAAATATACTATATGCAACTGTATATGGGTCAAGTAGCCATCCCAGTACTCTGATATGGTTTGTACATGTCACAGATATTTCCACCAAAGTTTATTCTGTACACCTGCATTCTTTGTATTAATGTACAGTTTTCCTAGTATCTCTGTCATGCATGAATCTCATGCATGTGTTCAAGTGTCACTGCAGTCTTGTATAAAATTGTACTATTAATACAAGGTCATATGTTATTTCCATGTGAGCTCTAGGAAAATATTGGTCAGTCAAAAGTCAGCAGTGGCTCAGGAGCTCAGTTTGTTAAATGCTGTGTGTGATGTACATTTAGTCACAAACAGACCAGGATTCAAATCCAGTGACAGGTACGAGCAAATATTACTGAATCAGTTATGTATTGTTAGCAAATGTTCTCCCCACAGGAATTACAGGTAAATGGGTGCAGTAGCCCTTATTATGGGTTAATAATTTGTGTGTTCAGATGTAACAGAGTGTTAACAACATTGAACAGGAATGTGATAAGACATCATAAAATAAAGGCAACAAGTAGAATACTAATAAAAGTCAATACATTAAATAAATTGTGTAATCTTGGTATGGCTGTATGCCTGGTGTGTCTGTGAATGTTTGCTGATGGTCTAACCCCATGCCTGCCAAGGATGGCGTGATAGTATTGTATACTTTCTGTACTGTACAAGATACATGTCTCTCAAGTGTCACATTGTCATGGACTGTAATCACTGTTGCCTGAACCCTCTGTCACAGATCTATCATCAACATGATTATGTCAATAGCACAGTAACACCACATCAGTCCACAGTACACCTTGGTGGTTATATAGGTCCACCTGACATGTAATAGTCCTCTGTAGTTGTGTACCTGTAGGTGTTACAGCTTGGCCCATACTGTCCCATGTGGATAGCTTGAGAGGTATGTACATGCTATAGCAGCTATAGGGCACTGTTATATACATAAAGCAAGGGCAGACCTGTAGAGTATATTACAGTACTGCTGCAAACATTATAGCTTATACTGGTATAAATAGACTGTATTTCTCTCTCTCCCACCCCTTATTTTCATCATAATTTATTATTGTTATACATTGATTATGGTTTACTGTTGACATATGTTGTTCCCTAAATGTTATGTTGGGCATTGTGTTTTATCATTGTTGCATGCTAACATATCTTACTGAACTACCTATGTTGTTGGCCTTATGCCATAACCGTTACTGGCATGCTGTTACTATACTGACTGTTATCTCACTTATTGTCGTATTCCATGTACTATGCAATGTTATGTTACTAGGTTATTTGCAATGTTCTGGCATGCTGTTATAACTAACTAAATGGTTTGTTCATTAATAAGCTATACACATCGAAATACCTGAACACCACAGCTCGACTGGGTAGGCCGGTTCCTGCGAACCCACCTACCCTACCTCAGCCGGCCGTGGCACCAGGCCCCAG
This sequence comes from Protopterus annectens, assembly GCF_019279795.1. Taxonomy (NCBI): domain Eukaryota; kingdom Metazoa; phylum Chordata; order Ceratodontiformes; family Protopteridae; genus Protopterus; species Protopterus annectens. The sequence goes on from NC_056751.1 coordinate 655,568,399, forward strand.
CACATCTGGGACCCAAGCCAATGGTGCCCCCTCTGCTGTCCTACACCACCTACAGGTAGAACCTACTCAGTGGATGGGTTCCAGCCCTCCCTGGGATCGGGAGTGCAGGGGAGGTTGTCACCCATGATCAGCTATCAGTGATGGTGCACAGGATAGTTTATCATGGGTATGAGCAATGCCTGCACCGGACTGAGGGTAGATTCGCTAACCTGGAGGGGCCTGGTGGCCCCAGCACCAAGTTTCCAGCACAGCCATATTTGAGGCAGTGAAAGAGCAGTGTTGGCTGCCCATGGGTGGGGAGCTCAGTCACACTGCTGCCGTTTGGAGGCACATGGACCTCAGATTCCACAAAACTCTCCCAGTCCAAAGTGTTTACACCCTCATGTGTCACACACCACCCCTGTATGCTGTCTTATCTGTCTTGTCTGTCTTTAAATGCAACATGTCCTACCCAACCTACCTCCCCACATGTACCTATATACGTATATCCCTTCCTCAACATTCCTCTCTCTCCTTATAGAAAAAAAAATGCCCCATACATAGTTCTCCATTTTGTACATGTCCACTGGACACACATAATTATAACATTAAATAATGAACACAGTTATGTTGCCCTCACCCATCTTTCTCATATTCCAAATTCTGTAAAACATGTACAGCTGTTGTTGTACAAGAAATGGAGAGCTATAGTCCTTTCCTACACCTGTCCAATACATCCCTACCTGCCTTTCATTATGTTTTCCCCCTGCTTGCCCCCATTTCACAACTTTGCTATCACCCATTTTTTCTTTTCTTTTTATATTTTTATTGCGAGTTTAAGTGGAGCTAAGCTGTGAGGTGCACTGCACAAATCTGTGTAAACCCACTTAAAACTGCTTAAAAGTGCCTTAGTCATTTTATGTGTTTCTGACAGTGTTAGGCACATCTGCAAAATAATCACCCCTGCCACATCTTCAACCCGAGCCACTGTCAACTACAGCACAGTGCATTAGCACACGTGGCCACTAAGCTCTGAATTAAAGTAGGTGTTTCCACCAACATATCCTGGTTGCCTCTGACACACTGCAAGTACATATAATGGGGAAAATGGCAGTGTACGTGGGACTGTGATGCAGACACTACACCAGTACACAGCCAAATAAATAAGAATGGATGTAGATGAGGCTTGGGATAGCAGGTGCAACTGTCAAATGTACAGATTGTTGCAGAATGTCCACAGTTGTGCCCCCTAGTTTTGGCACAGTATCAGAAAACATATCTGTCTGCTAAAGTACTGGCAAATCATTAAAGATTGTGGTTAGAAAATCATGACAGAAATATGAGTATCACACCTCATACCCATCAGAAAACATGTGCTAATGCAATTCCCGTGTCACAGACTGTATGCATGCACATATATGTTGCAAATACAGGTGCTGCAGCAGTAGCTCAATCTGTCAAATGGCATGCAAGCAGTACATTTTTCCATCCACAGTCCTAGGTTCAAATTCAGTGTGTTGCACTTCAATTACATTGTCGTGAATACAGCAAATAATGACTGAGTCATGCAATTTTAACCAAAACAGGTTGCTGCTACTGAATTAATGGCTACCCATGTTAACAAGTCAAAGGGCTGTAGGTAGGGATACACTGCTCATATTCGTATAGCCTACCTATACGTCACCTGCCACATCCCTACCTGCCTTTCAGTACGTTTTTCCCTTGCTTGCCCCCATTTCACAACTTTGCTATCACCCATTTTTTTCTTTTCTTTTTGTATTTTTAGTGCGGGTTTAAGTGGAGCTAAGCTGCGAGGTGCACTGCACAAACCAATGTAAACCCACTTAAAACTGATTGGCACTGTTACATAACAGATGTACCTCAAGCACATGCCTCGACTAGACTGTTATGGGTACCCTCACCCTGGCTCTGTTGTAATGACAGAGTTGACACTGCTCTCTCAGTGACACATACAGCCTGCTGCCCTCCAACGTGTTCAAATTCCCCACTAAGAGTCCTAGGCAAAAAGCAGCAGCTGCAGCCTGCAACATATGCAGCTGTATATTAAGCTACCTGCTACAGACCTACCATACCTCACAACCCCCTAGAACAAGGGATGCACACAACACCTATATATAAAGGTGAGGGACGCAAAGGTCAAGCGACAGGGACATGTGTCACAGTCTGCCCCTACAAACATACAGAGATGATAGACCAGCAGCTACTGCAGCAGTATGCATATTCTGATGGGTATGACGTCTGACACTTACATGTCTCTTCCCCCTTACTGAACTCAACCCGCAATGTCTGCCATGAACTGCCAGATAATCATAACTAAATCATAAAGTCATATGACAATGACCAAACATAGCATGCAAAACTGTGGACATACCTCATAAATCTCAACAGTGGACAGTATATGTACCTACCCTCTGCGATGCTGTAGTCTCCACACCTCACTAATGTCCATCTCACAGACTAAGAAATGGAAAACAGGTCTGTTACTTGCTTTACCAAGACAGACTGCAATTTAGGAATCATGTTTCTTCAGGATTTGTTCACAAAAGGATTACATCACTCTACCAGGTATGTAAAACAAGTCACCATATAATGGGATGCAGATGGGAGGATGCAGTTATGGGGAATATGGATTACAACAGTGGGCCTGTAGTACATCTCTTGGAATTACATGTTAATGATACTCTGCTGTCCAGCAGCTACAGGCATGCATCTCAGCTCTGCCTGCTGTGACTTAAATCACAGATGTGCCCCTCTCACTCTCTCCTAAAATGGTCGGCTCCTGCACAAATGCTACTGGATTATGTGTTAGACATATTGACAGTAAGTAAGAGTTAACACAGCTGTCATATCACATGATGTACTGTCATTCAGCTCCTCTTGGTCTGTGAATGTCAAACAGGAATAGCTCAGACATTATAAAGGCGGCCCTGACTGTCTAGGCACATGTACGCATTCCTCAAACATCTGTGTACTGGAGAAGTAGGATGCCTGTAGGGAAGATACCCTACAGCATTTTGGCATTGCTGTCTGTCATTGAGGCACACTGATGTTGCTGGACTGTCCCCACATACTTGTAATAACACACACCTATTTGTCTGACAGTTGCTGTATGACATGGTACTGGGACATTGCCCTTAGGGGACATACCACAGTAGATGGCATTGATGGATGTGGAGACATATAGCACACTCTGTCGTGGCACACAGGCACATAACCAGTATTGCTACTATGTTGCTGATTGCCACATACATAGTGTGTTAATAGACTGTGGGGTATGACTTGGGAGGTATCAGTGGATAGTGCAGGCCAGTGAGGATGTACAGGCTCTGTACATAGTGGATAGCAATGTATCTGGTCCTGTGATGTGTTCCCCTCTTCTTGTCTTTCAGAAAGGATGCCTAGATGGAGGCATCTACCATTTCCAGCCACTGAAGATAATGTTATCCTGGATGGCCTCAGAGTGCATCACAACATTCTGCTGTCCAGGAGTCAGCAGCATTGTGAACAATGTGCAGCACTGTGGGCTGACCTCATCACAACAGTCATCCAAACAGGGCTACAGGACAGAACATACAAGCAGGTCTAACACCAGGCAACAGATATGGTCAATGCTGCAGGGCAAAGGGCTGCCACTGTGGCCAGGGACTGTGCTGCCACCAGTGGAAGGCCTACTGTAGACCAACCACTCTTGGCCACAGAGGAATTCCTGGTGAACCTGGGATCAACCACCATACATCATGGAGGTGGGTGCCACAGCATCCATAGCAGAGGAGCGGCCAGGTAAGCTAAAGTAAGTTGAAAAACCTAACCTTGCAGCTGGTCAAATGCTGTAATCTTTTACCATCTCAAAACTATGGAATGTTCTCCCACCTTCTATCAGAACAATCAGTAATCCTGATCTCTTTAAGAAGTCTCTCAGATCACACCTCTCTTCTCTCTGGCAATATACCTCTGCGAAACTAGTACATCCTAACACCTGATCAGCTACTATATCCCTCTAAAATATCACTACTTAGGAGCTCTCTCTGACTTGCTGAATTCAACTGCTTATGCCTACAAAACTCTAACAAGTAACAATCAAAACTGCTACCCCACCTGACTAACTCCATCCTCAATGATCAAATTGTATACAATGTTGATGTGTAATGTTTGTAAATAGCTTGTACTATTGTGTTTAATATTTATTTATATGCATTGAGACTGTATATGCACCATATATTTTGCTTTTTTCTTGTACCCACGGTGGTGGTGCTGTGGTAGCGTTTTCGCCTCACAGTAAGACGCTGTCCGGTTCGATTTTCAGCTAGAGTGTCTTCTGCGTGGAGACATGCATGAATGGGCATACCTTCGTTGAAGGCTGTGCATCAGGGCTAGTAACTCAGCACATAAAAATCAACTACCAATCATTAGCGGACCGGAGTTCCGCTGTGGCGACCCCTAACTGGGAAAAGCTGAAAGACACAACAACAACTATTAATGTTATTGTGGAGCTTTTCTCCCCAGGCCTGTACTGAAAATGGGCTCACCTAGGCCCAGTAGACCTTCTCGGTTAACAAATGCAATAAATAAATAAATAAATAAGCCTCCTGTGTTCATCACTATAATACTGTATCAGTCATTGTGGCAGGCTCTCCATACTAGTACATGGGAGTCAGATCTATCTGCATTGGGGGGTTTGGTTTTAATGCACAGTTGTGCACACATACTCAGAATGTCAACAGTTTAGGCAGTATCACAATACCTACTGTACACATTGATATATGCACATATTATCCTGTAGCGATGCCACATTTGGTATCGCTGACAATACTTCTCCCTCACATTTCCATAGGGACCTCAGGTGTGGCCAGAGTCCAAGATCATATTCCCCGTGAGTGTGATACTGTAGTTTTATGGATCATATATACCTGAGGAATGTTAAGGGCTGCTATTTTGCTGTAGACACAAGTGATATGCTTAGCCAGAGTACAATACTTGTATGTTCAGTTTCGGAGGGGATAACTGAAGTGCATTGAATAGGTAATCACAGTTGTGTATTTGTAGTAGCAGTAACACATTTGTACTTATTTTTGAGAAGCTCTATGCAGTCTGCTATACAGGGGGAAATAATATGCTCAAGACAGGTGCACTGTGTTTTAGGTGTTGATCTATCACATACACTGACATATTGCTTATCTCACAGGTGTGTAGTAGTGGCAACATGAACCAGACATAGCTGCAGTGCATGTTATAAATGACCTGTCTTGTCTGTGTATGTTTAGTCTGCTTGTGCGTTGTGCATGGGCTCAGAAATAAGATGTGGTATGTGTAATGCAGTTGTGGCTCCTAACCTGTATATATGTGTGTGGATCACCTTACATAATAGTGCAGGCAGTAACATGCTTCTGTTGTCTTCCTCCTCACTGGTGACCATGGGGGTTGGAGTGTGTCTCCCGCACAACCTGATGTCAGTGTCTCATCAGACTCTGATGATGATGGTGGCCATAGTGAGGCACAGGTGGGGTTGTTGGGGGGCTGAATCTGTCCCATGGGTTGATATCCCACTTCCTCCCCCATTGTCCCTGCACACAGTGAGTATGCCCATGCATACCCATCCCCTGTAGCCACAGATATGAGACAGTCGGAGTATAGCGGCATTGAACTGGAGAGTATGGCAACAATGGCATCAGTGAGTGTATACACTAGGCATAGCCAGAGAGTTAGCGATGTCCCACACAGGCAGATTGACAGGGGTACTCGAAGGAGGACTGCTGTTCATCCACCACCGGTCACAGGTGTCACATCACGAGTCACTTGATGCACATTTTGGTCCATCATGGAGGCACAGGCATGTTCCGAATGCAACACCAGATGGATGCTCAGGATCATTGATGCAGCACAGTCTGACATCTGTGACTCCCTCCACCACATTGTTGATGCCATGGATCATTTCACTGATGTAGTGAACAGACAGTGGGGTGAGACATTTTCAGTTCTTGACTGCACATTGTCTGTGCTGGAACATCTGTTGGGAGAAGGGCATTGGACATGTGGACGTAGGTCAGCAACAACATTTGCTGAGAGTCCATGTGGCCATGCACACTCACACTTTCGTAGTGGCAGTACCTCCAGCACTATA
>NC_056751.1:655579516-655727016 GCF_019279795.1 Protopterus annectens
GTAGCCAGGTTGTTTGGGATACCCCTAGGATTGTGTGGTCTGCTGCTATATCCTTGCAAACATACTGTTTCTGCAGTTATATGGGAACACGGCTGTGTTGGGGGTAGGGGAGTCTAGCATTGACAATCGTGTGTCTGTCCTATGACCATGCTGTTTGGCATTTCACTTTAGGATGAACTTCAGACCACTGCAAACGAATCCACAGGAAGCCAATGTATAGAAGAAAACCTTTTAATCGAGACTTAGCGCTTTCACCAAACAAACTGTGGCATCATCAGAGTCAATACTTCAATTCTAAAAACAACGTGTTTAAATAGTATAACAATTAAATAATTAGTAAATAATTGAACAATTAAACAGTTCATTCACTTGGTTAAAACTTGTTAACCCTTGAAACACCAAACACTGAATGAGTTTTTATTATCTTAAGTTCCTAAAAAATGGTACTGTCATTTAACTTGATCCTATAGTATTGATGTTGTTAAAATTAATAATATTAATATTAATTAATATAGTAATATAATAAATTTTATATTTATATTTTATATATATAATTGTCACACTTCCACAATAAAAAGTATAAAAATTAAAGTTAAAATGTTCTAGTGACTCAAAAAACAACAACTAAACAAAACAAAACCAACAACCATGAAATAAATCAAGTTCAAAAAATATCTTTTGACGTCTACATTACATATGATTTTTGTCTCAAGACAGGTTTTAAAGATATACTGTCGTTCAAGCCGGGTTGCTTTGTTGCATTTAACCTAAGTTGCCATTCAGCTTCCCGAAGAGCAACCTTGTTGCTAATGTCCCCACCTTGGTCCATCAACACCCGGTCAATAATAAAAAACAAAAACTTTTTAAAATGACAACATTTGATTGAGTGAAGATAAAGTGCATTGTGACAATCCTTGTTCTTTACAGATCTAACATGTTCCACCACTCTGTCCCTCAGTCTACGGGTGGTCATTCCAACATAGAATGCCTCACAAGAAGTGCATGAGGCAATGTATATGATGTTCTTACTGTTACAGTTACATGTCCCTGGACATGCCAATGTCCGCCAAATATTTTGCCACACAGATGTAAGGCCCTTCCGCTACAAATCTACATGCCCTACATGACCCACATTTCTTCATCATGGACCTAACTTGTTTCGGAACCCTCTCTAAAATGCTCTTCAAATTGTGTCCTTTACTAAAAACAATTTTGGGTACAGGTCCTAAAATGGCCTTTAATTCAACACTCATACTGTAATCCCACAAATTTTTCATAATAATACACATCTCAGTGGCTTTTTCACTAAAATGCAAAACAAATACCGGATCCTTTCCAGTCGTCCCACCTGTCTTCGTCTCACAAAAATTTGTTCCATTAATGTTTCCTTCAAGGCCCTCATCATTCTCAAACTTCTTCAAAATGGGAGAATAAACCACTCTCCTCTTTTTGTATACCTCTTTCTTGATTTTCAATAGTAATTTCAATGGGTATCCTCGATCCAAAAGCATCCCTATTAGTTTGTAAATCTCCTTCCTAAACAATTCTTCATTACTGACCAACCTTGACGTTCGAACCATTTGCCCCTTTGCCACCCCTTTCTTTTGATGAAAGGGGTGACAACTACCGAAGTGAAGTAAGGAGTTAGAATAGTTTTCTTTTCTAAAAATCGTACTTGTTAAACCATCCCCATCCTTGATAATAGTTATATCCAAAAAGTTAATACTTTCTTTGTTCCATGCATGGGTGAATTTTAAAAATTCTGTTGTCCCATTTAGATAGTTCACAAATTGAACTGCCTCACTTTCATCTCCACTCCATAAAATGAGTAGGTCATCCAAAAATCTGTTGTAAAGAACAATTTTAGAGTTGTAATCCGAGGTAAATACAAATGTCCTTTCCCAAGCCAATAAAACTAAATTTGCAAAGGTCGGGGCACATTTGGCACCCATTGCCACACCTGAACACTGTTTGAAATACTCCCCCTCAAATTTCATGAAGTTGTTGTGTAAAACTATCTCCATCAAATCATATATCAGATTTGTTCTACCCTTGTCAATCCTATCACTGATGTTGAGACTTTCATAAAACATCTCCAAATCTTGATCTTGCGGAATCACAGAAAACAAATTGACTATATCAATAGTGAGAAAGCTGTACGTACTACTTTTAACTTTTAGTTTACCCAGCCTCTCCAAACAATGCCAGGAATCTTTTAGGATGTGGGGTACATCTTCCAAAACTGGTTTAGAAACCACATCCACAAAAGAAGCCAAGGGTTCAGTCTTGGAACCCTTAGCGGCCACTATCGGCCTAAATGCCAAAGGGTTAACCCCTTTATGTACCTTAGGTATACCAAAAATGCTCAGCATAATAGGGTACTTAACCTGCAAGTAGTCAAACTCGTCCTCATTGATCATACCCTGAAATAAGGCATCTAACAAGAACAAGTCAATCTTTTTGTATACTGTATTTACTTCATTTAGGGAGACCCTACAATAAACAGTTTCATCATACAATACATTCATAATTGCGGCAAGGTAATCCATTTTGTACATGAGTACCATCCCCCCACCTTTGTCCGGCTTCATACATCTAATGTTGTTCACTGTTTTTAAGTCAATCAAAACCTGCCTTTCTCCTTCGTCAATGTTGTCTTCTTGAAGATATTTTTGCAGGCAAATTCTCCTAAATTCCCATTCAATCATCCTCTCAAAACTCAGAATTTCAACATTGTGTGGGGGAACAAACAAACTTTTCCTTCTCAAGGACATTGCTCCACCATCAGGGCCCCCAGTGTTGCCTATCTGTTTCTCATTGAAATATATTTTAAGTTTCAATCGTCTCAAATATAACTTAAGGTTAGTCAATACCTGGGCAATATCAAGCTTAAAATTCGGAACAAAATTCATCCCTTTACTAAACAGTTTGTGATGGTTGTCAGTAAGATTTGTTTCAGTATAGCTGTAAATAATAAAATCAAACTTCTTAACAACAGTACAACCCAATTCAGTCATGTTTTCAAAATGACAAGTTTCATCACAGTTTTCAAAGGAAAAACCTTCCCTATTCACAATTGACACATCAACATCAACATTCCTGTTTCCAAAACATTCCATGAATGAACCACCAATAGTTTGCCGGTTGTCAAACATGGAACCCTGAGTCAATTGGGTCTGAGCACCCAACCTCCCACATCCAGTATTGTCATCCAGGGTCCCATTATTAACAAACCCAGCCAAACCATCAGTGTCTGTATGAAACTCACTTTCACCATCATAGAAAATATGTGTAAACACTTCTTTACAATAGTCAAAATTGTCAAGGTAATGGTTGTACTTGTTTGAATCAACTCTCAGTTCCTCGAGTTTAACACTTTCCCCCTCCCCCTCCCCCCAAATGTCCCCTTGAAAAGTTCTGTGACTGATTTTGATTCCTGTTGGAAATCCTCTCTGACCTCCGAATCTTGTTCGGCTGGTCTAAAAAATCATCCACAGTCTTGTTTTCACAGTCCTGCACATTGAGTTCATTCTCGTTCATAACACCAAAACCCTCCCTGTGAACCACAACATCTTTGTTGAATTTGCGCCCTGGAGGGTAAGCGTTATGGTTCACATAGTCAGCTGTGTCCCTCAACAGCTTTTTCTGTTTGGTGTTCTTACTTTGGTTGACAAAAGACTCAGTGTTAACCAATTATGAAGAATTTGTGGGATTACAGTTTGAGTGTTGAATTAAAGGCCATTTTAGGGCCTGTACCCAAAATTGTTTTTAGTAAAGGACACAATTTGAAGAGCATTTTAGAGAGGGTTCTGAAACAAGTTAGGTCCATGATGAAGAAATGTGGGTCATGTAGGGCATGTAGATTTGTAGCGGAAGGGCCTTTCATCTGTGTGGAAAAATATGGGCGGACATTGGCATGTCCAGGGACATGTAACTGTAACAGTAAGAACATTATATACATTGCCTCATGCACTTCTTGTGAGGCATTCTATGTTGGAATGACCACCCGTAGACTGAGGGACAGAGTGGTGGAACATGTTAGATCTGTAAAGAACAAGGATTGTCACAATGCACTTTATCTTCACTCAATCAAATGTAATTTTAAAAAGTTTTTGTTTTTTATTATTGACCGGGTGTTGATGGACCAAGGTGGGGAACATTAGCAACAAGGTTGCTCTTCGGGAAGCTGAATGGTAACTTAGGTTAAATGCAACAAAGCAACCCGGCTTGAATGACAGTATATCTTTAAAACCTGTCTTGAGACAAAAATCATATGTAATGTAGACGTCAAAAGATATTTTTTGAACTTGATTTATTTCATGGTTGTTGGTTTTGTTTTGTTTTGTTTAGTTGTTGTTGTTTTTTGAGTCACTAGAACATTTTAACTTTAATTTTTATACTTTTTATTGTGGAAGTGTGACAATTATATATATAAAATATAAATATAAAATTTATTATATTACTATATTAATTAATATTAATATTATTAATTTTAACAACATCAATACTATAGGATCAAGTTAATGACAGTACCATTTTTTAGGAACTTAATATAATAAAAACTCATTCAGTGTTTGGTGTTTCAAGGGTTAACAAGTTTTAACCAAGTGAATGAATTGTTTAATTGTTCAATTATTTACTAATTATTTAATTGTTATACTATTTAAACACGTTGTTTTTAGAATTGAAGTATTGACTCTGATGATGCCACAGTTTGTTTGGTGAAAGCGCTAAGTCTCAATTAAAAGGTTTTCTTCTATACATTGGCTTCCTGTGAATTCGTTTGCAGTGGTCTGAAGTTCATCCTAAAGTGACTTTTTGTTTTTTGCCCTGTTTTGGGTGTCAACTGTTGGTTCTGTTTGGCATTTCCCTTACATACTGCAGTGGGTTTTGCTGCCTTGTGGCCTAATGCATATTATGGGGCAGCCGGTACTGGACAGAGTACCTGCTGTCCCACATAGCTGTTAGCTCTCTGCAAGTAGCCTAGTATCCCACTCTATTCCCTTGCATGCATGTAGCAGATCCATACATATGCTACCATAGTCTAGTACCCCATACATTTGTTGTAAAGGAGAGTGACTTACCTTATGAACACAGCAGTTGAGTTACCTGTGTTTCAGGGCTGACTCGGTGTGATGCATGCAGTACACAGCCAATACATGGTAGGGTACAGCTTGTGTCATGTGGCTGGCATCCTTTTTACTATGAATGTGAGTTGGAGTAAGGTGTCAAGTCCCTAGGACCCTAGGTTGCCTGTGTGTGTGCCATGCTTTGCCTCTTTGCCAAGGTCAGGGCATACTGGGCATGCCTATATCTTCCTACAGGGACAGTCTGAGGGGGCTGTGGGGACATTGGCACTGGTGGGGGGCTGTGTGTCCCTTCCCTGTGATGATCCTGCCACAGCTATTTCCACAGGATTATATTGTGTAGTATGGCACATACTGTGATCATCTGTGCACATGTGGCTGAAGAGGACTGAAAGACTCCAACAGATATAGCAAGGCACTGTACCCGTGACTTGAACAGCCCAAACACATGCTCTGTGATGGTCCTAGTTTGTGCATGTGCCTCATTATGGCATTCTTCAGTAGGTGTGTGTGTGTATTTCTGATGGGTGTCATCATCCATGGTTCCAGTGCATAGCCGGCATCCCCCAGCAGATGGCCATATGGAATGTCCCCCCTGCCAAACATCTGTTACAGCTGTGATGCATGCCAGATATGGGAGTCGTGGTAACTGCCATGACTGCCAGCACATGCATTCATGATAATGGCTTAGGCATTGCACACAACCTGGCAGTTGATGGAGTGATACCCCTTGCAGTTGACATAGATCTACCCTCCTCATCGGGCAGTGCTTTACTGTGTATATGAGTGCTGTCTATGGCACCCAGTACCTCGGGGTAGTGTGCTACACAGTAGAAGAGACACATATTGCTGGCCATCTTCTCAGGGCTGCAGGGTAAATACATGTGCTCACTGGCTTGGGTTTGCATGGCAGCCAGGAACTGGTAGAGTACCCTGGATACAGATGCCTGTGAGACCCCCATCATGCCCCCAGCTGGTCTTTGAAATGTACCTGTAGCTAGTATTCTAAGGGCTACACATTCCTTTGTTTCCACTGGGATGGGTTCCCCTCTGTTGGCTCTGGGTCTGGGTTGAGAGCAGCAGAGCTCAGTGAGTCCTTGCATGTCCCTGTCCACCCTGTATCACTGTACAATCTCCAGCTCATGTAGCTCCTGGAAGGTTACCCTGGGCCTGAACACTCTTCTCCTTCTCAGTCTAGGCCTATTGTCAGCAGCAGCATCAGCACTGACCTCAGCATCTAGCACATACAGATGTAGCAGAACAGCAGCAGCCCCTAGCATTCTGTCAGTTAAAAGTCCCATGTCTGTACTCCAATGGTGCAGAGTATGGGGGGAAAATCAGACTATAGGGTGTATGCCTACTTTATAGTGCTCTGCAGCCTATGTGATTGGATAACTATGATGCATTCCACCTGGCAGGTACATCATTGAGGGGTTTGAATGGTCCAGTGTAAGTGTAACAGGAGTTATCAGTATTTTATATGTGATTGACTTTCCCAGGCAATTTGCTTTTTTTTTTAACTGCCATCTCTGCTAAGCACTGTGGCATGGCTCACAAACCCGTGGTTCTGGTATAAACACTGCTCAGCAGTCTGGACACACCCCCATGCATGGGAATACTTAGCATAGCTAAGACCAGCTAAAACAGGTGCCCTGCAGCTAAACAAAGCTTAGCAGCACTAGGCACACACTCCTGCTTAGCTAAGTGGCACACTACACCAACAGATATGACTGAGCTCCAATCCGCTTAAACGTATAGTGACACACCCCATTTTGATGTCAGTTAGCTTTTTTGTGGACACCAACATGGTTCTGGTGCTATACAGATTTTATCTGCAGACACAGGAGTCCATTTTTGCTATTGAATAACCCCAGCTCATTTGCATACAGATCCTTGCACACAACCTGGATACTTCACTATTCAAGGGCCTGCCTCCTTAGCAACCATTGAAATCTACCATTGTACATACTCCATGCAGGGCCCTATAGTGCACTATTCTCACATATTTCATATTTTTAGTTTTTATACTTTTTTAATATTTTCTTTTTTTACATAACGGCATGTTTGCGAGCTGCTGCATGCCGCACAAACTTGATATGGATATTTAAAAAAATTAATTTCTTACATTATTTTGCATTATTTTTTAGACATGCAGGGCATAGGTTTGCACACACCTGTGCCTACTTTGCAATTTCTGACCTTCTAAATGGACTTTTACAGCCCCTGTCCCATTTTTGCTTTCTTGAGCATGGAAATTTTCCATGTACACTTTGGGCACCAACACAGGGTCTGCAGGACTACCTGTCTGCTTGCTGGATTGCTCCAGCACCCTCATCTGCATGCAATTCACCTGCTTATAAGGTGATTTGCATGCAACAGACACTTCTGTGTCTGCACTCTCGTGCATGCCCCTCTACCCTGTTTACTGGATCGCATGGCTGCTTACGTCCATAAAAGTTCTGTGCCACTATGCCTACATGGAAAATCACTCCGTGTAGGCTTTATTGAATTCCCCCTATTGTCAATACAACACTACAGAGGTCATTCAATTCATGCCTTTTCTTAAACCTCATTCCTCCTCCAAAACATTACTCTGCCTGTATTGTTACCACAGTTTCCATTTTTTCTATGTAATTTACTCCTACCCTTTTCCAAAGATCCTACTATTTTATCACTGTTATTATATTCACTGTTTCTAATATGGTTGGTTTAGACTTTGATTTCCATTTTCCTAGTAATTGCTTTTTTTGAAAATCACCAAAACTAAACTCAGCAAAGCCTTACTATGTCTAGGCAATTGAGATCCTGTATCCCAGCTATAAATAAGTAAATGAATTCATTCATTCCTTAGTCATATCAATTTGTTCACCCAATATTTCTGACAGAATACTCTTTATGGAGTTTTTAAAGTCTGCCAACTCATTTCATTCCCAAAAAGTTGTCTTCCAATTATACCTTTCCTCCCTATCACACATCCATTTGCCATCTACATGACAAATAATTCTTTGGAGTCTGTTTGGGGTATAAAAATACCTATGCAAACACTTGCAAGCAAAACACCTAAATCGTCTAGACTTTATTGCATATCTGGGAGCCATACATATATCCTCCCATTGATTCTTTGTGAATTGCTTATCCAGTCTCTCTTCCCAATGTTTACTGGCCTCCAAATTGATACTTATAGATACTTTGCAGTATTTTAAATGCCCTGCTAATGATCCCCTTTTTAACAGTAGCTTCTATTATAGGTTCAACTAAACTTTTTACTAGTACTGGTCTTTCACTTAGGATCCTTCTATTCCTTTCTCTTTGCCTATACTTTCATGTCAATCCTTGATAGGGAAGGCAGTCTGTAGCCTGCAGTCTAAATGCATTCTTGGCCTCTTTCCATTATATTACCTTTCTCTCTCTAATTATTTGCTCCCAATAACTTATTTGCCATTTTGTCATAGTAAATTCCCACTCTCATCTTGCCTGTTCTCTGTATCACTAGTTGCAGCCATCCCTACTGGCAGAATCTTGTTTCTCCATTCCCGTGTTGGCTCATTTCTTAGAATACTTTCTGATGCTTTATGAATATAATACTATGTATAGCAAATGTTATTCTCCTTAAGGATCTGCATCAAATATTCAAGTCTCTCCTTATTTCTTGAGCTTCCTCACCTGTTCTATCACCATCCATTTATACTTTGAATTATAGCTTTCTGTGTGTGCTATGTATAGGAGCCTTAATTGAATAGCTCTGAAATATCCCTTTAAATCAGATAATACCGATCTTCCTTGTTCTAGTGGAAGGATTGAGGACTTGTTCTTCGAGATTTGAGGGAGTATGGATGCTGGTATGCAATCTGGGAATATGGGTGGGAAAGGCAGATTTATTTTTATTTTGAATTTGTTAACCAAGGTAGAGCACTGATCTCAGTAGACTCATGTCAGTCTCAGACAGGGGAAAAGACGATAGTTTTACTATAATTAC
The DNA here is from genome assembly GCF_019279795.1 of Protopterus annectens. Taxonomy (NCBI): domain Eukaryota; kingdom Metazoa; phylum Chordata; order Ceratodontiformes; family Protopteridae; genus Protopterus; species Protopterus annectens. The sequence continues at coordinate 655,588,580 of NC_056751.1, forward strand.
ATGACAATATACATAGAGTGAATAGCAAAATGCAATACATACATATATTACATACAAAGTGAATATCATAGTTGACTTGAAAGAACACAGGCAATAAATAAATGACATTATATACAGGGAAAGTGAATGAAAAAACACAGTATGTTTATGCATTATATATAGAGTGGAAATCAGAGTTAGCATGCTGAAAGTAACACAATCAAAAATAGAGTCAGATCAGGGTATGTAGATGAAATAAGAGAATGAAGAAGTTGAGTTATATGACCAGAAAGATAGCAGTTGCATTTTCTTTGAGTCTTCAAATATGCTTTCATTTGTGAACAGAAAATAGGGTAAGGGGAATGAACGTCAAGAAAAGAAAGGAAAGAGTTCCACAGTTTGGGACAAAGGACCGAGAAAACATAGTTTGTGCAGTGAAGCCTAGTTTGGGAGGGTTTGAGGTGCAGTTAGAAGTGCTGAAGATGTTTAAGGTTGTATGTTGGTGCATCTCGGAATAGTCTGTAAGCTAGTGGAGAAAAGGTGCCATTCATTATATGTGTAAATATTTCAGAGGCAAGTAGAAAGTCAGTACATTGTTTTAGAGGTAGCCAGTTAGCTTTTTCATTATTTTTTTCAAAGGTTATTAATTCTTAGGGAGAAAGAGGTGAATCTGCAAATCACATTTGAAATGGACTGCATTTCTTTTTGAATCTACAGCCATTCTAGATAAGTCTATAAGATACCTTTAACTATGGCATTTCTACAGGGTATGGATAGAAAAGAGCAGCTCCTATTAGCCCAGAATAGGACAATTCCTAGTTATTTGAATGGAGTGACATATTCAATAGTATTATTAAGATGAATGAGGATTTTAAAAGGCTTGTATATAGCAGTAAGCTTTGGCCTAGTAGCAAAAAGCATGTTTTTTGTTTTAGAGGTATTTAGCAGTAATTGTTAATCACTGGTGCATTGAATAATGGCATGAAAATCAGCCTGTAATACAAGTTCAAAAGAGACAAAATGGCTGAAGTGGAATAAGACCACTTCATCAGCAAAAAGCAGGAAATGATGATGGAGTAAGTCAAAAGGGTCTGTTAATGTAGAGAGAAAAGAGGAAATAATAAACTAATAACTGCAAGCAAGTCCACAAATTAAAAATTCTTTTATTCAAAACAAAATAATGTTACATTAAGCACTTTCATCTCAACATATTAAAGGGGCTTCATCAGACTCACAGTTATTAGTTTACTACACAGCCATTTGTTTGCATATTGACCATACTAGCTAATGCATCACTGTGCCATTTTCACAGTGTTTTTTTTTACATTTTATTTTTATTTTACATTTGTTGGCTGGGCTAGTCTAGTTGGATATATTTCCATTTTCAGTAGAGGCCCGGGGAGAAAAGCTCCACACAGATATACAAAGTATAAAATATTGTTACATGGTGAAAAAAAAAGGATTAAAAATCAAAAATAAAAAAAAAACAGGTAGTTAATACATTCTTGAGATAAAAATACTAGAGAAACATTAAAAGGTGGGTTGGGAGGGTGGCCTAATGGTTAAGGTGTTTGCCTTACAAACACAAGGTGCAGGGTTTGAGTCTCACAAGGGATAATTGGCTAGGTTTAAAATGACTCACAAGGGCAGTTAGCTTAGTACTAATCTATGAACTTATAATCTATGAACCTATGAAGTAAAACAGAGTAAAGTTTAAGAGAGCTAGAAAAGATATAATACAGTAAGAGTTATATACAATAAATAAAAACACTTGAGAAACAGTACAGAGAACAGAATACAGCTTAAGACAGCTCAAAAACAGAATAGTAAGAGTTATGTACAATAGATCATATGAGTTAGAATTATTTAAACCCTAAGTTGATTAGAGTTTAGAAAGAGTCAGTCTTATTTACAAGTCAACAGCATGTAGAAGTTTGGAAGTATGGAAAGAAGAGAAAGAAAGAGGGGTGAAGAGGATGGTTAGTCAGGGTTATCACAAGGGCATAGCCAGCGCATTTGCAGGTGTTTTCTAAGTTTTTGTTTAAAGAGTGGCAAGGATGTAGTTAGAGTTAGTTCAGTGGGTAGTAGGTTCCAGAGTTTTCCTGTTGTGTTGGTAAATAGAGAGTCACCAGCTGCATTATTAGACTTTGTTAAGCTGGCAAGAAGTTTGCTAGAAGAACGTAGGGAGTTCAGATTATTATATGGGACTATGAGTTTTGAGAGTATAGGGGTATTATTGGGTTGGTAAAATATCTTGTGGGCAATTGTAAGTTGGGGCATAATCAGATGGTTTTGGAATTCAAGCCAATTTAGTTGTTTAAGATTTGAACAGTGATGGGTTCTGAAGGGATTGCCAGTAGCAAATCTAGCAATGTTATTATAGGAGGTTACTAATTTGTTAAGGTTGGTTTTCTTAAGGTTGGTAAATATAGGTGAAGCATACAGGAGGGTTGAGATTAGATGGGAATGAGCAATCTTGGCTCTGGCTGCCGAAGTTAAAAAGGGTTTTATTCTGTATAGGGGGCCTATTTTTCTGTTTACTGTTTTGATGGTGTTGTTTATATGGTAATCAAATGAGAGATTATTATCAATGGTTATTCCTAGAAGTTTAGTGGTAGTGTCAGGGAGAATAGCAGTACCATTATTTGAAGAGATAGAGAAGTCTAAGAGGGAAGACCTAGTAGTGGGTGTAAAGAGAAGGAGTTTTGTTTTTTTAGCATTAAGAAGGAGACAGCATTTGGAAAACCATGTTTCTACAGTGTTGAAAACATCTTGAGTAAGAGAATATAGTTCAGATGGAGAGGTTGATGAGCATATTAGTGTGGAGTCATCTGCATATAGAATACAAGTGGCTTGTGGAATTGCTACATGGAGATCATTAATAAATAAGGAGAAGAGAAGTGGACCAAGAATAGATCCCTGAGGGACCCCAATGGTAACAGGTAGAAAGGATGAGACTTGATTTTCCCAGATAACTGCTTGCTGTCTATTGCTGAGGTATGATGTGAACCATTTTAAGGCTAGAGAATCAAAGGAGAGAGATTCCAGAATATTGATTAAGAGGGTATGGTTAACCATGTCGAAAGCTTTAGAGAGGTCAATGAAGAGTGCAGATGAGAGAAGGTTTTTGTTACGGTTTCTATTAATGGTATCTGTGAAGGATAGAAGGGCAGTAGTGGTACTATGAGATGGTCTAAAGCCATGTTGACATTGTGCTATTAGGTTGTGTTGAGAGAGATGGGATAGAAGTTGTTTGTGAATGCATTTTTCCATAATTTTAGCTAGGGGTGATAAAAGAGCAATTGGCCAATAGTTAGAGTAATCATTGGTGTTCCCGCCTTTATGTAAGGGGATAATGTGGGAGATTTTCCAAATATCTAGGATGGTACCTTCTTGGATTGTCCTATTTATAAGGATAGATATAGGGTAAGCAATTTCCTTAGCTGCTTTTTGGAGAAATTGGGAAGGAAGTTGGTCAGCAGATGGAGTACATGGTTTAAGTTTTAGAATAAGTTTAAAGATGAGAGAAGTAGAGATGGGTTGTAGTTTGAATTTTGAGAAAGAGTGGGGTAAGTCAATGGGAATGCTGGAGTTTTCTGAGATAAGTTGAGTAGCTAGAGATTGTATAGTGTCAGTAAAGAAAGAGTTGAAGGTATTGGCAGTTTGATGGGGAGTATTTGGATCTGCATCAAGTGGGGTGGGTGTTCGGGACTTACCTGGGGAAAGGAGCTTATTTATACAAGACCAGAACTGTTGGGGATTATTTTGATGAGTTTGCTGAAGTTTACAATAGTAGTTTTTTTTATCTGTAAGTATAGCTTTTTTGTGCTGTTTCTAAGCTGTCTATAATATAGGTGAGCAGAGCTATTTCTATAGGTTCTCCATTTAGCCCAGACTTTGTTCCTAAGTATAATTTGATTCCTAGTTTCATTAGAAAGCCATGGGGCTGGGTTAGACTTCATTCTAATGGAACGTTTGGGAGCATGCTTTTCCAGGATAGAACGTTTGGGAGCATGCTTATCCAGGATAGATAAGAATAAAGAGTAAAATACTATACTGCCTCTTCAAGTGGGAGGGACTTTAATGGGTTCCAGTTGCATGCTTTAAAGTCAGTTTGAAATAATTCTGCCTTAACGTGTTTGGTAGAGCGTGCTGTTCTAATGGTGGGGAGGTTTGGGAAGTCTTTCTTTTCTCTAGTAATGTAGGTCAAGAAATGATCACTTACATCATCAGGCAAGGTTCCTATTTTGTAAGATTGTTTCACTTTGTTTATGAGAATCCAGTCTAATGTACTCTCTTTTTTGTTAGGTTTGTTAATCCTGGTTGTAGAGGTTATAGTTTGGGTAAATCCATGGAGGTTAATATGAGAGGTAGGATTTTCAGCACTAACACTTTTCCAGCCCATGTTAAAGTCACCTAGTATTATGGTTTCTTGGGGGTAAGTAGAAGACAGCCAGCTAAGATATGCCTCAATTGTAGTGATATTATTTCCGGGTGGTATATAAATGCAGATAATATATAAAGATTTGTTTATGTTGATTTGAAGCTTAGTAATGAGGATTTCTGCTCTAAGTTTCAGTTTGCTTATGCATTGGTTAATGTACTGAGTAAATTGCATATAAAGTCATTTTTTACAGAATCTTTTCTGTGGAAAGTCTGATGTATTGGAGGGATTGGGTTTCTTAGGAAATGGTTTCACAATGGCCTTCTCCCAGATATTAGGCATAATATTAAGTGTAAAACAAAGGCTGTACATGTATTTCAATGGATTTATGATGTCCCTACAGTAAAAAATAAACCATGGGTGAATGTGGCAGTACCAGGGGTGGCTATCAAGTTTAATCTGTTCAAGCAGAGGATGTGTTTGTCATAGTTTGTAGGGCTGCATGGAGAGGAGGTGAAAGTGTCAGATGTCATTTGGGATTGGCTAGAGAAAGGACTGAAAATGTTACTGAAAGGAGAAGGGAAATTAGTGGCAAAACCTGAGAGGATGTGGAATTCATGGAAGGAAGGCTTTTCCATCCTGTAAGATGACTCAGCTCTTTCCAGACGTTTTTGGGTGATTTTATTAGTGAGGTTTGGTATGGCTTCATCAACTGACTTTTATGATGGTGTATAGCTTGCTTGGCAAGGATGGGTTGTAAGATGTAGAGCTGTTTGCTTATAGTAGTAAGAAGGGATGATATTAGGGCAAAATGTATCAACGAGTAGATTGGATATATCCTCTGAATCTGAGAACATGATGCCATTTACTATTAGCACTGTGCAGTTACAAGCATTATCTCTGAGGTTTCTAACATAGTTGAAGGTGGCTTTGTGGTTATTTATAGCTCACATTTAGCTTTGGTTGATTTTATCAGGGTCCAGAGTTCCCTGTTAAGTTTAGCAAGAGCACTTTTGGCATCCATATATTTTCCCATGCAATGAGCTTTTTTATTCTATAATAGAACTTGTTTATATTTGGGTGCCACCATTTTTTTTAATTTGGTATAACTGCGGTGGTGGTGCTGCGGTAGTGTCATCACCTCTTCATAGTAAGATGTTGTCCTATTCGATTCTCAGCTAAAGCGTCTTCTGTGTGCTGGCATGCGTGAATGGGTGTACCTTCGTTGAAGGTTGTGCGTCAGAGCTGGCAACTCGGTACGTAAAAATCTACTGCCAATCATAGCGGACCGGAGTTCTGCTGTGGTGACCCCTAACTGGGAAAAGCCGAAAGATACAACATTGTATTCACTTTGCAAGGGCACACAGGATTTTGCATATGCAGAGAAGTCATCAGGTTTAAAGTGGCTATTGAATTTACCCATGTCGTTGCTCAGTTTTAGAAGATTACATTTAGTATAATCGCTGAATACTGAGTTATTGGAGGATGTCTATGGCTTCAATATTATGGTGAATGGAACCGATTTATGGTCTGATTTGACTAGAGAGTAAGTTACAGCTGGTAGGGAGTAGAGTTGTCCCACAACGGTGTAGCCAGGCATATTCTTTGTATTCTACTGAGTGCATTTTTTTCCAAAGTATCATATCAACATGGCTTTTTTCAAGTCATATTATGTCTACAACTGTCTGAATTAATGGATTACCTACAGATGCAATATTGGCGATCTAAAAACAATATTTTTAATAGTTTTAGGGGGATCAACTGAAAATGGTAATTACATTTATTAAGGGATTGGGAGCAACATTTTTAAGTGATAGTTGTCTGGGGGCAACACTAAGAGCTGGTGAGTATGAAATGGAATCAGCTTGCTACACCCCCGCTGTCCCATATTGGTGAGAACTAAGTCCAGGACTCTGTAACCTCTATTTCAGGTGCGGATTAGCTGATCCAGTGAGTTTGTATTAATGACGTACAGAAATCTTTAGACATGCATTTTAGATGATCTATAAGTCTTCCAGTTGATGGAGGGATAATTGATGTCCAGTAGGATAATGGTGTTTATCTGAATGCATAGAGACTCTATACTAGTCAGGTAAGAGGTATGCGCCAAGGGGACATAGAGGGGGTCCCATAGTTTGCTAAGATGTATTAAAGGGTTTTGTTAATTGTAAGTTGGGCAAGGAGGAGTTCCAGGTTTTTATCCTGTCTAAAAAGTCCATAGCTGAAATTTTGTTTTATGAATATAGAATCACTGACTCTTTAGTGCCGCCATCTAGTATGGTGGTCTTGAATGTGTGTTAGGTGTGTAATGTGGTGGTCCTGAATACATGTAGGTGTATAGTGTGGTGGCCCTGAATGTATGTTAGGTGTATAGTGTTGTGGTCCTGAATGTGTATTAGCTGTATAGTGTGGTGGCCCTGTATGTATGTTAGGTGTATAGTGTGGTGGTCCTCAATGTATGTTAGGTGCATAGTGTGGTGGCCCTGAATATGTGTATGATGTATAGTGTGGTGGCCCTGAATGTATGTTGGGTGTATAGTGCAGTGGCCATGAATGTGTGTTAGGTGTAAAGTGTGGTGGTCCTGCACGTATGTTAGGTGTATAGTGCAGTGGTCCTGAATGTGCATTAGGTGTATAGTGTGGTGGTCCTGAATGTGTGTTAGATGTATAGTGTGGTGGTCTTGAATGTGTGTTAGGAGTACAGTGTGGTGGCCCTAAATGTATGTTAGGTGTATAGTGTGGTGGCCCTGAATGTATGTTAGGTGTATAGTGTAGTGGTCCTGAATGTGTGTTAGGTGTATAGTGTGCTGGCCCTGAATGTATGTTAGGTGTTTAGTGTGGTGGCCCTGAATGTGCATTATGTGTATAGTGTGGTGGCCTTGAATGTGTGTTAGGTGTATAGTGTGGTGGTCCTGAACATGTCTTAGATGTATAGTATGGTAGACCTGAATGTGTGTTAGGTGCAGATTGTGGTGGCTCTGCATGTGTTGTAGGTGTACCAACCTTGCACTGATGTTGTGCTGTCATTGGTCTCGAACCACATATCTGTGATATTCCATATATCAATGCATTCGTGAGTAAGGAGTGTCTGTATGGAGTGGAGTTTTTTGTTAAGGTCCCTAGCACTCAGCAACAATACCTTTATGCTGTCTGAATTTTGTTTTGTTATGTTGAAAGCTTTTGATGACTGATGTTGTCTAAAAAATGGCAGGTCCATTGCCAAAGTACAAAAGCCTTGTTTAAAGAGGTGCAGGTCATCCTTTGCAAAGCAGTTAAGACTATCTACAATGTCCTCTCAGGCTAATATATATTGGATCCCCTGTGAATGATACCAGAAACTAAGCCAATTGTTGAAGTCAGTAATCTTTTTTTGTGTTGTAACTTCACTTTCAGTGAAGGTAAAATGCTTATCAAGGCTAGGTTCATATCTACCATTGACACATATTATGAGAGCTCCAATCATGTCTCTCTTCCTATAGTCCAGAAAAGTGTGGCTCAAGTAATTTATATCCACATGCACTATGTGTCATATGTGTACTTGTGATGCAAGAGTTTGAGAGCACTTGTGATGTGGTGATTCCTGCTACCTGATAAGGAACTGACTGTGACATTCTACTTGCACAGTCTGCTGAATGGCATAGCAGTATATCTTACTATGAGGTCATCTGTAACTAGGATATTAGGTTGTGTAGAGGTTGCCTTTTTGGGCTATTGACTTCAAATAATGTGACTTCAGGATGTTTGTTTCATGGTGAGAATTGCCCATGTTTTGTGTTGAAAAGCAGAAGACAATCTTATGAAGAAGATTTGCGATAGACAGGAAGAAGGCAAGAGGAAACAAGTGCATCCAGCAAAGAGGTGGATGGACTGTATGAGAGAAGACCTGCGACAGTCAGGCATAAGTGTCAATGAAGGTAGGAGAGTGTCATTGAATGGGAAAGATGGTGACAAATGACACGACACCTTGAACCCACGTAGAAAATGAGAAAAAGGGTTGATGATGATGAAAGATGAGGATAAATCATACATGAAAATATATCTGGGTTGTTGGCATCATTAAAACATTTACTGCTAGGGTAAGTTTATAGATATGACATGGGAGCACATTTCACACATACCAGTACCCAGCCATCTATCCCATTCCCTTCCCTAGCTCTTCTTCTAGCCCTAACCTGCAAACACTTATCACATACACACATACAGCACCAATATGAAACTTCCCGTATGAATGAAGGTTTTCACATTACCACCCACTCTCAGTTACCATGCTCAGCATCCCTCACTCCCAATCATGATCACAAAGAAAACAGTTCAATGTTACATAATTCATTTCTTTGTAGTATTTTTTAGTAATTCTGACACCAAAAACAGCATTTGGCAGCCTGTGCATTTGATACATTGTATGACACCCACTGACTGATAGACAGCTGGATTCTGCACTAGCTATAATACACTTATGCAGATAATGCCTTAACTGATGAAATATATAATGACGTGGTGGGATAAAATCTGATGGGTGCATTATTTCTAGATTTGATTTCTAGAGCTGAAAAAAGCTATCAAAAACAGAACATGTGACACTTTTTCAAAAGTAAATGTGGCTTTCTCGTTTGAAATCATACAGTGATTTTCACGCTGTCTAGCTAACAATTCATTCAGGGTCAAAGGCAAAAATGTGATCCAAAATTAGTATAACCCTGAATGACATCTCTCAATTGTCTGCATTTGAATTACTGTTATTCTTTCTATTTTTAACCATCTTCCTTGTGATTTGCTTCATACACACTGCGTCCTCTATGCAGATTATATATTCATAAAAATAAATCACAAAATCTCCTTGCTGTTTCATTGCAGGAAGATTTCCCATCAATATCTAACAGTTTGGCAAAAAAAAAAATGCTTAATGGAAATGTAAATAAGACAACGGTAATTAGATTTAGGGCTTCACAGAAGTCAACTAAATCAAGGAATATAAATACCGAAGGCTGAAGTGGAATATCACTCACAAAAACCAAGCAAAAAAGATATCTGGAAATGCTTCCTGCTAAACATCTTAGTGCTACAACAATGAGCACTGTCTTACAAGATATAGCTGAGGGAGCTATAGGTATAAACATACTGCTTTCTAGTCCTGGATATGGATTATTTATTATTTTCTTCTCCCCACAAACAACAGAATGCTAAAACAGGCTATAAGAAAAAAAGCGTATGTTCATTAATCTGATAACAGGGAAGGTCATTGTATTACTTTAAAGTGACCAATCTAGCCACTGGTTGCAGCCAGGTCCTCTTTTCTTCTAAGCATTTTAACAATTAGCACATGAAAGTTATTTCCCACCTTTGTGGAACAGAAAATTTAACAATAATGTATGACTGGGTGTGGGTATATCCAAATTTACCCACAGTTGGTATGAGGTGAAGCCTAAGCAAATAAACAAAGCCATCCATTGGGTAAATCCTTATACACCCACACACAAGTGGATTATTGCTTTTATGCAATGTTATTATTTAAGAAATAAATTGCTTACCTTTATTAAACAAGGTCTTAGTATAATGCACTTCAGTCTTCTTCTGAGTTGTTTTCTGTAGGCTGATGTACTGCATGTGTGTAGGGGACGTATGTCCTCATGCTTGCACAGTACATCAGTGCAGTGCAGGAGAAGCAATGGGGAAAAGAGAATCTGTATTGCTGTTTTTGTTTGTTTGTTTTTACAGTATAAAAAAGTTAGTAGGGACACCATCAAAATACAAGGAAATAAAGCTATTTTCTGCTTCTTTAGGTTTGCAGAATGTACCTGATTTTTCTTACATTTTTCTCAGTCCCCCATCATATACAAACAGAAAGTCTGGCCACTCAATGGAACTTCAACAGACAGACTTTTGTCTATTAGTATATGCTCAATTTACAATGGGCATACTGGTTTGGCAGTCAAATTAGCATGCACATTTTGGAATACTGTTGACCTCTTATTTTGTAATGGTCAATATAGCTCTAACTACTTTCATTCAATAACAGGATAAAAGTACACCCAACTGTTTAGACAGCCTTTTATTTTCACTACAAGTGAAAGAGCCTTTACTAAAATAGTACCATATTTACTGAACTGCGTGTCTGAGAACATAAGGAACATGGACAAAATAAAGATGCTCTTGGTAAAACTGAAATGTAGACTAGCAGAAGAAAATAAAGGTAAGTGTTTCAATGGTAAATAATTTGCATGCTGTTAAACAATATATCTCTGCATACCTGAATATTCATAAACAACATATGTATAAATGAGACACTCTTAATAACAAAATAATGTTAAAAAATAGGTATAATTTTGCTGTAAATACTTTAAATAAGTACATTGAGTATGTAAATGTCAGTTTTTAATGTTTTTATTCATTCTGAACAACAATGCAGATTTAAATTAGATAAAATGTAATAACCACAAATGACATAACTTACATAATAAAGAATGAGGCCTTAATTACACCTTACAATAGTTACTAATTACAAGTCATCATCTGTTTCATAGCCCCCATGGAATGTGTCCATAAATCAACCACATCAGGTAACTCCTAAGTAGTGTAACATTGACTTCAGGAATATTGCCTTTTGCCAGCATTTTCAGTGTCTTTGTATGCTTACTCCAATATATTTTACATTTGAAGTGATCCAAACTTGTGAGATTTTCCCAGTCAGGTCCTATTACAGTATGAGCCATGACTGCTTCTTGCAAAATAGATATCCACTGAAAACATTGCATCTATCAAAAGTTTCACTAATGGCGACCAGCTAAAGGTTTATGTCATTAGTAAAACTCTTCTCTAGGACTTTAAAAGAAACCTATGTTGCAATGGCATACAATAACAGAACAATGTCAAAAATATAGGTAACAGTTTCAGGGATTACCAACCAGAAGCTTCACAATGAATGCTCTACACACTTCTTGTTATGGCCAGTGCTGATTGTACAGAAGTTAGAGCAGTATTTCCTAGAAGTACATAAATGGTTTTGTAGACAAAGACATTCTCTACAATGTCCAGTTATACTGATCTTCTCTGGAAGTCTGTATACTATTTCTCACACTCCAGACTAACTCTTCTCCCTTTGCTCATGAAATCACACATCACCTTATAGAACCCTGTCTGATTTGTGCTGTATTAAGACACTTCTGAGAAGTTCACTGAATGACTATTTCTGAACAAAAGTCACCTGCAATATCTCAGACATTATTGACAAAACATGTAGTTTAACTGGAGAAACTACCAGTGGTCAGCCTAGAATAAAAGTTTTGCAGTTTCATGGAGTTAGAAGATTCTGCTCTCATCTGCTTTTATTGAATTGTGATCTCATATGGGAGTGTCTATTTCCCACCAATCCACAGTTCAAACCCAAGTTTTCTAAACAGTTTGTGTGGTATTGCCAAAAAAAATACCATCATGTCATTTGTGTTGGTATGATATTTCTAAAAAACACCTATGCTGTGAAAGATGGACCAATTAACGTGGCTCCTTCAAGAATTTCCATAAGGGGGCAATCTTTGAACTATTGCCACAAGAGTAAAAGGCTACTGTATACTTCAACTAGTCTGTGTATCCTTAGACCCCTTCATACATGTCTGCATACATAATTTGTCTGGATAGATGGGAAAACTTATAATTACCTACATTTTTACATCAAATACTTTAGTACCACTACCTAGAAACATAAGTCAACACATGGGCTGTAGCACAAAATATATTAGGTCAAGATGCTGAATATCATTTAATCACCTCAATCCTCCTTAAAAGGGCCAACTTTAATTGCAAAACATGTACCAGACGTATACCTTATCCTGAAGAGATTTTAAAATCAGATTCTAGCATTTGTTTTTTTTTGGGGGGGGTTAATATACCCAAATATTCAGAATACTTATTAACCATACATTGATGCTATTCTTAGCCTTTATATTATACTTCATTGCAGACACATTAATGAGTAACATGTATTGTCTTTCCTGCATTTTGGCACAATATGGATAATTCTGAGAACCCTGTTAAGTTCCTCCATAAATGTCAATAATTTATGTTCCGGATTCCTGATAAAAAAAAAGGCAGCAATTGGCAAATAACATAATCTTAGCCTATTCATCTTTGCAGAGCCAGATGTTCTTGTTGTTGTTGTTTGTCTTTTCGGCTTTTCCCGGTTAGGGGTCACCATAGCAGAACTCCGGTCCGCTAATGATTGGCAGTAGATTTTCTGAATTCCGAGGTGCCAGCTCGATGGTCAACCTTCAACGAAGGCACACCCATTTACGCATGTCTTTGGAATGCCCATCCAACTGTGGGGAGGACATGTAGACTCCACACAGAAGGCACTCCCTGCACTCCAGCCGATAATCGAACAGATGCTCTAAAAAGTGATATATTTCAATACTCATGAAATGGATTCAACAACAAATAAAAATTCTGCTCTGTCTTTTACCTTTTGCCAGTCTGAACTCATAAGACAGTATTTCATTAGTCAAGACATTAGCCTTAGTTTTACAGTGTAATACTTAGACCAGACCTAAAAATTTGTGGGAAACTCCATAACCTCCATTGTCTTGCAAAGACATGCCTAGCAGTTGGATTCAAAAGCATTCATGAAATCTACAGATACAACAATTTAAAGATTCTACTCCATATGTTGGACTTGTTTTAATGTAATCAATGCCTTTGTATCATTAGAACTACTTTCTACGTTAGGCAAATCTTTTCTATTCCAATGAAATGAGATCAGGAATTATCTACCTAAGCCTATTACCTGTGTCCTAATATATTCTTTTGTATCAATATTTAAGGGGTTACTACACAGTAGTTGCTATTTCTCTAAGGGTCTTTGTGAAATTTCAAAAAGACCTGTATACTGGAAGAATTGGAAGAGTTTTGAGGAGTCGCTTCTTTTTGAACGATTTTAAAAACTTTCCCTATAACTGATGACAGTTCTTTACTTAACAAATGCTAAAACTCCACAAGGCCAGACACCTTGTCTTTGGAAGTAGTATTTATAGACATCCTTATATCTTTCATTGAATCACAGAATCATAGAACTTACAAGAACCTTCCATGTGGCCATTCACATCTTGTCAGTACCCACCCTTTGAACTTACCTCTTTTTTCAAGGAATGATGGGACAGTTATACTAGGAGTGAATTTATGAATATCCATCCAGTTGTCTAATTCCTTCTTAAAGGAAGGCAATGTGTCACATTCCTTGATCTGGAGAGAAAGTTTGTTCCAGAGAAGGAGTAGTCTTTGCATGACAACTTTGTCTCTACTCTGTGATTTTTATTTGCTGAAGCAGATTCAGATCTTTGTTCTAGTGTTCACTAGGCTGTTTGATTTGTGGAGATATAAAAGTTCATGGACTGCTGGAGCCCTAATGGCCTGAAAGGCAAGCCACAGATCAACTCTAAGGAGTCTATTGGACATTGAATACATGGACAAGGCCTCCAGCCTCTCTTAGTAGCTCAGGTCCTTTAGGCCCATGATCTTTTTCTGTTAGGAAGTTTTGAGGCCTCTCAAACTGATTGATATATTCAGTAAGATATATCACAAAGGGGACATTGTATTAAACAGTGGGCCTCGTCAGTATAGAATATAGAGTGATAAAGACATACCTGAATCTAGAGAAAGTTCACTTTGTGATCAACTTACCAGATAGAAGGACTTCCTTGCCACTGTTGTAAAATGGCAATCAAAGGAAAGGGAGTTTGCTACCCATATTCCAAGGTCTCTCATAACATCTTAATTTTGGAGTGTGCAGTTTTCTATACTATAAGCTGGGTGTGGAGTTTGCTTTCCAAATGTAAAAATACTTCATTTTGTAACATTTAGTTTCAGCCTGTTTTCAAAGCACAAGGTAGTTACATGTGCAAGTTCAGTTTGTAGCTTCAAGAGCAACATTAAAAGGTTTAGGAGCACTTCAACATGGTAATCACCAGTAAGCAATTGTTTTATATGTCTTTTAATATTTCTGCTTGGTTTGGAGAGGTACTATCCAACTATGTTCTCCTCAGAAATCTATTCACTCTAGAAAAAAATTAGACCATTTGACAAAATAATCTGCAAAAGCCCTTCCTAAAACTCAAAAAACAACAAATTAATATTGTGAACGCTTTATAATACCCTTTCTCTCTCTTATCAATGACTGTTGTGCACATCCTTTGTTTAAACTACTTGCAACTCCAAGCAAAGAGATGTCTGTGTCTAGTACTTAAGGCCCAGCTCCTGGCTGCTAATCTCGCCAAATAAAGATTTTCTACATGCAATTTAACTGTATTCTACTGCCGATGTACCTGCCTATATAACCTCACTACTGAAGTGCTCCTAAACCTAGTTTGTTGACAATATTCTGGATACAAATTAACTTTACTCTTATAATTCAACAATTCCGTATCTCTTTTCTTCTTTAACATGCCAGTACTATCCAACCTCATCTTATTGCATACATTTTAAATGATTATTACCAGGACTTTAGGGGGAGTGTGGTTATGGGGCTCATTTCAGTGAAATCTACAACTTTCATCTTAATAAGTGACTAAATATTCTTGCCTTTGAAAATCAGTGAATCAAGTCTTGATGTGTGACAAAGGCTCAGCTGGATAATTCCTGCCATCTAGTCATTACTGATGCAGTATTAATATTGCTATACTTCAGTTGATATTGCTTAATCTGCTGTAGCAAGGGTAGTAGTGCTCTTATACATGAAATTCATACTTCGTGGATTAACCTTCCTCCCAATATTCCTCAACCATTACAGCAACATGTACTTCTTGAATAGTTTTGGAGCCCAAAGGTGCCTTTTGACCTACATAGCCATTGATTTAGCAGAAAGCTATAATCCCCAGAAAGCAGCAAAAAAAAAAAAAAAAAAAAAAAAAAAAATCTGCCCCATGAACTTATTTTCATTAATACCTCAAAAAACATGAGTAAGAAAAATAGGTGTGTCCTCATGACACACTCAAGGGTGTCCATCTTCTTTTCAGGGTAGAATAGGTATAGGTTTGAAACAAGGTACAGGATTCCCGTTAAAGGAAAAAGGCAACCCTCTTTCACCATCTATGGCAGTGTTTTTTTTTTTTGTTTTTATTGACACAGCTTCTTATCCTCTGACTTGCGGTAGATGCAAAGTTCTGTGAGCACAGACTCTGTCCCTCCAGTGAAACCACCAAAGACAGTAACTTAATCCAGTCTTCTAACATTTTCTGCCACGTCTACAATGCAGGTATGACACATCTGTTGCCTGTTCTCCAAATCTTCCCACTTGGCTCTTAAAACCTACAGCTCAGAATGATTTTCTTTCAGTTCTGCTAGACATTCATGAACTCAGATCAGGTGGCTTGTTAAGCTATAATTGCAACCATCTTAGTCCTCAGCAATACCCACAACAAAATTTCCTCATGACAGCTGCTTTCCACTTAAATGTCCATAGTGTCATGCATTGCTAATGGAAGCTGTGTCATTATGAAACCAACATTCATCAGGGACACCATCATTACTCAAAACCAATACCTGTTGCTCTTTATTACGTTAGCATTCTTGCTTAGCATTTCTTGAAGTATTAGACCTTACAGATGCATCACACCACCTGAATTAAAAGTCCTGGATACAGAATATTTTTTGTAGTGCTCTTAATGGCATACCAACTAGGTAAAACCTCCAATGTATATACAATTGATTAGCTGTTGCTTTAAATGCAAAATGTAAGGTGTGTACATTTGATAGCATGAGTTACTAAAGTCAAAATACTGTAAGTACTCTAAGTAAATGGGCAGAGTGTGTACATGTCATAGTGGGTGTTGGCAAAGCAACTCATCTGCCCTAGAAAGCAGAAAGATACTCACAGTTCATATGAATTGCTTTAAAGGTCAGTCACTTTACAAGATGGTGAGAAAATTCAACTCAGATGCAGCTTTGGCCAGACTGAGAAAGACTTCATTATCAGGTCATTAGCATGCCTCTGAACTGCACTTTTCCAAAACTAGCTGTCATTCCTGGCAGTGGTAGTTTTTTCACCAGTGGAATATGCTTTGGATTGGCAGAGACACCACTCCTTAGACTTGGGAATGCACACACACACACACACACACACACACACACACACACACACACACACACACACTCACACACACACACACACACACACACACACACACACACACACACACACACACACATATACACACACACCAACACATATACACGTGCGCACATGCACAAGCATGCACACATTCAGTGTCATCTTTGCACTTATAGACAGAAACCCACACACATGTCTACACATATACACACTCTGACATCTCCTACCTCATGTCTTTGTTGATCTTCCCTGCACTGCAACTGCTTCCATAAGAGTGAACGGGTCACCACCATGTTTTGGTAATATTCTTTGTGTTGGCGTGAATGACTTGAGATGTACCTCCCTGAACTATATGAAGACAGACATGATTGAGCTCGCTGAATATGTGTCCCAGGCAGGTATGTCCCTAGCCTTTAAGTGGCATTCTACCATCACTCAGAATGATGCCTCAATACAAACAGAAAATGATTGACTTTAACAATTGGCTTAGTTTCTGGTGTCATTCCAGGCGAATCAAATACCTGACAGCCTGGAAAGATATGATTGACAGACCACAATACTTTTCCAGAGATGGCCTGCATCTGTCTCACTTAGGAATAAGCCTTCTGGCAAAGGCTCTTGCCTCCCCATAGTGCCTTTTTTAGAAAAAGCAATGAGGTTAAAACTACCAACATAACAATTTCAAGAAAATGCAAATTAAAGGTCATGCTGCTAAACGCTGGGAGTCTAAACATGAAACTGCACTCTCATAACCCTGGAAAATGCTGACATCTGCGCAGTCAAAGAAATCTGGTTCAAAGCTGTGGAAAGCACCCCTGCCTTACATGGTTGCTCATCCTATCATACATTCAGACTCCAAATTGTGGGTAGTAAAGCCAAAGGAGGTGGAGTTTCAATATATATTAAAGACATATACACTTCCAGGCTGGTCAGACAGTATGATGCACAGGAGACACTCTAGGTGCAGTTAACCATTGAAAAGAACCCTATAAAAATCATAGCTAGCCATTGGCCCCCAAATCTGACTCAAGATGCCCAATCTGCCTATCTAGACCTCTTCATGTCTATCAAGATTCAACCCTTTACCCTGATCCTGGGTGACTTTAACTACCCAAACATAGACTGGAAGAAATACTCATTCCAGAACACAAATGCCCAGAGATTCCTCAATTTTGTCAATGCAAATGCTTTGGAACAGATAGTTAATGCCCCCACAAGAAGTGATAATATCTTGGACTTGGTATTAACCAGCATGAGTAACCACCATAGCATCCCTGCAGTATCATCCTCCCTGGTAATATTTGACCATAAAGTTGTCACATTTGAAGTCATCATCTCCCCCAACCCCCTTCTAGGTGGGGTCAAACAGAAAAACTTCTCCAAAGCTGATAACAGCCTCCTGAGGGATGGTATAAACAGCTTCACAGCCCTGTCCACCTCTCTAGAAACTGGCACCAGTATTCAAAACTATACCAAAGCACTATACAAACATTTACATAGATGCATGGAATCAGGAATACCTGACAGGACTAAATCATCCTCCTCAAGGAATCATAAATCTGATAGTGGACATCTGGAACAAATAAACTCTATAACAAAAGAAAAAAATGCTGTCCAGGACTAAGAAGGAGCAGGTGCCCAACTGGAAGCAATCTCTCCTTAGCCTGAAAAGGCAAATAAGAGCACTAGTGAAATCCTCCAAAGCAAACTTCAAGTCCAAATTGGCCACATTTACTAGAGACAATCATAAAGCCTTCTTCACATATGTCCGCAACCTCAAAGGAAGCACCCAGATCTGTTCAGAACTGGTGGTCAAGGACAACACATATACAAATGGCATAGATATAGCAAACTTCCTGACTGACAGATTCAGTGAAAATTTCACCAGTCTGCCCCCCCCTCCCCCCATCAGTAAATCAGGACATTCCCAGTACCTGCCCACTTCCCCTTATATCTAAGGATCAGGTCATCACTGCTTTCTCAAAGGCAAAAATACAGCATCCATAGGACCCGATAACATCCCAGGCTGCATCCTACTTGAAATTAGGCAGGAACTTGCAACACCATTAGGCACCCTATTCAACGAAAGCCTGGGTACCAGCTTTGTCCCAGCTGAGTGGAAGACAGCCACTGGTGTCCCTTTACACAAAGGTGGAGCATTCACCGATGTGGGAAATTATAAACCCATCAGCCTAACTACCCTGATCTGCAAGACCATGGAATGGATTAGCAGGAACTCATTAACAAGGACATTGACAACCTCCAAACTCTCAATCCCACACAGTTTAGTGTCGTTAAGGGGAGTTCATGTCAGTTAAATTGGTTTGACTTTTTTGAGACAGTCATCAAAACCATAGACGAGGGAAAGATGGTGCACACCACCTGCCTTGAACTAGCTAAACACTTCAACATTATTCCCCACTCCGGCATAATAGATAAACTCTCTCAACTAGGCATCAATCCATATGTTACCAGATGGGTAGCTAACTGGCTCCCTGATAGAACCCGCCTAATAAAAATAGGGGAAGCCACTTCAAACAGTAGACTCCTACTGTGTGTAGTACCCCAGGGTTTGGTCTTGGGGCCTCTGTTATTTGGGATATACATTTCTGAGGTGCAGGCCAAACCCAGTGCACTATGGCTGACAAGGTTTGCAGATGACTGCAAGCTGGGCATTGCCATCAGTTCCTCTAGTGACATGGACATCCTCCAAGAGGGTCTTACCCAAACAAATGACTGGTGCCAGAAACATGGTCTCAAGCTGAATAGCAAAAATGCATCATCATCCCCTTTGGGGAGCGTGATGTCCCCAAAAATGATCGCATTAATAACAACATCCTAAACACACAATCAGTCGTGAGGGATTTGGGCACCCAGATTGACAGCAACCTGACTTTTAACCACCATGTTGCTTCCATTGTATGGAAAGCGTTCTACATGGCCCACCTCATAAGTAATGGTATCTCATCTAGGGACAAGGAGGTTGTAACATTCCTGTATTCTTTCCTTATATGGTCCATTATTGAGTACAATGCCCTGTTCAGCATGTACCTCGCAAAGCACATGCAGCAGCTGAAGAGACCACAAAGGTTCCTCACCAGGAGAATCTAGGGCCTCAAAAATCTACCATAAACAGATAGGCTAAAATCACTATCCCTCTACTCAGTTTCATATAGACTCCTCAGTGGTGACTTCTGTCTGGCATACAAGGCAATCTCAGACCCCACCTTGATGGGACTGCTGCATATCCGCAAGTCAAGCTCTACTCGAGTAACCCACATGCGTGGCCTCAACCTGGTCTGTGACATCAATAGTACTTGTTGGTGAGACAGATTTGTGTCCCAGAGACTCCTTCAGCTGTGGAATAGACTCCCTCTCCACCTCTTTTTAAGCGCAACCTGAATAACTGGATGGGAAGTAGAAAATACATCCCTGCGATTCTACCTGAGTCCCTCCTGGACAGGGTCATCAGGTGCTGATTTGTCTATACATGGGCTAAACTCTTGGCTGGGCTTATAAGGTCCTCAGAGCCAATAGCCTAGTAACTTCCTATGATCCTATTCATTTTTTCTCCCAGCAATGATATTTAATTCTACTGAGCGACTGGAAGCATAAATGAAAGCATTACAAGGGGAAAGCATTATGTGACTTGACTCACTCCCAAGATTGCCACATTAGCATGCAGTTCTACCAGTGAGACCACTTTCCATGCTGAAGTTCATGCTAGTGGAAACCTCAGACTAGAGGAATCTATGCATCAGAAAGGCTTACCACAGTGGGAGAATGCCTGTGTTACCACGCGTTCCTGCACATAATGTTCTGTATGCCAGTGTGTACATGGAAACTTGAGTGTTACCAGTCAAAAATAAGGCACAAATCATCATTTTGTATCAGGAATTGACATAATCTTGCAGAACATTTTGAGCATAAATATGTATACATATACAGTAATGCATATATACATTCTTAAATAATTATCTTTCTTAACATTGTAAATTAATTTGATTAAGCATAGCTCTATCTCATTCTTATAACTTGAAGCAGGAGGTGAGCATGCACATTCTGCTATTTCCACATAACCAATCTAATCTATAAAATATAGGCTGTCTTTTGCTAATGTACTGTTGTTGATGATTTGGTACTGAATTATCATTTTGTTTTTGCTTATTAAATCTGCTGTCATTTTTTAAGTTACTCCTATGCTATGACTTACGTACTGTATCATTTTTGCCAATATCTAATGGTCTATATGATGGCTGAAAATGGTCCTCATACCAGGTCTCTTACCTAGCTAAAAAAATGATAACTAATTAACTGACTAATTAAATGTACTTATGTGTAGATATGTACAAAAGGACAGAACAAAAACAAAGGGAAAAAGCTAAAGCCATTAATGGAAGAGGTGTCAGGGGAAGAGTCATTTCATAAATCAGCTGCAGTGGAACCCTGTTCATGCCACATCTTGGTCAAAACTTTGGGAATGAATATGGGCAACAAAGATTAAAGCTGATCCATGCAACAGTATATCCAGGCTATGCAATAAAGTGCATTCCATGCTGTGCATCAGACATATCTGTCCCAAATAACACAGAGGGGTAAGCAGGGCAAACCTATCATCATTTAAACAAGTGGATGTCACCCAGTTACTGCGATCAGCAATGGCTATATAAGTGAAAGAGGACAGGACTATGGAATGTAGAAGAGTTCTTGAAGGAAACAGCTAGATAAATGCAGGAACTGAATAAACTGTGTAGTGAGGGAGTGGAACTTTCAGAATATCTTCTAGGTGGTTGCACATTACTGGTGCATGGGGAGACAGCTACAACTGAAAATGGAGTACTGTTTGGGCATGGATCTGACAGAAGATGCAAGTCCACAGGTGACAGGGAATGTAGACTGTGGATGGCCTTAGCAACTTAGGTGTCCCTTGCGAAATAGCATGCACAGCAATATTTACTGGCAAGGTTGATTTGGAACTGTAGGCTGGAGACCGCCTCACCATGCAATGTGCAGAGCTACCACAGTGGCTATATTTGTGAGAATGGCCCCATCTTGCCACAGCTAGCTCACCACCAGAAGTTGACAGTGATTAAATGGCATTCCACCTACTAAGAGGATTTTCCCTTGTCAGTAGTATCCAAATGTAGACAGAGGAGTGGTGTTGGCCACAGGTATAGAAACTGCCATGGTGGGCAGAGACATGATACCACATGGTAGCTGTAACAACTACAAGGTATCTTACTAAGACCCTGAGTATGTGGGTGTGCTCCCTGTCCCTATGTCCATAGCTGTATGCAGATGCTGTTGGCCGTTACATATGTTGTCAAGTAGGTAATTCAGTACAGTAATAATTTTTACCATAGCATTGGTGGCATCTGTGCTTGAATTATTAAGCTGGACATCCATTTCTTCATGCCCAGTGTGACACCAAGGAGGCACTGAGCAGGAGTCATGGCACTGACACCCACTGGCATGCTAGTCCCTCATGCTGCCCTTATGATCTATGATGGCACCACTGCCCTCATTTGTTGCATAAACAGATGATGAATGCAGACTATATCTTGTGCTTCTATGGGTGTCTTGTCTATTCATAGCTATTGGGAAGGCAGGAATGGGTTATACAGCTAACACAGGTATGTCAGTGATATGGGTGGTAGGGTGCTTCCCACTGTAGCAAATGCTGAAAGTAGGAGTATTCTGTTCAACTGTGCGATGTGTAGACTGTCATCATCATCATCGCTGGTCTTATGGTAATACCAGTCTGGTATATCCCCAACAAAAACATGCATCATTGCCATGAAACCAGGTCCTAACTTCTGGTCACCACAGAGTATCAGTGTGTTTTCACAGTGTCCATCTAGGGACACCAAGAATTCTTCTGCATCAAGTTCTTCTCTGTCAGTGCAGGTAGTCTGCAATGTGTTATCCCATATGTGCTCATTCTCTCCCATACAATGGCTTGGGCTTTTGTGTAGGTATGAATTATTATTTCACTGATCCTATGGCAAACTGGTTGTAGCCACCAATAGCTTTCTTTCATCTCAGTTTACTTCCTGGCTAGAGGCATACACTAACATGCTCTGCTTCTTGCCATATGACCTCTGTAAACCTGAACACCTTGAGATATCCCCCAATTAAGGACACTAGATATTAAAACAACATGAGACCTCTGTAAAAACATTTAAACACTTGGACACCTAGAAACCATCCACCTAATTAATGACAAAAAAAGTGATAAATCTTAAACTGCCACAAGGTGTATGTTTTAGAGAGACTTTACAATGCATATCTGTAGTGTTTGCAGTGCCTTTATATACTTAAATAAATATTTTTTGTTTGTATTGCATTTATCTGTGGACCCAAGCACCTAGAGGTTTCAAACTCCAAGGAAGTTTTCAGTAACCTCCTCTTTCTGCTTTCCCAGGGGTTGCATATGTAGTGTTAGTTTGTGTAAAATATAGACATTACATCTTTTAAAATCAAAAAGATGGTCAGGAGTAGTAATTTATTGAACACAAACAGTAACTTACTGGGCATGCCAACCAAGATCAGATGCTGAGTTGCAGTTACTGTTTCTGAGCATTATATCTGTGACATTTTCTAAAGCAAACAACTTACATACCATACATCACTGTTCCTTTGCTTCTCACAGTACACATGATGCTCTGAGTTCTCCGTCTCAGATTGATTGGCTACCACCATAAGGGCATTTGTCTGCTTCATTTCTTTCCTACTCCCAATCCCCCAGTCACCCCTGCATCCACCATTAAATGCTTTCAATTCCCCACCCCTTCAGCACCTACCTCTCAGCTGTCCAGATTTTTGTAGAATGGCCAGATTTCTTTTTGTCTCATATTTTTGGTATGTTCCTCATAAAATGTTGGATTTCTGGCAAAACACTGAGGACTGCAGTCAGGCAAGACTTCATTGTCTTCAGAAAAATCCATGTTAAAGCAAAACTAGTTGTTCTATCAATGACCTACATTTGTAAGAGCAATATTTAAACATTGTCTACATTTTTGGGCCTTTGCCCCCCCCCCCCAATTATTTATAAATTCATCCAGATTTCTTGCTTTAAGAGGTTGAGCAGTTTTCTCTTAAATTTATCCAAAGATGCATAACCATGTAACACATATATGTGCCCCTTAGACAACATAACTTTTTGTCTCTGCATTAAGCATTCACAAAATAGCCCTATTTCACTGGCAGACAAAACCTTCTACATACAAAACACTGTCAAACCCCTTTCCACAACACGTCACTTGAACACCCAGCCAACAACACCTTCTTTACCTTTTTAGCAATCCCAGCTCACAAAACCATAGTACACAACCTATCAGCATTTAAAATTCTCCTCTCCCTACAATCCCACATAAGGAAAAAACATTCTTGTAAAAATGACTACTTTACAAAGCAATTTAATTTACCACCAAAACAATAACTATTACTCACATTTGCCTACTATGCATACATATTAAACTAAAGCTAAACCTAGACATGACATCTCACTCATGAATGCAAGAAGCATGCTAAACAAATTATACCATCTGCATTCACTTATTTCCTAGAAAAATCTGGACATCCCACTAGTTACCAAATCCTGGATTAAGGAAAATACTGCCTATTTCTAATTCTATTTTCCCAGCTATTGCACAGTATTCAAATCAAGGTCAGGTATGTTTCCAGGAGGGAGGCTGTTCATTATGAAAGACAACATTCAAATCAAAAGTATTAAATAAAACATATCCAGCAAAGACCTCAATACAACTGATTTTCATAACAATAACTCTACTCAAAAGTTCTCCCTCACCCTTATATACAGTTACCTCCCTCCCCACACAAACTCTCATAAATTTCAAACACTTATCAACATCATTACTGTAGCTTCCCCTTTCAAAAACCTCATCATTTTAGTTGAGTTCAACATAAGGTTCCTCCTACCTAAGCACATAGTCACAGATGATTACCCCACTAATATGGGCCTCACACAACTAGTCAAACAGCATAACAGACCCAATTTTAATATCAGCAGCCACTCCCTCTTAGACCTAATTATTGCTAATAGATCCTCTATCATATTCAACCTCTCAGGCCATCTCCTCCATCAGTGTTCATTGCCTTATACTATCCACCCTCCAATCACTTGTCTCGTGGCCCATCTCATTATATTTTTATCCAGAACTCAACTACAAATAAGCAACTTTAATCATCACCTTTCTGTCGTACAGTGACACACCCTACTCACAGATGATAACCCAAAGATTTTGTCACCTCCCTAGCCAATCTACAAGTTCTTCCCCAAAATGTCCCAACTTTTAAAACACAGCAAAAACAAATGTATCATCAAAGAGTTAATAGCACTCCACAAACTTAGAAACAAGGCCTGGTATGACTGAATAAGGAAACCCCTTTCAAGCCACCTGAGACCACGCTATACTATTATGGAACTCAGCCAAAATTCAACAGATGATATGAAGCCAACTCCCTTAACTTCACCCAAAACTCCATAAGCTAAAATCAAAAACAAATTTGAAAACTAATAAAGAGTATAACAGGTCAGTCTCCAGTACTGAACACCACCCAATAAAAAAGCAGTCAAAACTCCGCTGGTCACTTCAGAGCATCATACTTCCTTATAGAAATCATACTCCTCCACCCAAACATACCCCTATGTCTCTCTCTCTCTGTCTCTCACAAAATGAATCACCCCAGTCATACACATCCAATGCTTCTCCCTACTACTTCAGAAAAATAACATCCAAAGAAATCTTAGATCTCCTAGAAAAAAAACTCCTGCATATGCCCCCCACTTAGATCGACTATATCAATGGTTCATTTCTGTCTCTCTCTCTCTCTCTTACTGAAATGATCACCAAATCCTACTTCTTAAACACCTCTACAACATATATATCACCCAAAATATAATGCTTTTACAATGAAAAATTGCTAGAGTCATTCCTATTCCCAAAATCAACAACCCACATTATTCCAAAGATTAGAGACCTTTGAAGGAGCATTAATTAGTCTGTTTGTCTGAGAGATTTCTGTCTGAATGGGACTCCTACAACCATCCTTTTTCCAAATCGCTAAATTATATCTCCCCTGCTTTAATATTTTTGGAAGAATGATACAGGGGGGTATTCAAAAATGGATAGCACTACTACATAGTGTTAATTATCACAAGCTGGCATGCTAAGTTTTGTCCCAGAAGCGCTTAATGGAACTACAATTGCATTAGAAATAAATGTTAAAAGGTTAACATTTATGTTGCTCATGGAGAGCGATGATTATGCTTCAGTATCCATTATCCGAAAAATGACAAATCAGTTAAGTGCTTCTTCAGTGTGAGACACTATATCAAATTACCCCCTGGTTCATTTGTTAAAATTGGGTATCATGCTAGACAGTTAGATTTGCCAGTACTGGCCGGCAAACTACAGGGGCAGAATAAAAAACAGATTTGTTTCTGCCTGCTGTTTGTGCCACTAATGTGTCCTTGAATTTCTGTAACATTAGAGAGTGTGTTACTGCTTTTCTGACATTGCACACTAATGCTTTACAGCTTAGACAACCACCAAAACACTAAACACTTTTTTTCTGCAACTAGTAGAATATGGAGCAAATACATCCACATGCACTACAAATAATTATGATCAGGTCTCCAGTTATAAACCTTTACTTTGTGTTCTTGAGGTGAATTTCTTGGCATTCATAAATTTAAAACAAGATAGACAGGTTATAATTAGCAACTCACCCATAATCTATTTCAAATGCATATGTAGCCCTGTTATATGTAATGGAGACAAAATTAAATCACAAGCTCACGATGATTTGCACTACATAATAATACTAGCTGTCTTTGAATACCCTAATTAATTTACTTCATTATATATAAGCACTAGATTAATAGTAACAGGCAAAATAAATTCATGTCAGTATTTAAAAAATCAAGATATCAAATTGAAATGAAACATTTCAATGGTTGAAATAAAATTTAGTAAGCGAATGTAGCACATTATGTGCTACATAGTCCACTTTGAATCTCCAACATTAAATAAGCTACAATGATTTAGTTGTTTTAGGTAAGGTTCACATGACAAATTCACCCCCATAACGGGAACAGCCAGGCAAAAACTGAGGGTAATGCTGCTCAATGCTAGAAGTCTAAATCTCAAAATGCACTCACTTGAGGCACTCCTTAAAATGGAGAACATCAATATCTGTGTAGTGACTGAGATCTGGTTCAAGGCTCTAGAGAGCACCCCTGCATTACCAGGCTATAACTCATACCACAATTGTTGGCCATCTAACCTTGACCAAAACACCAAAGGTGGAGGAGTGTCCATATTCATTAAGGATATCCACATCTCCAGGCTAGTTGAGCAGCATAATGCATCCAAGGTTATCCAAGTGCAACTAACTCTGGGCAAAACTGCAATCCAAATTGTAGCTTATTACAGATCTCCCAACATGCCCCAGGATTCCCACTCCTCTTTTCTTGATATACTGGAAAATATTAGGGTTCAACCAAACACCTTAATAATTGGCTATTTCAACTACCCCACCATTAACTGGGAAAACTACTCATGTACCAACTCCTTCACTCAACCCTTTCTGGAATTTATAAATTCCAATGCCCTGGATAAACTTATCCACACCCCCACCAGGGGCAAAAATATCCTAGGCCTAGTCATTACCAATATGAGTGACCAGTGTTCCATAACTGAAGTCAACTCCTCGTTGCTCAGATCCGACCATAAGCAAATCATCCTAGATATCTGCATCCTGCCCCCATCCACCATTAAGGAAACCACGATAAAAAAATTTCTCCAAAGCCAACTTCATGCTTCTTAAGACAGAAGTGGTGAACTTCATAACACCCATGCAGATGGACAATACAGTTACGACTGCTGAATCCTACATAAATGCACTCTATAAGCACTTACACGAGTGCATGGATCGTGCTATCTCAAACAAAATCAAGATGCTATCCTCTAAAAAAAGGAAGCCAATCTGGTGGTCCCCTGCCATAAGCAAACTCTACAACAGAAGGAAGAAACTGTTGCAAAAGAGAATAAAATCCTACGAGTGGAGGAGCTCCCTGGTCAGCCTCAGTAAGAAGTTGAGATCCCTTATAGGATACTCCAAAGCTAGTTACGCATACAAAATAACCACTGATTCTAAGGGCAGCCACAAACCATTCTATAGCTATGTCAAGAATCTCAATGGCAACACCCAGATCTGCTCTGAGTTACAACACAGCGGCACAAAAATTACAGAACCAACTGATATTGCTATCATCCTGGCAGATAGGTTCAGTGTTAACTTTACCGCCTCTCACCCCTAAAGGGCCCATATCTATATAGGAAGAATGCAGTGTCCCTGTAATCATATCTATGCATATAAAAGCTGCACTCTCTAAAACCAAAAACATAGCATCCATGGGCCTGGACAACATCCCAAGCTGTGTTTTACATAAACTTCAGAATGAACTGGCTCCCCACCTAAGCACAATGTTCAATCATAGTCTCACGTCAGGCTTTATGCCTACTGAATGGCGCACAGCAACAGTTATACCACTCCACAAAGGGGGAGCTACCACTGATCCTGGGAACTATCACCCTATTAGCTTGACGAGCCTGGTCTGCAAGGCCATGGAACTTATCATCATGGAATACATAAACAAAGACATTGGTAACCTCCATACTCTGGACCCACCCAGTTCAGGTTTTTGAAAGGCAGATCATGCCTCCTGAATCTGATCACCTTCTTTGAGGCAGTCACCAAAGCCGTAGATGAGGGTGAGGTGGTTCACACAGCCTACCTTGACCTCGGCAAGGCTTTCGGCACCATCCTCCATTCTGGAATTATAGCTAAACTCACTAAACTAGGTATAAATCCCTATGTCACAACATGGGTTGCCAACTGGCTCACTGACAGAACCCACACTGTAAAAGTTGCAGGCTCCAAATCTGACTTCAAACCAGTGACAGGTGGAGTACCACAGGGTTCAGTCCTGGGACCTTCCCTGTTCAGTGTCTACTTCTCTGAAGTACAGGCAAACACAGAAGGCCTCTGGCTAATGAAGTTCGCAGATAACTGCATACTAGGAGTCATAGTCAAGTCCCCAAATGATGGAGACATCCTACAGAAGGTCCTCATTGAGACAGATGTCTGGTGTCAAAGGCATTGCCTCAAGCTCAATGCTAAAAAGTGCAGTGTCATCCCCTTTGGTAAAAACTCTGTACTCATGAACTACCACATAAACAGCAGTCTACTTAACGCCGAATATGTGATAAGAGACCTTGGGGCCCAGGTGGACAATAGTCTCACCTTTGATAATCGCATCACCATAGTAGTCAAGAAATCCTTCTATGTGGCTCACCTCATCACAAAAGGGTTCTCATCCAGGAAAAAAGAGGTCATTGTTACCCTCTACTCGGCACTCATAAGACCCATTATAGAGTACAAAGCCCCTTTTGGAATGTACCTGCAGCAGCTGGAAAGGCCACAGAAGTACCTCACAAAGAGGATTAATGGCCTCAAACAGTTGCCCTACACTGACCATCTCAAAATACTCCATCTTTACTCTGTAGCATATTGCCTATTCCAAGGAGATCTCTGTCTAACATAAAAAGCTATGTTAAACCCAGAGCTGTTGGACATGCTACACCTAAAGAAATCCCAATCCCTCTCAGCTACACACTCTGGGGACCTAAACCTTGTCACCACAATAAACAGGACATGCTGGAGGGATAGATTCCTGTTCCAGAGACTTCCTATACTCTGGAACAAGCTACCCATCTATGTTAAGTAAAGTTCTTCATTAGCACTCTTCAAGAAAAATCTTGATGAGTGGATGGGAAATAGGAAATACAGCCTGGGGATGACTTCTGTGGCTCTGCTTGACAGGGGCACAGAAATTTACTTTCTTGGGTGGTGTAAGCCAGGAAACCTTGTTGGCTAGGCTTACATAGGCCCTTGCGCCGATAGTCTAGTACCAACCTATGAACCTGTGACCCTATGAACCTATAGAAATAAATAAAATAGAAATAAAACATGCTAGGGAGAAAGTTTATAAGCAGGAAGCTGTCATCATTTTCACATCTCTCCAGCTATACTAATAACAGATAAGGTAAAGACCACATGTGACAGCAGAATGAAGTTTAAAAGAATAATGCAATAAATTGCAAAACAAGCTAGGATTCCTGAACATTAAAAATAAATTTGATCCAGCTTTAGGTGATGACCTTGCAATTTCCTGACTCCAACCTCTGCTATATCCATAAAAGGATAAATGGTCAAATAAAACAAAATGTATCCCTGGAAGCAGAGCACCTGAGAAGTGACAGGAGTAAGAGGTGTGCCAAAGGTTGAGAAGGATGGAGAAAACACTAGTGGGAATATTGTCAGTTTGATAGTCTAGGCAGAAGATGTCCCAAAAATATAAAAGGTGGCCTGGAATCCATGTCCCTTATGGACAGAGTTAGCTTATAAATGCCTGACCATCAATGTCCTGTTTGGATATAGGACATCATTATCCATTTGGGAAAACTTGGCTAGGCTTAGAAAGCCCCCCCCCCCAGGTTATTGGTCTAGTAACAATCTCTGAATACATAAATCTAAAAAAAATTGATTCATTTGATGTATCCCTTACTTTATAACTGTTTCAGGATAACATTTCCAAAACTTTATGAAGGTTTGTTTCAGGATCCAAAAGAAGCGATAGATTTGGTTGTACATCTACAGTAGCAGACAAACATATTAGAAGTAATACTAAGTACAGTAAATAAATGAATTGCATGGTATTTGATTTCAGATGGAGATAATAATTAAAGATATGTCACAACTGGCATAATGGATAAGGTCTTTGCCTCCCATGCACAAGGCTGAAGGTTTGTTCATGACCTCAGACTAATGCCTATTTGAAATTTGCATGTTTTCCCTGTGTCGCTGTGGGGTTTCTCCCATATCTGAAAGACATGCTGAGTGTTTTCTTCTCAAATTCACCTAGGAATGAAGCTGTGGGTAGCAGCCCAGACTCTAGATGTTATTCTGTAGGGGAAACAGTTGCATTGAGTAACCTGTTTGGGCATCTACTGTGGTGTGCAGTATCCTCAAGTTAGGAAAACATGGATCACAGACTGTGTACCATGGCAGAACTAACCACTCAAAGGTTTAGAAATATAGCTCTAAGTGACCTGGTTGTGTTGATTAATGTCTCCAAAAATTGGGTATGGGTATTTGCCAGTGTTAAGTGGGTTGAAGACCAACCTACTTTGACCTATGCAATGGTCTCATGTGGGAGAGTTGTCCCTATTGGCCAGTGTGTGCCTACCATCAATAAGCTACTGGTTGACCAACAGCCTTGGGTCAATAGCTACTGGCTGGCCAGTGTTCAGTTGCCCAGCTTGGGTTACCTCATATGAAACAAGTCAACTTACCAAATATGAAATAAGAATTGCCACATTTATTGTAGATTCACTAACAGGATAAGGCTTAAAAGTGGATAACATGATGGTAAGGTGAAAGCTGGACATCCTATGTATCCAGGAGACAAGAATCAATTTGCTTGGGATCCAGATCTAGTTTTCAGGAAGAAGACAGGCTAGAAATGGTGTGGGAATTGTGGTGAGGTTGAGGCTTCAGAAGACAATGAGGGTTGTCATCAGAATTAGTGACAGACTCATGGCAATCAGACTCCAGTGTAATAAAAGAGCAGTATTCATAACATCAGCCTATGCCCCACAGCAGGGTTTTGATAGTGAGGAAAATAGGCAGCAGTTGCAGGGCCTATTAGATAAAGCAGGACAACAGAAAATAGGGGGTTATAATGGTGACTTGACTGCAAATACAGGGACAGACATAACAGGATATGAGGATTGCCTGGATCCATCTGAAAATGGCTTGATGGTAGCCAACACATGGTTCAGAAAGAGAGGCAGTCACACAATCACATACAAAAGTGGCCAACATGCAGTGCAGGTAGACTTCCTCCTAGTAAGCAAAGGGCACTTGGGTAGAATCAGTGATTGCAAAGTCATCCCCAGTGAAACAGTTGGTCCACAGCATAATCCACTGGTTACCATAATTAGCTGCAAGCAGTGCTAAGAAAAGGGTCTAAGGTCAACAAAGAACAGACTGAAGACCTGTAATTTGAGTGGACAGAAAGCACAATAGTTCAAGGAATACGTCAGGGCTCTAGCACTTCAAGAAGAAGAGGAAATAGGTGGAGTTGAAGAAGAATGGCAGCTCCTCAAAACAGCTTGCGTAAGGGCTACAGAAAGGATATGTGGCTGAGCAAAGATACATAAGGAAAACTGGTGGTGAAATATAGAAGTCCAGGAAGTCATCAAAAGAAAGAAGGGAAAAAGTGGGAGACAGAAAAGACAGACCAGGCTAGGAAGGAATACTGGTTGGCTAACAGAGAGGCTAAGAGAAAAGTTACAGTAACAAAGAACAAGGCATCATAGGCACTCCTCACATTTCTGGAAAGTGCCTTAATGGGGGACAGAAAGAAACTCTATTAGGTTGCAAGGCAAAAACAGAAGGATAAAGAAGATAGTCAGACACTCTTCATAAAGAATGCCAGAAACAACCTGCTCACTGGTCTACAGGACATCAAAGGCAGATGGAAGGAATACGTCTAGCAGTTCTGAATGAAGAAAACCACACAAAAGATATACTGCCCCAGACACAGGCTATTGTGAGAGAAGAGGAGGAGCCCACTATAGAAGAAGTAAGAACAACAACAAAAACTTGTGAAAAGAGATAAATCCAATAAAACGATAGTCAGTGACCACCAACTGAAACAATAATCCAACCAGCGTAATGCGAAGCAGTTTATTTTAAAAGTCAAAAACAGTAAAAACCAATACGACAAGCGCTTTCGCCTGGTATATTCCAGGCTTTATCAAGTCAAGACATTAAACAGGTTACACCAACATATTTAAATAGTATAGTTAATTGGTTACAAATTAGTGTGTAATGTCTAATTAATTGTTAACCCTAACCTAACCACAAAGCCTAAAATGTGTTGTGACCAAAATGTAATTGTTTGCTTTAAAGATGATGTATTAATTTCTATTGTTTGTTTAAAATAGATGTATTCATTTAAACAAGATGTCATCATGATTTAAACATTTCATTAAAAAAGTTAAAATTTAAAATTTAAAAAGCCAGCTTGAACTTTTTGGCTGTCAGTTAATATGAACATTCTGACTTGTCATGTTATAGTGTCAGTCAGTCAATTTTTAAAAACTAGTATGTTTTTACTGATGACAAATAATCCCACCATGGATTTTAATAAGGTGTGAAAAATCTTAAACCAGATATACAAAAATATTTGATATTAGTGGCCTATAACCTGGCCCTTCTTAACCTAAGTAGTGAGCCAATGCTGATTGAACCATTAAGTCCTGGTGGTTTGCCTGCATTTAACCTAAGCTGCCAAATGAGTTCTCTAAACTCTAGTGTAGATTCCCAGTCACCCCCTCTAATGTGAGGATTTACCTGTTCAAGCACCATAAAACACAATTTCAAGTTGGGGCATTCGAGTGAGTGTTTGTAGAAGGCATTACTCTCCTTTTTGTTGTCAATTTCGTAGGCATGTTCGTAAAGCCTCTTTCTGAGTTCACGTTCTGTTTTGCCTACGTAAAAACTCCCGCAGGTGGAACATAGTCCAATATAGACAACACCTTTGGTAGCGCAGGAAAAATGTCCTGCTGGTTTGATGTTAATGTGACGTGCCCTTAAATACATGTGGTTGTCATTAATAACTGCAGAACACTGTTTACAGGCACCACATCTGTAAGTGCCATTAATTTTACTGGTTTTCAACCTTCTGTTGTTTTGCCTTTTTTCAAAAATGGCTTTCAAGTTTTGTCCTCTTTTTCTGACAAAACTAGGCTTGTTTGATATGTTCTGTTTTAATTCTTCGTTGTTTTGTAATACGAACCAGAATTTTTTTATAGTATTTTCTATCAAAGTGGAATCGTTTGAAAAAGTGTAAATGAAGTTTTCGCCTTGGGTATTGGAATGTGTTTCTTTCTCCGTGGTTTGTGAGAAATTGGCTGCCATAGAACCCAACAAAGGGGGGTATAGGGAGTTTCTTTTAGCTAAAACTTCTTTTGTAATGAGATCTATTAAGTCCCCAGGGTAGGATCTTTCAGAAAACATTTGATGAAGTGTTTTAGTTTCCTTCAAGAACTCATTCAAGCTACTGCACATTCTTGAGGCCCTAATCATTTGTCCTTTAAGAATCCCTTTCTTTTGATGGAAAGGATGTTGGCTTTCAAAGTGCAGTAGTGAGTTTGAGAATGTTGGTTTTCTGAAGACTTTTGAACATAATTCCCCAGTTGTCTCTTCTTTGAAGATGGTTACGTCCAAATAGTTGAGTTCATTTGCATTAATGTTGTAGGTAAAGCTGAGGAAATCAGTTGTTGTGTTAATATATTCTAAAAATTTTATTAGTTGTTCCTCAGTGCCATTCCAAATAAGGCAGATGTCATCCAAATATCTGCAATAGAAGGTTAGATGTTGTACCCAAACTGTTTGAAAAATGTGTGCCTGCTCCCACCTGTGAAGTACAATATTTGCATAGATGGTGGCGCAGGCAGCACCCATCGCTACACCTTTGAGCTGTTTGAACAGTTCACCATTAAACAACATAAAGTTGTTTTCCAAAACTACACCCATCATCTCAGTCATTAAATTCACAAAGTTATTACTTAGATTGGTTTCTAACCTAAGAAAATCTAAGAACCAATTCAGGCCAGTACTGTGTGGAATACTGGGAAAAAGATCTTTTACATCCACAGTTACCATCAGTGTTGAAGCATTGAATTTGTCTTTGGGGAATTTTCTTAAAAATTCCCATGAATCTTTACATACATTTGTGAGGGCAGTGCTATGTTTTTTCATGATATAGTCAATAAATTTGGCTATTGGTTCTGTTGTTCCGCCTGCTCCTGAAACTATAGGCCTGAATGGAACAGGATTGATACCTTTGTGTATTTTAGGTATCCCGAAGATGACGGGTGTCTGTGGTTTGGTAACTTTGAGAAAGTTGTATAATTTCTCATTAATGAAACCTTGCATTAAATAATCATAGAGGGTGTAATTAATTTTGGCTATGGCAATGTTGTGTTCATTGCGAGAGGTAAGTTCGTATTGATTTGAGTCATGTAATAGAATGTGCATACATGATTCGTAATTGGAATCGTACATGAGTACAATACCACCCCCTTTGTCAGGCTTCATTACTCGGATACCTTCCTTCCTAAGCTTGGTAATAAATTTCAGCTCATTGGTGTTAATGTTGGTTTGGCTTGGTCTAATGTTCTCCATGCAGCGGAATTCATTTTCAACCAGTTCTTCATATAAGCAGAAACAAAGCACCCTGAACCACTGCTAGGTAGGCACACAAATTTATTAAGCCGAACAGTTCACTCGAAAAAATAACGCTGAATCAAATCACCATACGTTTTCGTCCACAACTTCATCAGATTACACTAATACATTCAGTTAACTGCTTTTATATACTCATCCAACTTTTAAAAAACAGCCAGTAAAAACAATCATTGTACATAGAAATACATTGAGTTACTGCCCTCTACTGACAAGGAGGATTATTACACTTTAATGTCACAATTTTGCTGATCTCATTTTTAATACAGGGGCAAGTGAGATCATGTCATTTAAACCAGGGAATTTACTGGCCTCCAACACCACTTGCCAGTATAATTCCCTGTATTCAACTAAAGTCTCCCACATACCGCCCCTGGGGTCCTTTGGCACAACCTCTAATATAAAAAACTGAAATTCAGCTTCAGGACAAGTTTTTGTGTGTTTGTACAGAGAATTTGTTTCACATTTTATACGAATATCATAGGTGTGCTCATAAATTCTCTGCTTAACCTTTCTTTCACTCTTGCCTATGTAAAAAGCATTACACTTTTTACATAACCCAACATAAATAATCCCTTTTGTGTTACAATTCGCAAAAGTTTTTAAAGTTAAAATTTTGTTATTTCTGGCAGGTAAAGTAATGGTATCCCCAGTAATCAAATAAGAACAATAATTACAAGCACCACATTTAAATACACCAGCTTTTTTGTTTGTACCTGCTAACCTTGAATTCCCTTTACTACCTCTTTCAAAAATATCCTTCAGGGTGTTCCCTTTCCTATAAATATGTTTTATTTCACCCTGGAAAATGTGATTTAAGTCAGAAACTTTAGAAAAGTTTATCCACTCTTTGTCAAAAATTCTTTTGATCACACCAGCTTGTCCATCATATGTGGTAATGATACCTGATACGAATTCATTATTTAACCCATCTACTTTCTTGTTTGTGACTTGTTGAGTTGCAACATCTTCAATTTTACCCAATACAGGGGCAAACCTTCCCTTCCTCCCATCACTGACTTCTTTGGAAACTCTATCAATGAGCTCTTCCGGGTAGCCTCTATTCAGGAACATGATTCTCAGGTTTTTACATTCGTTACCATAACATGCATCATCAGAAGTCATTCTACACAAGCGCACAAATTGCCCTTTTATAACACTCCTTTTCTGGTGTGGGGTGCGAACTTGAGTAGTGCAGATAAGAATTAGAAAAGGTCTCTTTTCTATAAATTCTAGACTCAAAGCCATACTCAGTTTTAAATATGTTAACATCAAGGTATTTCAATTCATCAGTAGTGAATTTGTGAGTGAATTTTAAAAATTCTGTGGTACCATTTAGGTATTCCACAAAGCTACCAAATTCATCTTGAGTGCCTGCCCATAAGAAACACAAGTCGTCCAGAAATCTACCATACAACTTCCATAAACTACTATATTCTGAATTCAGTACAAACTTATTCTCCCAGAAGGACATTATAGTGTTAGCATAAGTGGGAGCACAATGTTATTTTAAATGACTTATTAATGGATGGAGTTATTGACATGAGTACTTTTAAATATTTGCATGTAGACAAACCGAGAATACACTCCATATTTGGGATACCAAAGGTGCATAAAGATGAAAGTGACCCACCTTTGAGAGTGATAGTGTCAGCCGAAGGTTCGGTCACTGCACCTTTGGCCAAGTACATTGACCAGAAGATAAAAAAGCTTGTTTGTGACAACAATGTTATTTTAAAAGATTCGTGGCATTTCTTAGGAAAACTAAATGAATCACTTGCAAATGAAACAAAAGGTTTTGGTACCTTGGATGTGATTGACTTATTTACAAGTATACCCCATGATGTAGGCCTTGAATGGTTCGAAGAAATGCTACTTGAATCCAAACTACTAGGGCACAATGAGTTCAGAACTGTTTTGTTATTAATGGAGATTGTCCTAAAGAATAATTTTATATTCTTTCAGGGCGAGTATTTTCGACAAACTAAAGGTGTGGCGATGGGGCACACTGTGCTCCCACTTATGCTAACACTATAATGTCCTTCTGGGAGAATAAGTTTGTACTGAATTCAGAATATAGTAGTTTATGGAAGTTGTATGGTAGATTTCTGGACGACTTGTGTTTCTTATGGGCAGGCACTCAAGATGAATTTGGTAGCTTTGTGGAATACCTAAATGGTACCACAGAATTTTTAAAATTCACTCACAAATTCACTACTGATGAATTGAAATACCTTGATGTTAACATATTTAAAACTGAGTATGGCTTTGAGTCTAGAATTTATAGAAAAGAGACCTTTTCTAATTCTTATCTGCACTACTCAAGTTCGCACCCCCACACCAGAAAAGGAGTGTTATAAAAGGGCAATTTGTGCGCTTGTGTAGAATGACTTCTGATGATGCATGTTATGGTAACGAATGTAAAACCTGAGAAACATGTTCCTGAATAGAGGCTACCCGGAAGAGCTCATTGATAGAGTTTCCAAAGAAGTCAGTGATGGGAGGAAGGGAAGGTTTGCCCCTGTATTGGGTAAAATTGAAGATGTTGCAACTCAACAAGTCACAAACAAGAAAGTAGATGGGTTAAATAATGAATTCGTATCAGGTATCATTACCACATATGATGGACAAGCTGGTGTGATCAAAAGAATTTTTGACAAAGAGTGGATAAACTTTTCTAAAGTTTCTGACTTAAATCACATTTTCCAGGGTGAAATAAAACATATTTATAGGAAAGGGAACACCCTGAAGGATATTTTTGAAAGAGGTAGTAAAGGGAATTCAAGGTTAGCAGGTACAAACAAAAAGCTGGTGTATTTAAATGTGGTGCTTGTAATTATTGTTCTTATTTGATTACTGGGGATACCATTACTTTACCTGCCAGAAATAACAAAATTTTAACTTTAAAAACTTTTGTGAATTGTAACACAAAAGGGATTATTTATGTTGGGTTATGTAAAAATGTAATGCTTTTACATAGGCAAGAGTGAAAGAAAGGTTAAGCAGAGAATTTATGAGCACACCTATGATATTCGTATAAAATGTGAAACAAATTCTCTGTACAAACACACAAAAACTTGTCCTGAAGCTGAATTTCAGTTTTTTATATTAGAGGTTGTGCCAAAGGACCCCAGGGGCGGTATGTGGGAGACTTTAGTTGAATACAGGGAATTATACTGGCAAGTGGTGTTGGAGGCCAGTAAATTCCCTGGTTTAAATGACATGATCTCACTTGCCCCTGTATTAAAAATGAGATCAGCAAAATTGTGACATTAAAGTGTAATAATCCTCCTTGTCAGTAGAGGGCAGTAACTCAATGTATTTCTATGTACAATGATTGTTTTTACTGGCTGTTTTTTAAAAGTTGGATGAGTATATAAAAGCAGTTAACTGAATGTATTAGTGTAATCTGATGAAGTTGTGGACGAAAACGTATGGTGATTTGATTCAGCGTTATTTTTTCGAGTGAACTGTTCGGCTTAATAAATTTGTGTGCCTACCTAGCAGTGGTTCAGGGTGCTTTGTTTCTGCTTACTGGTTTGTTCTGCATCCTCCGTTTTTTGGTTACTAGTTCTTCATATAACTTGATGAGTGGGTGCATAGGGGGGTTGAAAATACTTTTTCTCTGCAGGCTGTTGTTTTGGTCAACCTTGCCTTTGAAAAAGTGCTTCAAATTTAAACCCCTGGTGAATAACTTAAGTTCCACCAATAAATTAGCCAAGTCTAAGCTTTTTGTTGGTACAAAATGTAATCCCTTAGTGAGGATGTTGAAAGCTGTAAGATCTACTTCAGTGTCAGTGTAATTGTAGATGGTAAAATTGTTCATTTTGAACAATCTGCAGTTAGATATTTTTGTGACTGTGATTCTGTTTTGGTGTGAAGTGTCCTCAACTAATAGATTGGAGTCCTCATTGGTTGTTAACAAGGGGTGTGTAGGTGAATTTGAAACAGGTTCTAGTTGTAATTCCACCTCCCCCCTGCCCTCTGCTGCTTGAATCCAACACCCCCCGGTCTCCCGGGGCGTTGGGGTAAATCCTGATTTCTTTGCCTTCTGTCTCTTTCGGCTAATCTCTCACTTCTACGGGGGGGTTCATTATAATTTTTGTGAAAGACATCGTCTACACCATTGTCTACTGCACTGTAAGTTCTTATATTGTGGGTTGTTTTGTTGTGGCAAGGATATGCCAAGCCATCCCTGTACTCGTGCAGATCTCTGTCCAACTTTCTAATTTTTCTGTTGGTAATTTTCAAACAATACTGGTCGACTTCATTAAACAGTTTGTCATAATCGTGCCTAATCATGTCGAAGTCAGAATCAGAAATGACAGTTTGGTGCAATGTTTCTAAATCTTCTGTGACTGTATTTGCTTTGTTTT
The DNA here is from genome assembly GCF_019279795.1 of Protopterus annectens. NCBI lineage: Eukaryota > Metazoa > Chordata > Ceratodontiformes > Protopteridae > Protopterus > Protopterus annectens. Next base: position 655,627,818 of record NC_056751.1, read on the forward strand.
CATATTCTGCAATCATAACTTGTAAAACCTCTAGGCCTGCTCTGTCGAATATCTCGCAGAGCTGGTTATAATGTGTTGAACCGTGTTTTACAAAATTTGGAAACTTAAATAAACGTAACCCCTTAGGTACACGTTTCACTCTAACACATTCCTGTAAATAATCAAGTTCACATTGGTTACTATGTAAAATGTACAGTTTGTTCCTGAAATCGTCAAAATCTGCCTCAATTGGGGCAGGATTAGAAGAGTTAACAGTACCTTTGTTGAACCGAAAAGATTGGTTCGCCCAAGAAGCAAAGTTAAATTCTTTAGCCTGTTCTTTGTTGCGCTTTGGGTGTGAAGAGTTGTTACTTTTCTGAGTGGTAGCAAATCCGTTCGAAAGATCACCTTGCGGCTCAGCGTGTGGTTCCAAAGCTGTTCTTGTTCGGTTGCGAGTTACCCTTAGGTTCCTTGAAGTTTCACCATCCTTCTCATTGTCAGTGCGACCACTATGAGTATTGCTTACTTGTTGTCCATTGATACAACTTTTTAATTCAGCTAGCATGTTAAACAGCTGATTGAATTCAGCTCTAGTGACAGGACCGTCATTGTCGGTATTACGTAGCAGGTTAGGTGTGTCAGCTGGGTTGAACGCCTCAGAAGTAAGAACAACATTAAGAAAATGAAATCAGGGATAGCAGCAGGCTCAGATGAGGTCACAGCAGAGATGGTCAATATGTTGGGTGAGATAGGGGAAGCAGCTTCTGATTGTACTCATAGCAGTATGGAGAGAAAGACCTATCCCAAATCATTGAAGAATGTGCATACCAGTGTCAGGGTTCAACAACAAATTGGACATCTGCAAAACAGCAGTACAGAAGTATCAAACTCCTATCACACTGCATGAAAGTTCTGAAGAGGATGATTGATAAATGAATATGCAGAGTAGTAGAATGTAAGTTTGGATTCAGATTAGGATGAAATACAACTGATCCAATGTTTGCAGTGAGACAGGTACTTGAGAATAAGTTAAAAATGAGGAAAGAGTGCAACTAGGTATTGCCAGACATCGAGAAAGCATATGACAAGGTCACAGGAAAGCTGATTTGGACAGTCCCAGAAAGTTCCAGAAACATTGGTAGAATTAGTGCAAGCCATGTGCAAGGACCTACTGACTTAAGTGCAAGCAGTATTTGGTCTTACAGAGGTGTTCCCAGTGGGAGTGGGTGGGCATCAGGGTTCATCTCTGAGCCCATTGTGGTTCATACTGGTGTACTACATTACCAAACATATTGGAGGGGACACACCAGTAAAGTTGCTGTATGCAGACCATGTGGCATTACAGGTAGACACTGAACAAGAACTTAAGTAAAAGGTAGGGGAATGGAATGCAAAACTGAAGGCACGTGGAATAAAACTCTGTACAGATAAGACAGTTGTAATTGCAGCAAATGTGGAAAATCAGAAGAAAAAGAAAACTGAACTAGAAGGATAAACAATGAAATATATTAACAGCTTCAAATATCTGGATGAGTGGTTGAGGAGAAGGGAAGTCTGAATGAAAATGCCAAGGCTTGAATCAGAGGGGATCGCAGCCAACTGTTATATAGTGTCAGGTGTAGTCTATGACAGAATAATGTTAAAGAAGCTGAAAAGTAAGGTGTACAAAACAGTGGTGCAACCAGTACTGCTGTATGGTAAAGAAACCTAGGTAGTAAAGGCAGAGCAGTAGAGAAAGCTAGAGGTGATGGAAATGAAGTGGCTGGGATGGGTGTTAGGATGCACACTGTGGGACAGATAAAGAAATGAGGACATAAGAGCAGAAGCCAAAGTAGCTCCAATTGCAGAAAAGGTCAAAGAGAACAGATACAGTGGTTTGAGCACATGTGCAGAAAAACAGAAGACAATCTGGTGAAGAAAATTTGGGACTCTAAATTGGCCACATCTACTAGAGACAATCATAAGGCCTTCTTAGAACTGGTGGTCAAAGACTCCATATATAAAAATGCCATTGATATAGCAAATTTGCTGGCTGACAGATTCAGTGAAAACTTCTCCCTTCTGCCCCCCCCCCCCTAAGTAAATCAGGACATACCCAGTAGCTGTCCCTTTTCCCTTACATCTAGGGAGCAAGTCATCACTTCTCTCTCTAAGGCAAAAAATACAGCCTCCATGGAACCCGATAACATCCCAGGCTGCATCCTACATGAACTCAAGCAGGAACTTGTAGCACCATTTGGCACCCTATTCAACCAAAGTCTGAGTACCAGCTTTGCCCCAGCCACTGTCATCCCTTTGCATAAAGCTGGAGCATCCAACGATCCAGGAAATTAAGACCCATCAGCCTAACTAGCCTGATCTGCAAGGCCATGGAACGGATTATCATGGACCTCATTAAAAAGTACATTGGCAACCTAAAAACACTCAATCCCACACAGTTTGGCTTCAAGTGGAGGTCATGTCTGCTAAATTTGATCGACTTCTTTGAGACAGTCAGCAAAGCCATGTATGAGGGGAAGACAGCCTTTGACACTATTCCCCACTCGGGCATAACAGATAAACTCTCTCAACTAGGCATCAATCCATATGTTGCCAGATGGGTAGCAAACTGGCTGACTGACAGAACCCAGATAGTCAAAATAGGGGAAGCCACCTCAAGCAGTAGACCAGTATCAAGTGGCATACTACAGGATTCAGTTTTGGGGCCTCTGTTATTTGGGATATACTTTTCTGAGGTGCAGGCCAAAACCAGTGGGCTATGGCTGACCAAGTTTGCAGATGACTGCAAGCTGCGTGCTGTCATCAATTCCCTTAGTGATGTGGACATCCTCCAAGAGGGTCTCACTCAGGCAAATGATTGATGCCAGAAACATGGCCTCAAGCTGAATACCAAAAAAATGCATCATCATCATCATCATCATCCTCCCCTTTGGGGAGAGTGACATCCCCACAAATTATCATATTAATAACAATATCCTAAGCATGCAATGAGTCATGAGGGATTTGGGCACCCAGATTGATAGAAACCTGACATTTTAACACCATGTTGCTTCTGTTGTACAGAAAGCCTTCTACATTGCCCACCTCATAAGTATGGGTATGTCATCCAGGGACAAGTAGGTCATAACATTCCTGTATTCTTCCCTTATAGGGCCCTTTATTGAGTACAAAGCCCATTTTAGCATGAACCTCATAAAACACATGCAGCAGCTGGAGAGACCACAGAGGATCCTCACTAGGAGAATCCAGGGCTTCAAACATCTACCATACACAGATAGGCTAAAAGCCCTATCCTTCTACTCAGTTTCATACATACTCCTCAGATGTGACCTCTGTCTGGCATACAAGCCGATCACGGACCCCACCTTGATGGGACTGCTGCATATCCGCAAGTCAAGTTTCACTCGAATAACTCACATGTGCAGCTTCAACCTGGTCTGTGACATCAACAGGACTTGTTGGCAGGACAGATTTGTGTCGCAGAGACTCCCCCATCTATGGAATAGACTCCCTCTCCACGTCATGCAGAGTATGTCTTTATCCCTTTTTAAGCGCAACCTGGATAACTGGGTGGGAAACAGAAAATACACCCCTGGGATTCCACCCGTGCCCCTGCTGAGCAAGTGCATCAGGTGCTGACTTGTCTAAACATGGGCTACACCCTTGGCTGGGCTTATAAGGGCCTCAGGGCCAATAGCCTAGTAACCTCCTATGATCCTATGGATTTTGTAAGAAAAGAACTGCGACAATCAGGCATGAGTGTCAAAGAAGGAATAAGAGTGTCACTGAAAAGGGAGAGATGGTGACAAATTATATGACATCTCGACCCAATGTAGAAAATGTTTTTTCTATAATGATAATGATTAAAGATATTAGCCTGCCTATGTTTTGCAGCAAGCCCCTAAGTAAGAACCCTCATTACCTCAGCTGCATTCTTTCATTGCCCTGTCCAATCACCTTTGAACCTACTCTCTTTATTGCATATAAACTTTTTTACACATCCTGTCTTCTGATATTCACTAAGTGTTTTCATGCTTTTAACGTTTCCTAGATAATACTTCCTCATTTTCTGATGCCCCAAACCCTCCTTTCTCTTTTGTCCTGATGCATACAGTAGCCTTGCATGTAACTACTTTGAAAAAGCATTCCTCTTGTGCCAGTAAAGCATGCCTTGTGAAGATTTTCTAAAGGTTTAAGTTCTTTTCTTACACATCTCTGCAATTTTCCATTTAGTAAAGAAAAGCTTTTACTTCATTCAGAAGACAGAGCTTATCTTTTTATGGTATATCTTATGAGTACAAAAGGTTTAAGTTTGCAGCTGCAAAGAATGCATTCCTCTGTAGCATATCTGATTTTTCAAAAGGCATAACTTTTATTAACACACAAAGTTATTACAGTTGTCAGTTATAAACCTGGTGTAATTGTACCTGTCCCATACTGGCATGTATATAGTTAACTAAAAAAATTAATGATTTGGGGTATAACATTGTGCCAAGTAATTCCTTATCCTTCGCAGAGGTCATCAGTAATACGGTAGTCATAGGTTTCATGCACAGCACAAACACATTTCATCTCTGGATTATGACATTTGCTGTGTAGAATAAATCATCAATGAATACAAGAGCAGCTTCAGAAACAATCTGCAGAGTACATCTAAGGCAAAACAATGTTGATAGTTATTTGTACCTAGACTGCTGGTAGGTATTGTGATGAACAGATATGAATTTCTTAAGAATAGAATGGAACTGTAATCATTTCAGACTTCAGAAAGCCACACTGTTCTCAGTTGATACAAACACTTTGTCAAGCATGAAGTTCTATTTAAATTGTAATATTTTCAACCTTCATCACCAGAATTACTTGATAAGTGCCCAGTCATGCAAATATCATTTTTTGATCCATAACCTTCACTGACAAAACATATCATGGCTTTTTTTTCTTACTTGGAATGCAGTAAAGGATTTAATAGATTTTGGATTTTTAAGCTACAATCTGGCATGGTATATATTATATGGTCTTACAGTTTTATCATTTCTGCCAGCAAAATGTTTGAATGGTTGATCGTGACATAGTCATGTGATTGTATGAAGAAGGGGTGATTTTATTTTTATTTATTATCTTTTTTCTTTCTTCACTGAGTAAGTGGGCTCATCTACATGCACGTTTTAGTCATGACCCATGCCCAAATGCAGCAACATTACATTAGTAATAATAAAATTGGTTATTTTCAAGCAGTATTATAACACAGTCAGCACCCATCAGTTGCTATTATAGAGTAGATGCAATATATGTGCAAAAGCAATAGAATAAACATTTTTCATAATTGAATAACATGCATGCAGTACATACAATGAGAAGTATAAACCCATACAATATAAATACAGAAGTAATAATGAGAAATGTACACACCTGAGTAACACATCTTTTACACTCAAACAAGAAAAAGTTTGCATATAGAGTATACCAGAACTGCTTGGTTACGGAGTATAAATGGGTGCTATATTAATTCAACATGGTTTCTTCCACTTATTAACAAAGATCGAATGCACGGTTGTATTTACTTAATTAATTACTTGCATTTTTAACAGGGGCAAATTACTGATCCGCTAGAATATTTTTTTTTTATTCCAGGAATACAAGTTAATGAAACATGTAATAACATAATACAATACATGCCACATACACCCGGACAGTTGACAACATAAAATATCTGTAGTTCAATATCTGGGCAGACTGTAAGTATCTAAAGTAAATATTTACATTTCCGCATTTGTTTATTTTACTTAATACCAAGAGTCCCCCCACCTAGGGCCATTTCCATTTTCATAGGAGGTCTGGGGAGAAAAAAAGTCAAGAGACCGACAGTGGGTAGCACATCAGTTTCATACTTGTATAAAACTGACTGCTGTATATAGAATAATTTCTGATGTGCATAAGGTCGCAAACAGTTGCATTAAATAGCAACAGGCTTGAATAAAGAAATATTAAGATCAGATCAATTGCTAGATTCTAATCAGATATATAAGACATAGGAAGTACAGTTAGAACTTACTGTAACAACAGAGGTTCAGATATAGGATCAATACTGCAGTAGCATCCATAATGTAGGAGTTGGCTAAAGGCTGATGCCTGCTCGCTCAGTCCAACACCCAGATCTCTGCATACATAAGGGCACAGGACAGCATTCCCCACAGATGGAAATGCACTGTAGTGTCCATGATAAAGGAATATCAGCTTGTACCATCTTCTGTTCTTTTCCTTGCCAGTGAATGTGTGAAATTATTGCCTTGATTTAACTTCTCCAAGTATTTTGGATTTCTAATACCACAATGGGAATGGACTCCATTCCTAAATCAGGGTATGAGTAAAGTTCATGACGTTAATATTGTTTCAGTCTTTGATGTTAGCCAAAGGTGCTCTTTGCAGTACCCTCAATATGCACAGAATTGATAAGCATGAAGCATTTTTCTTGTCTTGATGTCCAACTGATCTGATACCTTTTGGGGCCAATTAATCACCCCAAAACTGTAAGTTAGAACAGGAAGAGCAAATTAGTTTTATAGCTTGGACTTTTTTCTGGGATGTCAGGTCTGTTCACAGTATTAATTTTAGTCTTCTAAAACATTCTTCACTGAGTTTTGTTTGCATTTGTTCATGTTTTATTGTCAATCTTTCATCTGAGAAAGTAATTTGCATGGAGTTACATGTATCGGTAGCATATCAAAATATGACTGTAAATTATTTTTTATGACAGCTTCTACTACTATTGGAAGTGTCTAGGTATTGTCCTTCCACAATGCTCTTGTTTCTGTATGTAAGACACTATAATCACAGGGTGTTTCAATGATCATTGCTTGATCACTCCTATTTTTGTCTTCTTTTCATGGACTACTATATCGGTTTTTCTCACATCTATTTTCTGAACTGTTGGTAATGGATGATCCCATGTGATATAAAATTCATCATCCTCTCTTTCACAGACACCATAAATAACAATAAAAACAACAATCTTTTTTCCTCTGCTCTATTTCTAGACTTGTCAAAAGCTTTTGACATGGTTAACCATAACATACTTCTTGATAAACTAAATCAATATTCTCTTGGCTCATAAGCACTTCAATGGTTTAGGAGCTATCTCCAAAACAGGCAACAAGCAGTGCTATAGGAAAACAACCTTTCTTCCTTACTACCAGTAAACATTGGAGTTCCTCAAGGCTCTATTCTAGGTCCCCTTCTTTTTTCTTTATTTATAAATGACCTACACATGAATACACCTCAAGCCATCTGCATTCAGTATGCTGATGACTCAACTTTAATCTGTTCTGCTAATAATGTGTCCTCCCTCCAGTCCCTCACCCAAACAGTCTTCCACAATGTAGAAAAGTGGTTTATGGAACACTCCCTTCTTCTTAATGCCAAAAAAACAAAACTTCTTCTCTTCACTCCTACTCACAAATCTTCCACACCTTTCTTTACCATCTCCTCTAATAATGCTACCTGTATTAACCCAGATATGACCACTCGCCTACTAGGTGTAACTATTGATAGCAGTCTTAATTTTGATGACCATATTAACAACACCATTAAATCAGTTAACAAAAAAATAGGTACTCTCTACCGAATTAAACCCTTTCTTACTACAGCAGCTAGAAAGACCATTGCGCAGACCCACCTGATCTCTACCCTTTTCTATGCCACTGCTATATATACTAACTTATCAAAGAATAACTTGACCAAACTCTCTACCTGTTATAATAGTATATCTAGATTCATTTCAGCTACTCCCTTTAGAACTCACCATGGTCTCAACCTCTTGCAACTTGATTGGTTAGAACTAAATAACCACTTACTCTATCAGCAACTACTTATTGTTCATAAGTCTCTTCACTACCCAGAAGCTACCCCAAGCCTTACTAAACTTATCTCACCTTATAAGAACCTAGCTACACTATGCTCTGCTAATAAACTTCTAGTAGCCTCTACTAAATCATGCAATAAAGCTGGTGACTCATTATTTGCAAACTCTGTTGGGAAAATCTGGAATCAGCTCCCTCAAGAAATAACTAACTTAAACTCCACACCCCTATTCAAAAAACACATCAAAGAATATCTTAAAACTCAGTGGCTTTGTCCTTTTACTAAACCCGACTGAAATTACTTCTCCCTTACTCCTACCTTCCCTCACTATCCCCTAACTGTACCTCTAAATTAAATAACTAATTGATGCCAGCTACTTCTTTTATATTATATTTAAAACAATTTGTTTTATCTTCCTTCTGCATGTTTGACCATCTTGTGATATTTTCTTATAAGTTATTATTATGCTAACTTTAGTATGTTGCATTCCAGAAATTTGTATTGTTAACCAGCTGTCTTTGGTTAACTTGCCTTGTGCTTTCTAACTGTTTTTTTTGATTGTTACATTCTTACACAAGCCTACCATTGTATTTTTGTAATCTGCTTTGCTTTTTTGCTGTAAATTGTTTTCTTATTTCATGAAATTGGAGCTTTTCTCCCCGGGCCTCTACTGAAAACAGATATATGTCCAGCTAGACTAGCCCGGTCAACAAATGTAAAATAAAATAAATAAAAATAAATAAAAATTCTCTGTAATGCTTTGTGGATCATGTTTCTAATTCTTCTCAGCTACTTCAATATTGCAGTGTTTGCACAATCCCGAAATGCAACAGAATTGTCACATTATTACACCTTTCAGTATACAAGTCCTCTGCCATTACTGTATCACACACAACAACAAGACGTGTGACTGTTTCCAGTTCTGTGTTACATAACCTGTATTTGTCTGTTTCTCCCATATGTTCAATGGACTTTATAAACCAATGTGTACATAGTTACTATCCTGGGTTGCCAAAATTAACCTTTCATATTTTGGTTTAAATCCGCCTCTCCTTAACCATTCCTGCATCAAATCCTGTACAACATAAGGCTCTTCCAGAAGTTTTCTGCACTTAGCACAATATATATGCCCTTTCCACATTTCTTACCTTCTCATCCGATCCTTCTCCTTATATTCTTTCTTTTGTTTCCTGACACATTCACTTACTGCCTGATTGTTATCTACTGCTAGTTTGATTTCCATACCCACTTGACATTAATATACTTATGCTAAACTAAGCAGGGAAATCATCTTAGACTTCTTCTAGTTATGTTTTAAAACTTTCACTGTGTTGTAATCTGGTGAGGTCAGCAGATAAGTATGCAGTCCCACAACTCAGATCTATACATGTAATCAATTTCAAGGAGACCCATGCCTCCTTCAGAACGGGGGAATATATAATCTTGCTATACACACTGAATTTTAAATATCATTTGATAAGCATGACACATTTTTCTTGCTTTCCTGTTCAGCTGATCCAATACCCTTTGAGGCCAATCAATCACCCAAAAACTGTAAGTTAGAATGGGAAGACTAAACTGGTTTATAGCTTGGACTTTGCTCTGGGATGTCAGTGTTATTTCCAGTATTAGTTTACTCTTTTAAAATATTCCTCATTGAGTTTTATTTGCATTTGTTCATGTTCATAGGTTCATAGGTAGGTACTAGGCTATCGGCCCAAGGGCCTAAGTAAGCCTAGCCAACAAGGTTTACTGCCTTATGCCACCCAAGAAAGTTATTTTCCTGTGCCTCTGTAGAGCAGAGCCACAAAAGTGATCCCCAGGGTGTATTTCCTATTTCCCATCCACTCATTAAGAGTTTTCTTGAAAAGTGCTAAAGAGGAACTTTGCTTGACATAGATGGGTAGCTTGTTCCAGAGTATAGGAAGTCTCTGTGACAGGAATCTATCCCTCCAGCATGTCCTGCTTATTGTGGTGACAAGGTTTTGCTCCCTAGAGCATGTAGCTCGGAGGGATTGGGATTTCTTTAGGTGTAGCATGTCCAACATCTCTGGGTTTGACTTGGCTTTATATGTTAGGCAGAGATCACCTCAGAGTAGGCAATATGCTATGGAGTAAAGCTGGATTTTTTTTGAGATGGCCAGTGTAGGGCATATGTTGAGGCCAGTAATCCTCTTTGTGAGGTACGTCTGTGGTCTTTCCAGCTGCTGCAGGTGTCTTGTGAGGTACATTCCAAAAGGGGCGTTGTACTCTATAATGGGTCTAATGAGTGTCGAGTAGAGAGGAACAATGACCTCTTTTTTCCTGGATGAGAACCCTTTTCTGATGAGGTGTGCCATGTAGAAGGATTTCCTGACCACTGTGGCAATGTGATTATCAAAGGAGAGACTGCTGTCCACCTGGGTCTCAAGGTCTCTTCTCACACATATGGCATTAAGTAGGCTGCCGCCTATGTGGTAGTTCATGGGTACAGAGTTTTTACCTAAGGGGATGACAATGCACTTTTTGGCATTGAGCTTGAGGCCATGCCATCTGACACCAAGCATATGTCTCAGTGAGGCCCTTCTGTAGGATGTCCACATCATTTGGGGACTCGACTATGGCTCCTAGTTTGCAGTCATCTATGAACTTCATTAGTCAAGGGCCTTCTGTGTTAGCCTGTACTTCAGAGAAGTAGATACCAAACAGGAGAGGTACCAGGACTGAACCTTGTGGTACTCCACTTATCACTGGTTTTATTGTTGAGCCTTCATCAGTTCCCAAATTATTTATATACTTCCTCCTGCTCAAGTTCCTTTATATCATATTCCTGCCTCAGACTGAATTTTTCTTGGTGCAGCAGCTTTCCTACTTCAAAGGTTGCTTTTGCACATTTATCAAAACCAAATGACATTCCTATATCATCTGAGAAACTCAACCACTTGCAGCTGTTTTCAACTCTTCATCTGAAGAACTGTACAGTTGTAAGTAATCCACAAAAGGAAGATGCGAAGTGCCTACACTTCGTTGTTTTCTAGTTATTTTCTGGTACCCAAATTGCAACCATGACCTAATATGTTAAGTAAAAAGAAAAACAGTCACTTTATGCAGCTGCTTTTACTGTATTTGTGTTTCCTCTTCCTGCTCTATTACTTCATCTTGCTTTTTCTGCTACTTGCTGCTGCTTGTTCTCTAAAGTGTTCACTTGCATCTTTTCTGTTGCATTTATTACTGCTTCTTTATAGTGTGTTTGAATTGTGTTATTCTAAGCCTCTTAGTTTTGGTTTAAAAACATGGCTTTAGGCTTACCTCTTAGCTCTCCCTGGCCTTTCTCCCTCAGATTCTGACAAATATGGATGGACAATTTCCTATAGTTTCTCCTTCCAGTCTGATTGATATGGGCATCCTGAGACAGTGTAGCAACTGCCTCATGCACATGGACAACCATCTACTACTACCACCTAGGAACACAATTTAACCTAGAGTCTATGCTCTCTTCCTCACAAGCCAGTATACCTGGCACTGAGAAGGCTGTCAACACAATCACTACACTGCAAACACCACCCACACCTACACAACACACACCCACGTATACGGAGGTCCTCAACAAAAACATACACAAGCAAAGGAGACCTCAGAAGCAAAAAACGTGATCTCCAGAGCCCTCCATGCATAGTTCACAGACCTGTGTCTCACAGCCACTAAGGCTTAACAATAAACCCAACATATTAGTCATAGGAGACTCTATTGTGAGACACACAGATGTGGCTCTCACTAGGCTGGATAAGGAGAAAGTCACAGTTAGCTGTCTGTCAGGGGCCAGAATCCACTGTATCATATACGCACTCACATCTCTCAACAACAGATACTGTTATGACTCTGTCATAGTCTGTGTTGGCGTGAATTACTTGAGATGTACCTCCTTGAACTATATGAAGAGAGACATGATTGAACTCACTGAATATGTGTCCCAGGTGGGTATGTCCCTAGCCATAAGTAGCATTCTACCATCCCCCAGGAATGATGCCTCAATACAAACAGAAAATGATTGACTTTAACAATTGACTTAGATTCTGGTGTCATTCCGGGGGGATCCACTACCTGACAGCTTGGGAAGATATGATCAACAGACCAAAATGCTTTGCCAGAGATGGCCTGAATCTGCCTCACTTGGGCTTTAGGCTTCTGGCAAAGGCTATTGCCTCCCCCATAGTGCCTTTTTTAGAAAAAGTAATGAGGTTAAAACTACCAACATAAAAATTTCAACAAAATACAAATTAAAGGTCATGCTGCTAAACATTTGGAGTCTAAACATGAAACTGCATTCATTGCAAGTATTCTTAACCCTGGAAAATGCTGACATCTGCACAGTAACAGAAAACTGGGTCAAAGCTGCAGAGAGCACCCCAGCCTTACCTGGTTACTGATCCTATAATACATTCAGACCCCAAACTGTGGGCAGTAAAGCCAAAGGAGGTGAAGTTTCAATATATATATATATATATATATATATATATATATATATATATATATATATATATATATATATATATATTAAAGACATACACACTGCCAGGCTGATCAAACAGTATGATGCACAGGAGACACTCCAGGTGCAGTTAACCATTGACAAGACCCCTATACAAATCATAGCTAGCTACCGGCCCCCCAAATCTGATTCAAGATGCCCAATCTGTCTATCTGGACCTCTTCAAATCTATCAAGATTCAACCCTTTACTCTGATCCTGGGTGACTTTAACTACCCAAACATAAACTGGAAAAACTACTTATGCCAGAAAACAAATGTCCAGAGATTCCTTGATTTTGTCAATGCAAATGCTTTAGTACAGCTAGTTGACACCCGCACAAGAGGTGGTAATATCTTGGACTTGATATTAACCAACATGAGTAACCACTGCAACATCCCAGCAGTATCATCCTCCATGGTAAGATCCGACCATAAAGCGGTCACTTTTGAAGTCACCATCTCATCCGACCCCCCCTCTAGCTAGGGTCAAACAAAAAATCTTTTCCAAAGCTGATTATAGCCTCCTGAGGGATGGTATAAACAGCTTAACAGCCCCCTCTCCCTCTTTAGAAACTAGTACCAGTATCCAGAACTATACCAAAGCACTATACATGCATTTATATAGATGCATGGATTCAGGAATTCCCAAAAGGACTAAATCATCCTCCGCAAGGAAGGCTAAACCTATCTGGTGGACATCTGCAATAAATAAAGTCTATAACAAAAGGAAAAAAATTGCTGTCCAGGACCAAGAAGGAGCGGTGCACAATTGGAAGCAATCTCTCCTTCACCTAAACAAGCAAATAAGAGCACTAGTGAAATCCTCCAAAGCAAACTTCGAGTCCAAATTGGTCACATCTACTAGAGACAATCATAAGGCCTTCTTCACATATTGGCAAACTCAAAGGAAGCACCCGCAGCTGTTCAGAACTGGTGGTCAAGGACACCACATACACACATGCCGTAGATATAGCAAATTTGTTGGCTGACAGATTCAGTGAAAACTTCACCCCTCTGCCCCCCCCCATCAGTAAATCAGAATATTCCCAGTGCCTGCCCCTTTCCCTTGTATCTAGGAAACAGGTCATTACTGCTCTCTCAAAGGCAAAAAATATAGCCTGGGACCCAATAACATCCCAGGCTGCATCCTACAAGAACTCAGGCAAGAACTTGCAGCACCATTAGGCACTCTATTCAACAAAAGCCTGAATACCGGCTTCATTGCAACTGAGTGGAGGGCAGCCACTGTCATCCCTTTGCAGAAAGGTGGCACAGCCACTGATCAGGGAAATTATAGACCTATCAGCCAAACTAGACTGATCTGCAAGACTATGGAACGGATTATCATGGACCAAAATAACAAGAACATTGGCAAACTCCAAACACTCGGTCCCACACAGTTTGGTTTTGTCAAGGGGAGGTCATGTTTGTTAAATTTGGTCGGCTTTTTACAGAAAGTCACCAAAGCCATGGATGAGGGGAAAATGGTGCACCCTGCCTACCTTGACCTGGCCATAGCCTTCGATACTATTCCCCACTCAGGCATAATAGATAAACTGTCTCAACTAGGCATCAATCCATATGTTACCAGATGGGTAGCTAAGTGTCTCATTGACAGAACCCACCTAGCCAAAATAGGGGAAGCCACATCAAGCAGTATACCTGTAACAAGCGACGTATCTCAGGGTTTGGGCATGGGGCCTCTGTTATTTGGGATATACTTTTCTGAGGTGCAGGCCAAAATCAATGGACTATGGCTGACCAAGTTTGCAGATGACTGTAAGCTGGGCGCTGTTATCAATTCCGCTAGTGATGTTAACATCCTCCAAGAGGGTCTCACCCAAGCAAATGACTGGTGCCAGAAACACGGCCTCAAGCTAAATAACAAAAAATGCATCATCATCTCCTTTGGAGAGAGTGACATCCTCACAAATTATCACATTAATAACTGCATCCTAAGCATGCAATCAGTCGTGAGGGCTTTGCCTGCCCAAGTTGCTAGCAACCTGACTTTTGACCACCATGTTGCTTCTGTTGTACGTACAGCTTTCTACATCGCCCACCTCATAAGAAAGTGTATCTCATCCAGGGACAAGGATGTCATAACATCCCTATTTTCATCCCTTATAAGGCCCATTATTGAGTACAGTGCCCCATTTGGCATGTACCTTGCAAAGCACATGCAGCAGCTGAACAGACTACAGAGGTTCTGCCCCAGGAGAATCCAGGACCTCAAAAATCAACTATACACAGATAGGCTAAAGTCCTATCCCTCTACTTATTTTCATACAGACTCCTCAGAGGTGACCTCTGTCAGGCATACAAAGATATCTTGGACTCCGCCTTGACAGGACTGCTGCATATCCACAAGTCAAGCTCCACTCAAGTAACCCACACGCGTGGCCTCAACCTGGTCTGTGGCATCAATAGGACTTGTTGGCAGAACAGATTTGTGTCCCAGAGACTCACCCATCTGTGGAATAGACTCCCTCTCCACATCAAGCAGAGTACCTCTTTACCCCTGTTTAAGAGCAACCTGGATAACTGAATGGGAAACAGAAAATGCATCCCTGGGATTCTACCCATGCCCCTGCTGGACAGGGGCATCAGGTGCTGACTTGTCTAAACATGGGCTAAACTCTTAGCTAAGCTTATGAGGGTCTCAGGGCTAATAGCAAGTAACTTTCTATGATCCTAAATAGAGAGCATAATGAGTTAAGGACAAGACAAATGAGCAATGGTGACAAAGAATCTCCCTGAAATATCCCCCTTTGAATTTTAATTCCTGGGATAATAATTTGCCCTTTATCATGGACTTAGCTGCCACTGATGCAAAATGATTTGCCACTGCTTCATGGTCACTGTAATGTAAGTGATCAATATATGGTGTATCTTATACATCTGTAAGCATTCCTTCATCCATAAATGTGTGATGCTATAAAATGCTTTTTTGTAATCTATCCTGAGTGAAAGAACTAATTTTGTAATAAGGCTTACAATGAAACCCTACCCTTGCAATTTACAACTGTACTGCACTATGCTGCTTTTAATGGGATTTGAAATAGGGGCCAGCATGAGAGGGAAGTGGGTTTGGAAGATAGAACTGCCAGAGGTACCCTAAATGAACATCTGCTGTTAAGGTGAGTTCTTGCATAACTGTACTATGTTCATCATAAAGTTACTGTTATAGAAGCATTCATAACATATGGAAAACAGTCTCTCATAGGCTTTCCACCAATAGCAGGGGATCATGACTCCCACGGTCTGGATTTGCCTCTTAAAGAATGACCTGAAAGACTGCTGCCTCAATCCTCCCTCTAACCTTGGATCAAACATGCATTTTATAGTGCTTGGAGATCGCATGAACTGATGACATAATAATTGCCTCTCAAATAAGCTGGGTCAAAACCTGCAGTAATAGGATTGCTGAGGGGGGGGGGGGGGGGTTGTCCTAAAAGAATGTGCTGTCATGTATTCCTGCACAGACTTGTCAATCTGGTGTTAGCAGAAGGCAATATGATTTGCTAACCTTTTGGAGAACATTTTCTTAGTTACTAGTGTGCCCTCCTTTCCATTTGAAAAGGCTGCAACCAACTGATCCATTTGTCTAATGGATTTAATCTTATAAAAGCAATGCCAAAATTATCTGAGGATGTCAAAATATTCAAGATTCTTTCTCCATTCTAGTAGAATTTCAGAAAGAATAGTGGCAGTTGGATGAACTGAGCAATGGATATCTCCAAAACCACTTTTTATATGAAGATAGGATTCATCCTTAGGCCGACTCTTTAGGTTAATTAGGTTAATGCTAAGCTAGCTGTGTTTGTGGGCCAGTTTAAGCCTAGCTAATTTCCCTTTCAAAGGTGAGAATTAAACTCTGTACCTTGTGTCTGTAAGGTAAACACCTTAACCATTATACCAACCTCCCAACCCTATCAAGGTGGAAGACTGAATTATTGTTTTGTCATCATGTACCAAAACCCCAAAGTCCTTCCTGTCAATGTAATTACCACCCAAAGGGGGGTTCTTCTAGGAGAGAAACTTCAGCAGCAATGAGACCATCGACTTTAAGGGGCAAAGGCCAGTTGTTCTGGAATGAAGTTCAGGTACAAAGGGGAAGGGATAGCAATTTTGGATGATTATAGGTGAATACTTTCCTGGTACCTGCTAAAGCAATGTTTCCACTATAAGGAGAAATAGTAGTTGGAGGTAAGCAGAAATGGCTGAAACAGTAACCATTTGAAATGTCTGGACCCGCTTGAGTGAGTCCTGTAACACAGAGACTGAATGGCTGAAACCAAGGTATGATGATCTTGGAGTTAGTATATATACATTTGGGATGTATGAGGAGTTTGCCCACAGCAAAAAAAAAAAAGAACTATCTTTGAGATTCACTTATTTTATTGGTTTTCTGTCTTTTATTTTGGGGGGGGGTTGCTTGTAAGCACTCAGCATTTTAAGAGCTAACATTTCAATGGGGAGCTGGCTGAACCATGTATATTTGTGAAGAGCTGAGACAGTCTTACAGTAAAAAGATCTGACAAACAGGAGAGAACAAGGGACATCTCTTCTTTCAGTGGGTCCCTGTCCTCATTTTGTACCAAGATGAAACCCTTCCTCTTTTTCCAGGTATGATTTCTTTATATTAGGCATTACAGCTTGTTTTAGAATGGTTAGCATCTCCTAAAAGAAATAAATGTCAGGTCTTAAAGAATATTAGCTTGAAGCCTTCTAGGTTTGGGTGCACCAAGTTGCCAGCCCTTTGTGTAAGCAGCTTTATCTCTTATGGTATAAAGACAGGAGGTTCCTTGACCATCTGCACCACCATCAGACACCCATATTGCCTGGGTCACAGCAGAGCTATGAGGGTCAAAGTGGGCTGTTTTCTGCTTACTATCTCCATCACTTGAGGGCTAAAGAAGTTGCAATTGTGGCACCACTGGAAGGATGAGGCATTCACCCTCTGGGACCTGCTACAAAGGAGCATCATGCAGGAAGCCAGGCTTTTTATAGTTCAATTGGGAGGCAAATAAGCCTTTGTCAGAAAACTCTATTTGCATATAAGCAGCTGGAAGACCCTCTTGCCCACTTTCCACTCATAGCTCCTCACCACAGTCATGATCAGTTCATTGGATATGAGGGCAGTTGCACTGCCTTCCCATCCAAATTAAATTGTACTGAAAATGTACACACCTGCATGGATAATCGATAAAATGGGTACATTATTGTGCCCCATGTTTGTTTATGTATCACCACATTCTTGTGCCTCATGCTTGTTTATGTATTGCACCACTGTGGTGTTGTATGTTGAGCAGCAAAACACTTGGTTTTCACTGACCCATGAAAGCCTTAAGAGCAAGAAATACTGACAACATCTCTTTCAGGTTGATGTGCAGGCCACTTTGATAGGGAGCTCCAAGTCTGTTAGACTGAGAAGTTTTTCACTTGAGTGCCCAAAGTGAAAGACGAGGCATATAATATCATAGATTGAATTGGATCTGGCAGGCTGGCAAGTGTATATGCAAGTAAATACCTTTTAGGTCCACTGAAATAAGGAAGGCTGAATGATAAAGAAGTAGATACAGTATCTGCAAGATGAGCATCTTGAATTAGGGAACAGGTAAGAAGAAGAGGCAGAATCTGGTTAAGTCTAGAACTTGTGTCTGTGATCTATGTTTTGAGGACTAGAATGGGTGGGAGCAGAAATCTAGCCTTTCTTCCTACTGTAGCACCCATTCTAGTGACCTCTGAAAAAATCACTTCATTGTCCATATCACCTTGTCTTTTTTGATCTAGAGTTTTAACTATTTTCTGCAGTGTTTTACTAAACAGATTCATTTTCTAAAGGTGCATTCAAAGGCATTTCCTTGACAGAGTCAGGTATCACATGGACCTTACATTAGGCATGGTGTCTAGGATTTGACCATGATATTATAACTGCACTTAATGGTCTGTTTCCTCAACACTTTGAGAGAGCAGAAAATGTTTCAGAGTTTGCAAGCCAGCTGCCTTGGCAAAGGTGAATAAGGTTCTGACTGCAGCACAGGTGACTTGATATACAGGAGGAATAATGTGGCATTGTCTGCACACAGCTTCCAGGAGGGATGGTGTGGGAATGTGCTGTGGCTACAGTGGTTTCACTAGTCCTGGTAGTGATACAAAGGATGGCCATGAGAAAATAAGCATCACTATGTAGATTGGGTCATTTTAATCATGACTTCATAGTTCACCACCTATATTACATCACTTAACACATCACTGGGGGTAAGACTTAGGAAAGCATTATGGGTTACATTATAATGACTCCTTGCCTTGCCTAGTCTTGCCTACAGTGCATGGTGACTCATTCCACTTGGAACTTGGACATGAAGACTGAGTGTTCCCCATGACTAAGGCTTTAAAATAAGAGATATATTCCTGGTATGGTTTACACTGGGGGTCCATCATGTGTGTTAAACTCAGAATAAGAAAGATATGATAATTTTCAATGGTATTGCTTATGGCCAGCAGAAGTAGTTCAAAGAAAAAATGTTTTAGGACTTGGAATTTCAGTGATTCATGTTGTTTTTTAAAGTGTTACAATGACATGACATTATATAGGGCACATGTCCCAAGAAGATTCATATCTTGTCCATTTCATATCCCTAGTCATTTTCTGCACAAATATATCTGACCAAGGATTCCAGACTATTACTTATTAATGTGCACCTGGCAATTAGTTGCCTTAATTGCCAGAGCAGCCAAAGTATCAGCCTTTTCCCAAACATATCCAGGACCCTGCTTTCCATATTTGGTAAAGTGTCCAGGCTTTTCTCTAGATTACTGCCCTCGTGTGCCTTCAGGGAAATATTAGCAAGGTCTCCAAATGGGACTTTTGTAGAGATATTGCTGAGTTTACTACACTCTGTAGAGGTTTCTTGAGTGCAGTTGGGTTGAGAGTCTGGCTGTAGTAAGGCTGAAAATAAAACATCTTCAAAAACCTTGAAAGCTGGAGGAAATGCCACACACATAGGCACATCCAAGCACAAGAGGTCAAAGTGTGTCTTTTTTCTATCAGACATCTCCTTTATTTCCCATTTAAAATACCCCCATATTCTTATAAGTGTGTTCCCTAAGGATGCAATGTCTTGTATGGACCCAGATGAGACTGAATAATAGCACAGGGTGGAGACAATTTGTGATGCATAGGTTAATTTCATTACTTCCTCTTTGCAAGGAGAACTGGTTAACTTCTTGGTTAAGTTGTTTGACTCTTAATTCTGTGGAGTCCCACTTGTGTGAAGGGGTTCTAGGGGGATTCCATCTTGAACAGGTTACTATGCTCTTCATGGTGTCAAAAATGCTTTCTACTGCTTTATGACCCAAAACCTTATACTCTTATTATCAATTTCTGTCACTCCTTCTGGGCTGTAGAGAAAGACAGCCAAGTTATTCCAGTTGAGAGAGTACCATAGCCTCTGGTCAGAGAGCTATTGTAGCACACATTCTTTATTGTGCTTGGCCCAGAAGAATGTGCTAGTAGCTAGCCACATATCCACCTCCAGAATGGACATACAGAGGTCAGTATATAAAATGAATACCTCTGCACAACCCATTGGCTGATGCATCCTCAGGCCTTTTTGATGCAGTCAGGCTAGCTCTCTCCTCTGTCACTCCTTCTGGGCTGTAGGGTCAGTGGGCCATGTTATTCCAGTTGAGAGAGTACTACAGCCTATGGTCAGAGACCTATTGTTTGATGAAAAAGTAAATGTAGCACACATTCTTCATTGCGCTTGGCCCAGAAGAATATGTAGCAGCTATCAACATATTCACCTCCAGAATGGACATACAGAGATCAGTATATAAAATTAATACTTTTGCATGACTCATTGTCTGATGCATCCTCATGACTTTTTGATACAGTCAGGCTTACTCTCTCCTCTTCTCTCTGTTATCTATCTTGAGGATCTTGAGAGTCTACTTCCCTTCGGCTTCTTACGCTGATGCTCCTTTTTGTGAAGTTTCGGGGGGGGGGGCAGTTTTCCCCTCGTGAGGTGGACAACTACTTGGATGTCTGTAACATTGTTTCTATTTTCTTCTGCACCAGCAATGCTATACTCTCAGTCTGGATTTCTGGATTTTCTACTTTGATGGATTTTCCTCAAAAACTCTGTGGAAATCATCTGAAAAGTGGGAGTCTACCAACAATCCAAAAAAAAAAAAAAAGACATAGAATAATATAATTTATACAAGAATTGTCACCCACAATTCACAATTGTTTCTAAATACTATGAGGCATATCTCAGGAGCTGCAATGGTTTCTTAAAAAGGTTGTTCTTGTTCAACACAAAACAGCTTCCCCAGATAGGCACTTATCTTTCAAAGATTTTTAGCTGTAGCTCTTGGCCCATAGGCTTGAACATGTGACTTCAAACATGCATACTAAGATGTGCATATCTGCAAAATAAAAAAAAAACATCGAAGATGGAATGGTCCAACATTCATTTATATATTTATTTATATATCTATGTATTTATTTATTTATTTTTTATCTAGAGAGGCAATGTATCTCTCTGCATATATGGCCATTGGCTTGTACCTTGATATATGCAGAGATGGAAGTTGTAGCATCACATGGATATTGCCCTGTGGCTGATTACCAAGTTTTGAATGCTGCTGGAACATGGACCTTAAAATGACCATCAAACATATCTAAAGGGCTCTAAATAACATTTTGCATTCACTCCAATGTTACAGAATTTGCTCAAGTCCAGCCTTCTCTTAAAGCTAACTCCTCCTCTTGAGCATTACTCTGCATGTACTGTTCCCACGGGTACGTATCACGTCACCTAAAACTCGTTTCACCTAAAACTCATTTCACTGACAAGTAGCACAATAAGGCAAGTCAAAGGTATATGTCCTTTTCCCCACTGTAGTGTGATCCTGGTGTTAGTATATATAATTATAGGGGGTGTGGGGGGGGCGCGGTTTTATGGTGTCTGGTTTTATTTTACATTATTAGGTAAAAGCCAAAACTGTGCCCCCACACCCCCCCCCTTAATATATATACTAACACCAGAATCGCACTACAGAGGGGAAAAGGACATATACCATTGACTTGCTTTAGAGTACTACTTGTCAATGAAATGAGTTGTAAGTAAAATGAGTTTTAGGTGAAGTGAACTTTAAGTGATTTGTTCTTGGTGAAGTGAGTTTAGGTGAAATGAGTTTTAGGTGATTGATACGTACCCCATGTGTACCTATGTCACACTCTAAAAATGTCATGTTTGAAAAACACTTTTAAAATGGCTCTAAAATGGTTAATATTGCTATGATCCACAGTGCTTTTAACTGACTACTTGTGCAACTGCTATGCTACAGTTTAGTGATTCCATTCAACTGAAAATGCAACCGCAGCTATTCTACTATATGACATGAGGTAATATTTAATATGAGGTGACTAAACGCCGCTGTATAAAGTAGCAAATGTACTAGTACTGGTAAGGTTATTGGAAATGTGTACTTTGTATTTAGATAATATATGCATTGTTAGGTACTGAGCCACAAAGCCCTAAAGCTTTAAATTAACTTAAGGGTTTTATGAGTAAAAGTGAAATTAGGTCTGACAAGTATGTTGTAATGATATGATAGGTTGCAGTGAATGTCGGGTACTTAGCAAGTATCTAAGGAAGAAACCAAAGTACCTTAACAGAGATGGCACCTTTCAAGAGAAATCATCTGCACAATTGTTACATGTGAGCTATTATTACTATAATGTGCTTTTCAGAGTAGAATATGCTGCTGGGAGGCAGAATCATGAAGGTAACACTGCAAATTTGTACTGGTGTTTTTTACTGAATAAGCATTAAACTATTTATTTAAAAATAAAGTACTTTTTCTTGCAGATCTTGAACAAAACTGTTACATCAGTGATAACTGATAAGAATATATGCAATACAACTGATAAGAGACTCCAAAAGCCATGTTATAAGGATGACTATTTTATATCGCAATTATTGTTTCATGTCTGGCTAAATTTTATTTGAAGTGAAGTTTGTTTTATACTCCTTTTGAAATATACTGATACTTGGCCTAATTAGCAGCACCTCTAATTTCTAAGTATTTTTTTTTTATCATCAGCTGCAAATGCATATGCCAGTACCCTTCTGTTGATAAGAAAAAGACATTCACATTGTCCCATAATTCTTCTAGTCATGTCCCAAATGTTGCCATTTCTCGTAACTGCTGCACCTCACTTTTTGCAGGTTTACAATCAAGGTATACAATTGTCAAAACATACTTAGTAACCAGCACTCCATGCTGCAAGGCAGAAGACATAGTCATGCTCCATTGAACGACTATGTTTCAAATATACATTCTTACAAAAGCAGACATTTCTGTTTATAGTTTCATAAGTACTAGGCTAGCTGCCTTTACAGATCTATCCTGTTTCACTTTTTGTGCTCTAAATAATCTATCCCATTCAGTTATAGATTAGTCTTACCCATCTCATGGTCGATAATTATATATTACCCAAAATGAGACTAATTGGGAATCATACCATAGATAATTTGAGTAGACGTATTCATGGCATAATTCATTTAGGAACTACATCTGTCTATTGGTAGTACAGGGGGAGTCCTTATGTAAAAGTTCTGTTTCACATCCATAGATCAAGGTAGAACTTGAAAATGGACAGAGATATAGATGGAGAGTCTGCTCCATAGCAGCAGTATCCTCTGCAAGATATTTCTGTTCCTCCAAGCAGTTCTGTTATTGTTGCAGAAGAGGTTTAGATCCTCACAATGAGTATTTCAGATGCCATTTGACTTGCTGATGTGCAGCAAAATGATCAGTAATGGGTTAGAAGATACCTTGAATGCTAGACACAGGTCACCTCTTAGCAGTCTGTAGGATATCAATTACAGAGACAGGACGTTGAGTCAGTCCATGTAGGACATGTTGTTCAGGCCTTGTATCCTCTTAGCAAGGTATCTCTGTGGGTTTTCCATTTGCTGGATCTGTCTGTACAGATAAATGCCAAAGGGGGATTTATACTCAGTTTTAATATTTTTAAATATTTATTTAATGCCGCAGTGGTACGGCGGTAGCGTTGTTACCTCACAGCAAGAGGTTCTCCCATTCGATTCTCGGCGTGGCTTGAGAGTGCCTTCTGTGTGGAGTCTGCATGTCCTCCCCATGGTTGGGTAGCATTCAAAAGACATGCTTGCGTAAATGGGTGTGCCTTCGTTGAAGGTTGGGCGTTGAGCTGACACCTCAGCATTTCGTAAAAATCTACTGCCAATCATTAGTGGACCGGAGATCCGCTGTGGCGACCCTTACTGTGAAAAAGCCAAAAAGACAAACAACAACAACATTTAACTTATTTTACATTTGTTTAACAGGAATGTCTGACTGGACCAGAAACCCATTTTCAGCAGAGGTCCAGGGTGAAAAGCTTGATAACAGTGATTTAACACTTGCAATAATAATTGACAAAGTAATAAAAATTAAATGTGAATTTCCAATTCAAAAATAAACAAAAATTATAGTATAATAAAGGTCATATATGGAATCACAGAGAGACAGGATATAGATGTGAACAATATACAGCAGAGTATTTTTCTATACAATAAACAAATCCCACCAACAGTTTGCTAGCAATGTAATTGCATTATGTGTAAGAAAAATATGATAAATATAGGCAGTTGGAAGAAAAAGGCTTGGGGTACTGTGAAAGAACACAAGAGCATGAGAGTAGATTTAGAGTACTAAGACAGAAAGCAAAAGTCTGGTCAGCCTGGAGTTGTGCAGGAGCATAGCCAGTTTTTGGTTAGGTGTTCCCTAAGGAGTAGTTTAAATTTGGATGTGTTAGTAGTGTTTAATATATGTTGAGGGGTGGAATTCCAGGTCTTGAATATTTGGTTGGTGAACAGAGAAGCCCGTAACTATTCTTGGCTTTAGGATCTTAATTTATCAGGTAATGTATTACTTTTTGAATCGATAATTTAATATTGTTTAGTTGTATTCAACATTTCATGTAAATTATGTAGCTTCATTTACAACAGATGCACCTGTAAGTGGATTCATTTCATATTTGATTTTATTTGTAACCAATAACTTTTGCCATAATGTTCTGTATCAGCTGCCAAAGACAGTTTTAAGAATGAAAAGATTGTTACCATCTAAAATGTATTGTATTTTAAACCTTTTGGTTCGTGGGATGAAACTGAGTAAACTGTAAGCTATCCCAGTCATTGTTTTAAGAGAAACAGTGCAATTTCAGAAATGGAAAGGAGTTTTCACTCTTAATGAGCTAAAGCTTCTCACTGTGTTTTTGTTTTGTGACCTTTCATGTTCGCTTTTGTGATAGCATGCTGTGCTGTGTATCATAAGTGTAAAAATATTAGCCCTGACCTCAGTTCTTCAAAGATGGGTCTCAGTCATGACAACATTGCCAGGAAGAGCAAATGTAAAGGCTATGGTACATGTCTGAACTTTGTCCAGAAAATGAAATATATTCTCAGATGTCAAGTCTTGGCAGGTGTTAGCTTCCATGAAGCTAATTAACATTGACTGGGGTGAAATTTGAATTGATTAGAAAAGAAGAAAAAAAAATGCTTGTCATTTATGGCATTTCATTTAACATCATATTTACATCATCATCATCATCATCTGCCTTTTTTCCCATTTTTTTTCTATATGGGATCAGAGTATCATGTTAACTGTCGTTATGTCTCTCAATTCAGTTCCACTCTGCTGCCTTCTTCAACACCCGTGCCTGACTGTCATAGATCGTTTCACACACAACCCATCCACCTCTTTACCGGATGTGCTCGTTTCCTCTTGCCTTCCTCCTGTCTGTCCCAAATCTTCACCAGATTGATTGTGCTTTACTGCATGGGCCCAAGCCACCATAATCTGTTCTCTTTGTCCTTTAATGTAGTTGGAGATACTTTGGTGTCTGCTCTTATGTTCTTATTTCTTCATCTGCCCCACAGTGTGCATCGTACCACCCATCTTAGGCATTTCATCTCCATCACCTCTAGCTTCCTCAGCTGCTGTGCCTTTACTGTCCAGATTTCTATGCCATATGGTAGTACTGGTCACACCACTGTTTGTACATCTTATTTTTCAACTTCTTTAGAATTCTTCTGTCATACACAGCACCAGACACTCTTGTTTCAGTTGGCTGCAGACCCTCTGATTCTAGCTTTGACCTCTTCATTCACAATTCCCTTCCCCTCAACCACCCCTCTCACATGCTTGAAGCTGCTTACCTGTTCCACTGTCTTCCATTCGATCTCACTTCTCAACTTCTTCTGATTTTCATCATTTGCTGCCATTACCACTGTCTTATCTGTACTCAGTTTCATCCCATGAGCCTTCAGTTTTGCATTCTATTCCCCTATCCTTTGCTGATGTTCTTGCTCAGAGTCTGCCCGTAATGTTACATTGTCTGCATACAGCAACTTTGTTGATCTGCCCCTTCCAACCTGTTTGCTAATGTACTCCATCACCACTATGAACAGCAGTGTCTCAGAACTGAACCCTGATGCATGCCCCCTCCCACATGGAAACTTTCTATAAGTCCGAACACTGTTTTCTACTCGAGTCATTGGGCCCTTATACATAACTTGCCTTAATTCTACCAATGTTTCTGGGACTTTGAACCACTGTGGGAGTGCCCAAATCAGCTTTCTTTGAATCTTGTCATACATACTCTCAACTATACAGATTTATGTAGAATGTCCAGATTTTTCTCCCATATTTCTGATCTATTTCTCATAAAATTGTGGTTTTCTGGCAAAGCGTTGAGGATTTAAGTCAGAAGATAATGACAAGACATTTGAGTTTTAGGCTTTATATCCTTCAGAAAATTCATGCTAATGTAAAAGCTGTTATTCTATCAACTTACTAAGTTTCTAAGAGCAATATATAAAAAGTGTTCCTACTTTTGGGCCTTTGTCTAAATTTCTTGCTCTAAGAAGTTGGGAGGTATGTTGTCATAATTTTTCTCCAAGTCTGGGAATGCACAGTTGGACTCTTTACTGCTATGAGTAGCCTCAGAAGCCATTTATCCCTTATTTTAATATCTGCTGTGACCTCCTCTTAGCCTGCTGCTTTCCCTGACTTAATTTTCCTTAGTGCTGCTCTTACTTTTTCTAGGCTGGGCTCCTCCTCTTCTAGCATTGTAGGCTGTGTCTGGGGCAGTACAGCATCTGTGGGATTTTCTTCATTCAGAAGCTGCTAGAAGTACTCCTTCCATCTGTCTTCGATTTCCTGTAGACTGGTGAGCAGGTTGTTTCTGACATCCCTTATAAATGATGTCTATCTTTCTGTCTTTACCTTGCAACCTGATAGAGTTTCTTTGTGCCATTTACTGACTTATTTTCCAGAAGCTGGTAGCCTATATATTTTCTATCTCCCACTTTTTCCTGCACCCCTTCTTTCTTTTGATGACTTCCTGCAATATCATACTTTTCATATTGCCTTTTTTTATTCCTTATCAAACATCATCCTGTTTTTTTTTTTTTTTTTTTTTTTTTTTTAGTTGGTTTACTTGATTAGATAATAAATAGGTACAACTATCTCTTTGCAAAGGTGACCAGGGGCATTATCTGGCTAAGGGATTTACTCTGACTCATACAGGCAAACAGGAAGTGCTGAAATAAAACCCAGAACTATACCAGAATGTTTGACTAGCATTTGTAGCCTTTGTAATCTGTACTAAACTGACATATTTACCTGTTAGAAACATTCAGCTTAGGTCTTTCACCCACCACTTTTCCAGCTACTGTTAGACCTGAATTGTAGGTAAATAAAAGTATCTGTTCTGAAGATGTTAGTTATGGATGATGTCAAGTTCTTAAGGGAGATATTATCTATTTTTTGCAGTATCAGTACTAAAGAGAATGCTTGATGAAGAAATTCAACTTACTAAAAAATATAACAGTTTATGTGTCTGAGCTTACACTTCTCCAGTGGTTCAAGCAAAAAGGTGCGTATGGGACCAGCTACAGAAATTAGCGCTTTCAGGTAAAAGCAGTGTCAAGTGTAACTGGGAAGCCATCCCTCCTAAGTCCCCTGCGAACACTAACTAATAACTGGCTTACCTGGCTCTGTGGTGTGGCATAATGGAGCCTTGATTGCTCCCCTGATGACCCGGCATTGATTAATGCCCCTAGTACTGGAGAACCCAAGCAGCAAGAGGGAGGAGTAAAGTTGTGTAAACCTGCTTGCCTCTCCCAGTGGGTGGTGAGAGATGAGCCCACTCATGTACACATGTAGCAGTGAGAGTTCTTTGGTGGAGACTGGGAAAACTGCAGTTTGTGCTTTGCAGGGAGAGTTAGGGCTGCTTTGCAGAACACCCCTTGTAGAAATGAGGGGATGTCCTCAGTCAGCCAAATTCATGCCCAGTCTCCAGTGCATTGCCAGACTAGAACATAGTTTATATCCCTTCATATGTAGACTATGATACTTGCTGATTCATTCATTCATGCATTCATTCATTCATTCACAAAATAATAATTGGGGTGGGGCAAACAGGGCTGCTGCCTGGGGTGTAAACTGTTACAGGGGAGCAATCAGCAGATTCTGATTGGTCTTAAGTGCAATGCCATGATTTAGAAATGAATGCTAGTATTGTATTTACTGTCAGAACTGAAAATCTTTAGTATTCACTGCATGTCATAAACTGTAGTACCTGCTAGCTACAAATGTAGCAAATCATTTGCTGCAGTTTAAAAAGTACAGAAGACATTTTGTTTTGTTTCTCAGAGCACCAGACCGAATCATGTGCATGCTTCTTTTTTTTTTATGCTACTTAAGTTGTAAGTTGAAGAGCAAAGAATGGTCCTTACATGGTGCCTAGATAAGATGTGCCAGATTTGGAATGGACTGCAATTTTTTTCTCATCAAAATAAAGTTGAGGAGGACACCTGATCAGGGACAGTACTCGGCACCAGAATATCTGTCTACACATCTTCATTTTTCTAACTACCGACTTATGGAATTTGGGTTGAAGGGAAGCCAAAGCCCATCCTGACACTAATGGGTGCAAGGGAATGAAAGCAGCCCTATACATAGTGCCAATATATTCAATGAGACAGAGCATGCACATATTAAATAATTAGTAAGATTAATGTCTGAAAGGATCTGCACAATGCATGATAAGTCAGGGTATAGCATATACTATAGTCTGTAGGCAGTGATTTCTCAGGAAAGTGTAAGGTCAGTAATTGATTGACTCATTTATAAATATCATCTTATACATTTCTAACTACAAATTTCTGGATAGGTAATGGCACAGTTCCTCCTCTGACTTACTCAGTGGCCTATAGTTCTGATGGATTTATAAGTTCATAGGTGCTTAGTAGTTCATAGGTTCATGGGCATAAGTTCATAGGTACTTACTAGTTCATAGGATCATAGGTAGGTAGGTACTTACTAGGTTATTAATCTTTAGAGGCCTCTGACTTACAAAGTGGCATACAGTTCTGATGGATTTATAAGTTCATAGGTGCTTAGTAGTTCATAGGTTCATGAGTATAAGTTCATATGTACTCACTAGTTCATAGGATCATAGGTAGGTAGGTACTTACTAGGTTATTAATCTTTAGAGGCTTCTGACATACTCAGTGGCATACAGTTCTGATGGATTTATAAGTTCATAGGTTCATGGGTATAAGTTCATAGGTACTTACTAATTCATAAGATCATAGGTAGGTAGGTACTTACTATGTTATTAATCTTTAGAGGCCTAGCCATGCATTCCCATGAAGTATGTATCCCTTACATTTTAAGGACAAATAACACAGAGGAGAGCACAACATTTATATGTCACCCATATTCATGAGGAACAAGTGTGCTAAACATGGGTAAATTTGTGGTTAACAATTCATTCATCTAGAGTACATTTCAATAGTGAAAGAAAAGTACTTTGCTTTATAGAGAGAGGAAGAGAGAGAGGTTGGTGTAATGGTTAAGGTGTTTACTTACAAATACAAAATGCAGCATTTGATTCTACCATGGGGTTATTGACTAGGCTTAAGATGACCCACAAGGCCAGTTAGCCTAGTACCATGCTAGGAACGCAATTCCAAGAAGTGGTATTCTTTGTAATATATATCTATCCTCTGACATGTTCTATTCATATTGCAAAAGAGATTTAAATTTCTTGATTGGGTGTTTATGCCCCTATTGGACTTATGAATGTAGGCCTGACAAGATATGGTCAGTTGGTGCCACGCTCACAAGGCAGAGATCACCCCTCAATAGCCTGCATGACACCGAGAAGAGGGGAGGGGCAAGTCTTTGAAATAGTCAGCATAGTTTTTATATTTCAGGTCCATGGTGATTTTAAAGGGAATACTAGGCTAACTGCCTGGAAAGTCCATTTTAAGCCTAGCCAATAACCTGAGGCTGGAATCAAACCTGTACCTTGTATCTATAAGGTGAAGACCTTAACTGTTATGTTAAACCCATTCCCATTTACTTCATAAAATTTCTTTTAGGTGTATTTAATTATGCATTTTGTCATATTCAGGAGCACCTTTATTTAGTGGTTTAAGTGTCCTGTGTCCTTGATCTCAATTGTATGTAATCTGTTCTTCAGCTGCATATAGAATGCATAAAGGTTGATTGCCTAGTTATTTGAGATGTGAGTTTTACAATGTTTCTGACATGATTACATTTTTTATTCATAAAGACACTGAAGTTATTCTTGCACTTTGTTTAGATGTATCCTTATGTACACATTTATATTGATTTTTGCTAAATTATTTCATTTATTAAGCAGGAAAACAGAAAACACAGAATTTGATATTTTTATTGCACCTAATCTACTTATGCTAATATGCACTTCTTCTTCACTAAAAGTTGAAGTAGAAGGTCTACATGATTTCCATCCAATTGTAACATCTTTATGTCTCTGTACAGTTTCTCTGTTTGGGGATGGATACTTTGGACAATAGTTTTTTATTTACAATTCCTTTGTAGTTTCCTATTTCCACTATATTTTGCATGATCTGTATACAGTTTTAAGTAATATTATGTGAATTTGTCATACACAACAGACTTTTACTTTCCCCTTAAAGGGAAAGAATCTGTAACACACACACACACACACACACACACACACACACACACACACACACACACACACACACACACACACACCTAAAATGTAACAAGTGAAATGAAGTTATTATATCCTCTTCAACTTGTATTAAAGCAAACATATTAACTTTTAGATGATGGATGCACTAGAACTATTTCATGACAATGTGCGCTTTCATAATTTTTTGCTTAATAAATGTAAGCATATATGCAGATTAATGAGAAATGCATAGGGAATAAATGAAACAGCACATTTCTCATTTTTCTCTGTAATGGTCATTCACATGCTATTTTAATCCCCACACGAACCCCCCACCTTGACTCTGACTAAAGTGTGATGGCTAACTGACTTTAGCTGTCTTGTAAGTATGGTTAATATTTTGCATGAAATCACTGTCTTATACAATTATAATATGAATAAGTATATAGTGGCCTACACAAACCAAATGTTTGTAACAATTATCTGACTATAGTATAGCTAATTACTAAGCTAATAATTACTGTATATGAAATTATGTATCAATGCTAATATATTATTTTCTGTTTGTGTATAAACACTTGTAATTATACTCATGCATATTTACATCTCTGTTTTACAGAAATAAAAACGTATAGTTATATATATATTTGCTTTCTTGTAAATATGCATTTATACACAACAGAATATCAATGCATTAACATGCCATATTTGTATACATATGCATTTCCAATTACAGTTAGGTTTATGCTTACTCATACCTTCAGATTATGTTCGCATACATATTTGCACATATACATACATATCTTGTATTTATTAGCAGGTATGCAATATTTCTATACTATCTGTTTTAAACATATTAAGATTTAAGACGAAAAAAAAAAAAAGAAAAATACTTACTGTAGAAATCTGGTCTTTTCACCATTACCTGGTCTAGCCATTCAGCCAGGTGATCAGGCTTATGCTTCTATAAGTAATCATACCTTTGGCAGCACTGGGGACCAGAGTGGCTGATCCCTGTCAGGGATAACATGTGACCTCCCAACTCCTGCAGATGTCAATTGTTTCCAGTCTGATCCATGTCCACAGGACTCAGTTTTCTCCAGATATGAATCCCTAAAAAAGGAAGAGCATAATTGTTGTATCTTTGTCAGACCAGATTGGAACTTGTCTTTTTGTCTTCATAGGTACTGCCATCTGTCAAAATGCCAGTACCAATATGAAGAATGTAAGTACAAGGCTGTAGTTCATAGGTTTGAATCCATACCCTCTAGGGTGTGATAGATATCACTTTAACCAAATCCAGTTAACAAGAAGGCACATTATACATTGCACTGCTATTATTAGCAAGCTTGGTTCTATCAAAAAGCTTTGCCAGATCACTTTTTTAAGAATGCATTCATACTTCATTTCCATGGCAATAAAATGCCGCTATGTAAACTACACTTTATTAAAATTGCTTGCAACTGTCTCTACTTGTGTTCTCCGCTGCTCTCCATCTTTATTAGAATAATAAATCCGAATGTCCACCATTATTCATTTCATGAAGCATTCCTTTTGCAGAATTATATCCGTGGGCACCCCTTTTTTCCTTGCTCTATCAATAATCTTCCTGTGTTTGCCCTTATGAGCTGATATTAACAAGTGAGTGATTTGAGGTGATGACATGTCCCATAGTAAGCAGAATGGGCATGGATTATGCTTCATGGTTATACAGACTCAGCTGTACCTGACTCCATTTTCCCTTTCTAAAGAATTACTAGGGATGTTCACACATGCACACAGGACTACTGGGGATTGATTGGGATTGCTGCAGACTCTGCCTCTTTCCATGGCGCATTCACAAATACTCAAGGTCCATTTATGCAAGCTTCTAGGAATCATTAAATATGACTAGCCAGAAATGTCTTCTTACTTTTAGAAATGTCTTGCCTGTAGTACTCCAAATGAAACTGTCAGGTTTACCTTTGATTATATTATCCCCTCCTGTCTAAAGACACAAGTTGTTCTTTTTTCTTGTTTTAAAGAAAAAAAGCTTTATTGAAAGATGGATGAGCAAAGTAGCCATGAAGATGGCTTTTATGATATGAGTACTAAAGTCAAATAACATGTTTTTTTATAGCCACTAAAACAGTAGGTGGGTCCATTGGGCAAGCTTCTGATTGGATGAAAGCCATGGCACATAGTTGGTGGAGTAGGTTATAACCTATTTGAATATCTTCTGATAGGAAAAAAAAACATGGCATGTAACTGGTAGAGTTGATTTTACGGATAAGTGACTAATTAGGCTGTAAGACTTGTGATTTAAAATCTGACTGTGTCTTAGTGAGGGACTAGTTTTTAAATATATGCAAATGTTTCAACAAAATATTTAAACAAAAGGTTACCAGGTATACAAGAAAGCAATTTTACATGATGTGGTTCCTCAGATCTATCTACGTACAGTAGTAAAATTAGATTATTTATAAGAGTGACCAGTACAAAAGGTTTAATAACTGGTGAATCTTTATGTAGAATGAACCTTGTTTCAAGATTGACGTGCCCACTTTATTAACACTTGTAATAACTTAGAGAAGTAAAGTCTGGTAAAATGAATTAATGCTTTGGCCCTTAATTTGGCATTATTAGTGAGTGTTCATGCCAATAATCCACTTTCATGGGGCATACGGGGGTCCAGTCTTACACATGTCCAGATTCTAGTACCATAACTTTATTATTCGTATGTTAGTACGATAGGAATAGTGAGCATGAGACATGCTTTAAAAATGCTCTAAATGGTGGTCAGTTACCTCAAACAGAGTCAAAATGGCCTAAAACATGGCAGCAACATACAGCACAATAAATAGCTTTAATAGCAGTTTTTCTGATTAGGTTTCCTTAAATTCAACATACTTTTAGTGGAACATGTTGTTTTTTTCAATGCTCTTTAAAAATATTAACTCAAAGTTGCCAAGCAAATTCTCTGTTTTCCAAAAAAAAACATTTAGGTTGCCATGGATGGGGTTCTTGTTCCACTGTTTCCAGCACATGAAATGTAAAATGCATGTGGTTTGGTAAATCAAGGCTGTGTATGACTAACGAATTCTTAAGAGCTTTTAAATTAATGTCAGAGATAAGGTGTACTATTTGGAATGTTGGTGGTTGACAGTTTTTCCTATGTAGAAACAGTTACAAAGTGTACTTTGTGCCCAGTAAATTATCACTTCAGTACTGCAATCACTTCTAGAAGAACTTTAATATATATATATATATATATATATATATATATATATATATATATAATTAGTGTTAGGGCAGTTAAAGGAACTTTTACCACTCATCAGTCTTACATATCTGCAGTCCAGTAGTCCATATTTAAAAGTCCCCTTCTATTTGGCATTATTGGATTGTTTCTTTCTTTCCAGGTAGTCATGGATGCTTGGTCTATGGGGGTTGATGGGAACTGTTTTCTGGACCTCAATTGTTGGTCGCAACATCTGTACCCATTGTAAGTCCTGTGCTGTCATCTTCTCCTGGATTGCTGGTTGTTACATTGTCCAGTTGGCTTGTCTTGGTTGTCTTTAGCATACCACACTATTAACTTTTTTCTTTAGTTTTATTTTCGTAAGAAATTACCCTCAATTTGATTTCAGCTGCCTTTTCCAGCCAGGAATTGTGGTCCTTGCATTCTTCTGTGAACTTAAAAATAGTATTGCTGGTGGCTTGATGTTGTTGTTTGTTGTATTTTAGGAGTATTTCCACTAGTCTGAGCCTGGCAGTTTTGAGAGAATTGTACCATTCATTAATAAGTTTCACTTTGATGTTATTCCAAATAGGCTTTTTGCATAATTTGACTCCTCCAGGGAATGTTTTTGTTACTGGTACTATTTTTTAGGAATATTTCTTCCCCAACCAAGTATCGAGCTCCGCCCCAGAGAACCATTAGGTTTTTGCAACAGTGGCCCCCATCCAGGGACCAGACTTAGTCTCACCCACGAAGAAACCAACCAATCAACTTGAACCCAGGAGGATCCGCAATCCAGACACACCAACACCACTAACAGCTCCAAAACTAAACTACTCCACAGACCAGTTCTATCAGAGGATCCAAATATCACCACAACCTCAATACCAAAAAGGGAGTCGAACATGGCAAGAGAGGAAAGAGCTCATGGACTTCAAGAAGTGAAAGCACTGGGAAGAAG
Organism: Protopterus annectens; assembly: GCF_019279795.1. Taxonomy (NCBI): domain Eukaryota; kingdom Metazoa; phylum Chordata; order Ceratodontiformes; family Protopteridae; genus Protopterus; species Protopterus annectens. Next base: position 655,662,422 of record NC_056751.1, read on the forward strand.
CACCACCCCACAGGAAACTGAGGTCTGGAACCATTTGCAGATTCCCCTGTCAGAAACAGAGAGAAAAATCCTATGTAATGTTATGACTTTTATTGCATATAATCATAGCTGCCAGGTCAATACATTAATTGATCTAAACATTTTGTTAGAAAGTTTAACAGCAAAGTATTTTAATGAAAAAGCTAGCATCAACAGCAATAATAATAATAATTATAGAATCACAGGGTCATACGAGGTTACTAGGCTAATGGCCCTAGAGCCCTTACAAGCCAAGCCAAGTTAACCCTTGTTCCCATGAGTATCTGTTACAAGTAGACACTAAATCTGCACCTATTATCCATATCTAAGAGGGACACAGGTGGAACCCCCTGGGGCAAATATACAGTTTCCCATCCAGTCATCTATATAGTGCTTAAATATGGTAAATGAGGGGCTCTGCTTAACATGGAATGAAAGTTTGTTCCAGAGATGAAGTAACTTCTGTGAGATAAATCTGTCCCTCCAGCAAGTTTTATTGATGTCACATACCAGGTTAAGGTCCCTTGGGTGTGTGACATGTGTACCATTTGAATTGCAAAAGTGTAGCATTTCCATCAAGGCAGGGTCAGATATTGCCGTATATGCAAGGCACAGGTCACCTCTGAGCAATCTGTATGACACAGAGTAAAGAGGCAGTGATTTCAGTCTGTCAACATATGACGTGCTGGAGACGTTGAATTTTCTTTGTAAGAAATCTTTGCAGGCTGTCCAATTGCTGCAGGTGCTTAGAGAGGTAAATACCAAAGGCAGAATTATACTCTGTTATTGGACTGATAAGGGAAGGATACAGTGGGGTTATAACCACCTTTTTTCTGGAGGCAATACCCTTACTTTTGAGGTGAGCAACATAGAATGCCCATCTTACTACTGTGGAGACATGGTAAGCAAAGGTAAGGTTGCTATCACCTTGCATTCCCAGGCCTCTCACCAGTGATTGAAACCTTAAGTTTGGCTATTTATGGAGTAGTTTGCAGAAACATAACCCTTGCTGAAGCGGATGGTAATGCATTTTTTTTGCAATGAGTGTAAGTTCATGATTTTGGCACCCGTCATTAGTTTGTGTAAATCTTTCTTGCAAGATATTGACATTGTTAGGGGACTGAATGACTGTTCCTAGTTTGCAGTCATTGGCAAACTTTGTCAGCCACAGACTTTTAGTTTTTGCCTGTACTTTGAAGAAGTATATTCTCAACAGTAGGTGCCCCAGAACAGACCCTTGTGGTACACCACTGGTTACTGGTTTACTGGAGGAGGTAGAGTCTCCTATTTTGACTGTATGAGTTCAATTGGTGAATCAGTTTGTAAACCACCTGACAATATATTGGTTGATACCCAGTTGGGTGAGTTTATCAGGTCTATATTATCATATTGCATGCTCAGAAGAGCGAACGATAAATAATCAACCCCATGTAAGCGAAAGCTTACAAAGTCGAAACTTCAGAACAGCGATTATTTTCCAATAGAAAACAATTGCTGTTCCGACACAAAAAGAAAAAAAAAAAGCAGTAAAACATTACTTAACATGGGGAGCTTTGCACCCCACACCCCCCTAGTTAAATATGCCAACTCAGAGATCGCACTACAGTGCTGAAAAGGCAAAGTAGCGAAAGCGGCCAAACAAATGTTTTCCCAGGGAAAGAATTTGCTGAAAAGCCGCTTTGCTATTTTGCCTTTTCATGCTTTACTCCACGATATAATTGTAAAAGACTCAACCACAAAAAGAAGAGAAGGTTCAGTCCCTCAGTAGTAACAAACTTCTTTAATAACAGGCAGGATTAGCGCTTTCATCTTGTGTACAAGACTTCATCAGATGCCCCCATTTTATATTTTATCCTATTTATATCATGCTTAATTACCTCCAATTAACATTTAAAGACAGTATAACAATTTAATTACTATTAAAGAAATAAAGTATAAAAACACTTAAAAAACATCCATAAACTCATAAAAATGTTGTAACACACTACCAAAACCCACATTAAAATGTATAATATATAAATAGTGGTGGTGTTGTTAAATTTGTGAAGCTCTAAACATTAATACAGGTTTAATAGCTATATACTCATTTAAACCAGGATGTATGTTAGACTTTAACCTGAGTTGCCACTTCAATTCTTTATTTAATAACACATTTTTCATATCTCCTACCCTCAAATTTACTTTGACAACATTTATTATCCCAAATTTAAAACCATTTAAAAAAGTACAATTAACTGAGTGTTTGTATAGTGCACTGGTCTCTTTCTTGGACTTTATGCCACGGAGGTGTTTGTACATCCTGTCCTTAAAAGCCCTTTCCGTTTTTCCTGCATAAAATGCAGGGCATTCTCCACATATGGCCAGATACACTAACATTTTTGTGTTATAATTGCCTTTACAGAACCATACTTTACTATTCAATCCATTTTATAGGCATATACTTTCTTCCTTAATAATAAATAATAAATTTGGGATAATATATGTTATCAAAGTAAATAGGCGTAATAGGGAACCAGTTTATCAATAATGCATGAAAGGGGGACGGTGTCAAAGGCCTTGGCTAAGTCCAGGTAGGCTGTATGCACAGCTTTACCTTCATCAAGAGCTTTGGTGACTGTTTTGAAGAAGTTCACCAAGTTTAATAGGCAAGATCTCCCTTTTATTAAGCCAAACTGGATAGGTTGAGTGTTTGTAGATTACCTATATCTTTGTTGATAAGGTCCATGATGATACGCTCCAAAGTCTTGCAGATAAGTCTGGTTAGGCTTATGAGTCGATAGTTCCCAAGGTCCGTGGATGCACCTCCTTTATGTAAAGGGATGGCAGTAGTTGTTCTCCATTCAGCAGGGATGAAACCCAAACTAAGGCTGTGGTTGAACAAGGTACCCAGCAGTGTTGCTAATTCCTGTTTTAATCTGTTGAGAATGCAGCCTGGGATGTTGTCTCATCCCATTGAGACTGTGTTTTAGCATAAAGAAGGCGTTTAGGACTTGATCCTTGGAGATACAAGGTGGGAGACAGGTGATAAAGATGCTTTTTTTTATATGTGGCAGGGACAGGGGAGTGAAGTTTGCACTGAACCTGTCAGTCAGCAGGTTGGCTATATCGACCAGTTCTGTATATGTAGTGCCATTAACTACGAGTTCTGCGCAAACCTGTTTTTTTTCCTTTGAGGTTTCAGATGTAGCTAAAGAGCGTCTTATGGTTTTCCTTAGCTAGGGATATTTGGATTCATAAGTAGCTTTAGAGGACTTTACAAGATTTCTTATTTGCCTGTTTAAGTTGAGCAGTGGAGTGTTTTCAAGTTTGAGACCATAACTTCCTACTCTTAGACAGCAATTTCTTCCTCTTATTGTACAGCCTGTTAATGGCTGATGTCCATTAGGCGGGTTTGTTCTTCCTTGAGGATCTTGCTTTGGTCCTATCAGGTATGGCAGAGTTAATACAATTGTATAAATGCTCATATAAAGCATTAGTGTATATTCCAGAATAGGTAACATCTCCATCAGTGGTAAGGGTGTATGAAACTTTTTATGCCATCATGTAAGAGGTTGTAATTGACCTTAGTGAATTTTTCAGTCTAGTTGATACTAGGGGGAGTCTGGTGTTATTGTTACCTTCAAATAGACTGATTTGTGGTCAGACCTCACCAGGGAGGGCTGCACACTTGGGGTGGTACAACAATACCAGATGCTGGTGAGCACCAGATCTAGAATAAAATAAAGAAAAAGCATAAGGAGACAGCACACATGCAGGGCTAAAATAAAACACGGTGATATTTATTTATATATTTGTAAGCACTTTAGCTTTGTGCAATACAATGCTTCCTCAGACAATAAGACAGAAAAAATGCATTGCAGATTTAAAATAAAACATTGACCAATCAGAGGTAAATCCCTGAACGTCACATCCATATAAGCAATCAAAGAATTAAAGAATAAGCATACATAAACAAACAAATACTCCAACAAATCCCATGTATGCAAGCATGTCATCAAAACACTAGACGCTGTAATATTAAACCACAAATACAAATGTTTGATGCACAGTATGCATGTCATAGAAGTTATCCGCAACACAGCAAAAAAAAAAAAAGTTAAAACTCTAATCAGATCCAGAATGTTTAAACCCCTTGTGGGGGTGGCAGCCAGCTGGTCCAGGCCACTGGAGTTAATGAAGTCCAGTAACCTTTGGGTGAGAGTGTTAGTGCACATATAATTAACCCACTTAATGGATGGGTAATTAAAGTCACCCAAAACCAAGGTGTTCAGTTATATCTTGATTGACTCAACCTGGAGTAATTCATGATTAAATTGTAGAAAAATATCCTCATTCTTGTCTTGGAAACACCACTTCAATGCTAAAACACTACACCTTACCATAAATCTCTCCGATACTTACCGAAGCTTCACAAGTGACCTCAGCCATACTTACTTCTAAGGTACCAAACTAAAATGTAACATGTATAAAAGCCACAGCTGTCACTTTGCACATTATAACACTATTTACAAAGCCGATTTGACATTCTAAAATTTGACAATATGAACTTTCAGTGTTCCGGACTTTCAAGATTTAAATCTCAGTATTTGAATTTTGACTTTATGGTATTTCAATGTTCCAAAGGGAATATATATATATATATATATATATATATATATATATATATATATATATATATTTTTTTTAACCTTCTTCAAATAACCTACTGCAGACTTTTTCCAGTAACGTTACAGTGCAAGACAGTGTTGAATGCAACTGCAGTGTGTCTAGGCAAACCTCCCCACCCACTACAGGAGAATATGCCCTCTCAAAGTCATTCCTCTCCCTTTGTGTATATATATATATATATATATATATATATATATATATATATATATATATATTAGTCCTGAAAAGTCTTAACTCACTAAAAACTTAAATCCGGCATAAATTCCACCCACCAGAGATAAATTGCCACTGAATGAGAGAACAATCTCTAACATGTCAGGAACCTTCTTAGCCCTAGTCCATTAATGTGAGACAATGTCAGAATAAAAGAATGTGAATGAAACTAATCTTACAAAAAGCTCTCAACTGTGATTACCAGTCTGATTTATTAAGCCCAATTTACACCTTCTTGAAAAGTCACTGTTTTTAGTAAGAATTAAAAGGGGGCTATGTCAGGTATCCAACCACAGAACCTCAACTATTTGTAAGAACTTTACCAGGAGGAGTGCCAACTAAATTTGCACAATCTCCAGCACCGCATAGCAGTGCCACTGAACACCAAACCACCCACAACATGGCCCCCATAACCCCCAAGCCTGCCTCACAGCTCTGTAAACACTGCCAAATATCTGGATATTTGCCTCATCCAAATGAGCAGCTCTGCTCATTTATCTGGTAAAGCATTATCCATATCTTTGAACAGCAAAACAAGATCACAAAGTAGTATCAGTCATTTGAATTTTAGATTTAGGTTTCTTACAAAGTACATCCTGATCCAACCCAAGAACTAAGAGCTTGCTGCCTATTATATGCCTTTACCGCCAGCATGTTTCCTTAATAGTGGAGGTAAGATGATGAGCTCCCAGAGGTTGTTATAGCAACCCTAGGACTTAATGGCTCTTAGCACTTGCAGGCTTGCATGGTCGTAACTGAACACCTCACAATAGTCAACCAACATGTGGAGTCCCTGCAAATGTTAAACTGGCCTAACTTCTCTCCCCAGGCCAACTATCTCATGGCCCTAATGCCTGACAACAACCCCTACTCCCCCTTAAAAACAAAATGAGGAACAAATCTGAGATAATGACCTGTAATGTCCATTAAAACTCTCAGAATGCCTCAAATGCTAAGACTAAACAATGAGGACCCTATGTCTACCAAATGCCCATGGGGACCGCTATAACCCTTCTGAAACACTATGCTATCATATACCTGAATCACCAGAATTATCTAACCTCCTATAGACCTTGGGGGGAAACACACCTAATTGGAAAAAACTACTACCAGGACTGTACTGTTCCCTGGTTGCTTAGATATGGCTGAACTGCAGCTTACTTCAAACCATGCCAGAAGAGGCCTGACTTAGATCACCCAACCTATATAAAGGCCTACAGCTGCCCTCTCTGAACTTACCTTCCTTCCTTCCAAATACCCACCATTCTTTCTGCTAATTAACTATTCCTTCCCCCGATACACTGAATCACTGCACATACTCCTCATGCCCCCATCCCTGCTTTAATAAACTCTGTCTTGTGACAAATATGTCTGCAGGAAATTAGTGTTAGTGGAATATAGTTTTTCTAAAGCATTATTTTTCTTCTAATTATTTTTGTACATTTTCCTTAAAGGTTAAAAGGAAACCTGCATGTTTTTCCTACACTCTTAAGCTTTTTACAACATTGCTAGCGTTTGCAGGTATTTTTTTGAGTGCAGTATAGAATTTTTGAAAGTTTAATGCTGCAACTAATGTCTGTAGTTTTTTTAGGTTGTTTTGAAAGTAGAACTCAATTACTTTCTGCAGTGTTAAGCTATACATACACTGCTGGAATGTTCTTCCTAATAATAATATTTATAGGCTGAGTAATAATAAGTATGAGCTATTTCTTTACCTCAGATATGTGTGGAACTACTATTTAAATACAGCATGTCATCTACTATTTGCAGGCATTTATTGGAAATACCAAGTTAAAAGTGTTAAGATGACAACAATGGCAAAGATTAATACATTGATGAAAAGACTGGCCCAAAGAAAACATTAGCACAGCAGCTATATTTACTGCAAAATTTTAAGTGTGTTAAGCATATTGCTGATATAGTGTATTGCATATGTAGTTTAAAACTGCATGTTATAAGGCTTTTTGTTGCATTGTGTCCATGATGTAATTAATTTCAGATGTGTGCAACCTTATTATAAGCATTTATAGATAAGAATTGCTAATATTTATCTGATGAACAGTATCAATTAGACCTTGACCTTTGCATGATGAAGTATACATTTTATTGGTGCTCCCTCAACTGTATCTACTCTTTTTCTTGTGTGGTCCACATCCATGTGCTTAAATAAAAAAAACAAGCCATCCTACAGTCCTGTCTACCTTTCCACTCTCCTAGAATTCCTTTCATATGCATTCTGTACAACTGCCAAAAGTCTTCTGGGGGACAGTGGTACTTTTGGCAGTGATATATATCAGACTGTTCCTCAGAGTGTAAAAATGGTCACCCATATGCAAGTGCCACTTATATTTTTTATATACCAAACTAGTACCTGTTTTATCTTCCCATGTGCAAAAATGGGAACAATGGGTTGTGGATGAATGGATGGAATTACCCTGTTTTTTAAACTAACTACAAAGTATCACTGGAACCCCTGTTCATCCTGAAGCTAACTAAAAATATAGCATTGCTGGCAAAAATAATTAACAGCAATCAACGCCCCCACCCCCAAAGACTGCAATAAAGTATGCTCAATATATTTGTATAATTGCAATAGCCTGTAAGAGTGTCTCATCTGGTGCTTAACACAGCTTCTTTTCTAATGTGCACCCTTTGAGAGAACACCACCTCCTACATTAATACCTCCCCCTCCCAAGATATTTCATTAAAACCATTCCCAGTATAATCTGTAGACAACTAGCCCATGGATTCATATGACAGCCTGAACAAAGTTTTCTCTCTACTTAATCTATCCCACATTCACTTGTATACTTTCATTACATCTCTTTTTATATTTCAAAAGTAATTAAAAGATAACATCCCACATATACCCAGATTTTCAATAGTTTTTGAGCTGCAAGTTCTCCCACTGTTTATTTTAGCCTGCTGCACTCCCCTACTCTACTCCCAATTCCCACCCACCCCCACTACATCTACATTTATGCTCATGGGCTAAACTCAGCCACACCATTTAGCCAATCAGCATCCAGTAAAACCCCACCAACACTAAAAGCAACCTACACTCTTACCTCCTGTCTCCCCATAAATCTCCTAAGCTTCCACCACTATCCACATTTTCAAACTGCTTACAGCTAATACCACTAATACCTTCTTCCACCAACACTAGGCATACACCAAATCCTCCTCCTCTCCACCCCCACATCACTACTTACCAGCTATTGCCCATCTTCACAAGCATACCTCACAACTAATAAATATATTGCTAGAATGACAGTATCTTTCAAAAATGCCTTATTCACATATTCTCAAATCTTAGTCCACATCACCGTGTATTTCTACTACTCTGAAGTAGCTACTATATCTCATAATCCATTCTAGATCACAATATTCTGTGCAACTACTATAAATATTCTTATCCTATTCCTATTCACACACATCACAACCTTAGAACCCCACATCTATCCTTTAATACATCACATTTTTCAAAGAGATATCCCAAATTGTTTCCACTTTCACTACTAAACACATACACACACATACATATCCACACACACACACACACACACACACACACACACACACACACACACACACACACACACACACACACACCTTTAAACACATAAAATCCAGTTAACACATCACAATCCACCCACCTACATACACTACAAAAGCTTAAATATTAATTACTCATATCTGCATATTACAGCTATGCTTTTCCAAAGTGGTGACACTCACCCCAACCCTGGCCAACATAGTAATAATCAACCAAAACCAAGCCCACAATGTTAAAGCAACACAACTCCTTTCCCAAACCACAAATCAGACTGAAATCTTTTTCTTCTAAACATATACCTTCAAAGCATATGCAACAAAACCCAAAGCCTCCAAACATCCCTCTCACATTATAACCTTTAGCTATTGCAACTGAGAACTGGTAAGGCCAGAAATAACTAATAATTAAATACTTTCCCATGGATACAACATAATACAGACAGACTAACAAAAAGAGGAGGCAGAATGACAATAATTTGTGGGAATACCCTAGAACTAACACAACACACTCAAAATACCCCCAAATTTCAAAATGCTGCAATTCTTATTATCCACCTCAAACTCAATAATAGCAAATCTATTTGCCTAATAGGACTTTACATGGCCCCAGGAAACAATCTAACAACTGCTGAAAAATATCTACAGTGGATACATGACACTATAAATAAGGAGACTATAATATTAGTTAATGTAAACATTGATTGGAAGCAAATAACCAATGACTCACCTTTCCTAAACATATTTGGGTTCTTCAACCAATAAATGTTACTACCAGAACACACACACACACACACACACACACACACACACACACACACACACACACACACACACACACACACTCACACAAAAAAAAAAACAAGTAAAGAAACTGCACTGGATTGGATTCTTACAAACAAGCCTCACAACATCCATGACAGAGGAAACAGAGTAAATTAATGCACTAAGAAAGTAGCTAAACATTTGGAGAAAAGTAACATACAAACAAGCCCAAAACTTGCATAATTTCAACCCCAAACTCTTTACAATCATAAGTAATATAAATGGAACTACCTAAAAACCTTACCACTAGGTGAAGCCATTACTAACTTTATCCATACCTTCCTTACTGTACTGAATAACCAAGCCCCGATCAGAAATAAGTCCTAAATCTGTCCCAGCACCTTGGCTAACAAAGACTACCGAGCAACTATTGACAAATAGAGACTGTGCCTCAAAAACATATACAAAAAATAAAACCAAAACAACCTTACAAAATTATAAGCATCTCAGGAATCTCACAAAAAGCAGATACACGGTGACAAGAAAGTATGTTTTAGCGACTTGAAAAATTCCAACCAAAATAACCCCAATGTTTTCTTTTTTAGAAGTCCATAAGGTCACTGCTCACCCCAAGACAAATGTCTCCCCCACCCACAAGAAGAAGAAGAACAACAACAACTAGTCACCCAGGTAACACATCAACACAATTAAACACCAACTTTTAAAATCTATCTTGACACTAACCAAGAAAAACTCCTCATTACCTCTTAGTATTCTGCAAACTTATACCATCAGCAAGATAGTCTTTTAAACCTGTTAGTTTCCCCACCTCAGCAATAAAAAATATACCTACAAAAAGTGAAACCGACCACCTTGGCTGCAGAAAAGTTACAAGTTGAGATCCTAAAAATAACAGTTCAGGCTATAGCACTCCCTGTCACAATCTAATTAATAGATCCATACAAGAGAACCATGTCCCCAACATCTGGAAATTATCATACATTATACCTCACCGTAAAGGCAGAAACTCTATGGACCTTACCATCTATTATCCAGTTTACTATTACTCAAATACCTCACCAGACACAACCTGATCTCCTCCTCTCAGGCTTTCAACCTAATCATAGCAACACTATTGCCCTTCTAAACTTTACAAATAGAATTAATCAACTCAGAAAGAATGGAAAGTTAGTTTCAATAGTCTTCCTTGACCTGTCAAAAGCATTTGATACAATAGCACACCAAAAACACCTCCAGGACCTACTCTCTCTTGACCTCAATGCCACATCATTAACCTAGTTACACAGCTACTTATCCAATAGGAAAAAAGCCATGAAATGGCATCAAGATTACTCTGATGTCCTCCCAATAACAGTCAGTGTCCCTCAGGGGTTAATTATATGCTCTGTACTCTTAAATATCTTTAACAATAACGTACAGTCTCCCACTAAACAAACTAACCAAGTAAAATACATAGATGATGGCACACTCATCTGTTAAGCTTAAACACTAACCTACATACAAGATGTGACATCCCCACTCTGGGCCAGTAATCAAGTAGCCTGAATCCTCACCACTAATACTGGAGAGGGATGTTCACTTGGAATACAAATGGATACACTCAGTATTTCCAGATGTAGACCTCTCTGCATCAAGCACAACTTCCCTTAAGAGCACAGAGGAAACATTCAGCCCAGGGCCTAGGTTTCTCTATCTGTTTCCCTGCAGGTCCCCAGTAAGACTCACCACTGACACACCTGCAGAGTTAAGCCCTCAACGGAATGCCCAAGCTGAGTCCTCCACCACTCTCTCTGTTAAACCACTGCTTCAGGTCTCTCCTCCAAGTAGCTGACACACACACTCTTTGAGATTTGATTTGCACACACACATACACACACACACACACACACACACACACACACACACACACACACACACACACACACACACACACACCTGGGAAAGGCTGGCACAGGTTTACTAGCTATGCCCCTTTCTGCCCAGACTACCAAGGTAGTTATCACTGCCAACAGGCACAACAAAGCCAGCTACCTAAGGGTCTTGCAGGGTTACCTAATAATGCTGAGTGAGATTAATATTGATACAAATGATGATGACCAAATAACAAGGCTTCAGGAGTGGCTAGACTTATCACCAAATAAATATATGCAATTACTCTCAAAGGTCAAATATTTCTCCAAAAGGATCAGCCATAATGAAATGTATAAATATTTTTTAACAATAAATACTAAAATAACATGAAAATACTAAATATCTATTTATAGTAAACACCAGAGTTTCAGTAACACAAAATATTTAAAAAAACACCCTTGGAAAGATTCACACAGTTACAGAAAATAAATACTTATCTATTCTCACTATATTTTCCTGACTGATTTAGAGAATTACTGCTCCTATTTACTGAATAGAGCAAGGCAAGATGATGTGGGTGAGTGAACCTTGTTGTCATATCCAAGACAAAATAAAGAATATTGTCAGATCCAAGACAGAATACAGAATACTGAGAGTAATCTCCTACTAATATCTAAATATTATTTCTGTCTTATAGAATGACATCAAACATGTCTGGTCATCTGACTCTGTTTCCTGCACTACCTCCCATAACTAGAAGCGTGCTACAATACACAATAGACCTTTGGGGAAAGTTTTATTAAAGCATCTGGAAGCCATACAACAATAAAACCATTCCACTCTTCCTACAGGAGCTACAAACTATCCTCTAACACAGACATTGCATCTCTGGATCCATTCAAAACTGTGGGATAACATCTTTATCAACATATTTTATAATAAATAATAAAAGAACATGAAAATACTAAATATTTATTTATAGTAAACACCAGTGTTTTAGTCACAGAAAATATTAAAAATAACACTGCTGGAAAGATTCACACAGTTAGAGAAAAGAAATACTTATCTGTTCTCACTATATTTTCCTGACTGATTTAGAGAATTACTATTCCTACTTACTGAATAGAACAAGGCAAGATGATGTGGGTGAGTGAACCTTGTTGTCAGATCCAAGACAGAATACAGAATACTGAGAGCAATCTCCTACTAATATCTAAATATTATTTCTGGCTTACAGAATGAAATCAAACACATCTGGTCACCTGACTCTGTTTCCTGCACTATCTCCCATCACTAGAAGCTGCCAGAGTTTAGCACCTATGTGCTACAATAGACAATAGACCTTTTGGAAAGTTTTATTAAAACATCTGGAAGCCATAAAACAATAAAACCATCCCACTCTTCCTACAGGAGATGCAAACTATTCTCTATCACAGACATTGCATCTCTGGATCCATTCAAAACTGTGGGATAAACTTCTTTATGGGTTATCCCATAAAGTAATTTAATTTCAGATATATTTGAAAGGTGGTTGGACTGAGATTAACCTCTTCTCTTCCAGTATCCTCTGTTACAATATATACATTTAAACAGCTACAATAATGCATATACATTTCTTTGATTTCCAGTAGGCACATTATTGTTACATTTTTTAACACAAGCAGCTTTACAAATACATTTCCAACACAAGCATCGGTATACATCAGTTTGATATACAAATGACATGTGATTCTTTACAAAATTCCAGCTAGCTGTGCTGGCATATGTTACACATGCACTGCCCTACTTCTCCTGGCATGGCTGGCAGTATCTTCTAGCCATTGAATCCTCACTAGATATCTCAGACTTGCTCATAAATGCTAAAAAAAAAACAGCTGATGCTTTTCAACTCTAAACATTAACTCTGATAAAAAAAAATCATTCCATATCCTATCTGCCAATAAAACTAATATAGAATGTATCAAGTAAGACCAACATCTACTAGTAGCCATCAAAAAAGACAAATTGGAAAATAGGTTCCCTCTAGAGAGCCTCAAAACTCCTTCTGGTCATTGTAGGAAAACCATTGCACAAACATGCCTACTCCCTTCCCAACTCTATGTCTCTCTCATCTTTACAAACTTAAACACAAATCATCAAAACAAAAACTAGAGATGGCCTGTAGCAAAATTTTAAAATTTGCAACTAATGACCATCACAGAACCCACCACTGCAAATCTCTAAATTACCTTAACTAATTATAACTTACAAACTATCTCTACTACTCTCACCTTACCATAGGCCCTAAAATAATAAACTCCTCCCAAAACTATCAAACTCTAAAAGGAATACTGCAACCCCATAACACTAATTGAGTCCTACAATCCAACAACAAAGCTGTACTATCCATCACAACATCTAATAACAGCCCAGGTGATTCGTTATAACCTAAGCAGTTTGCAAAAACCAAGAATCAAATCTCCCCTGAAATAAGACAGACAGATCTGACAAATAGCTGTAAGGTGTCACTGAAGAAACACATACTAAACAACTGATTGTTCTCTTGCACTACTCCAGGATGAATCCTAAGAGCTGAACCACACTCCTTCCCCTAACTGCACTCCATCTTTTCTACTATAACTTACAATTTCTTTTGCTTACACTAATATAATTACAAAATACTAACACCGCAAATGACCATTTACTACTTTCTGTCACGGCTTTATATGCTTTCCACTCCAGCCTACAACCTACTTCTTTTCCCATATAAGAATTTTTCTTCCATGTGATCACTGATGCATTTATTTTTGTCATAAATGATTTTACCTTCTGTCTATCCCATCATATGCATATATTATAGCTTACTAGAATTCTTCTTTATTTAAAAACACCATGCAGTATAATCCTTTCACTTCCTACATTATCCATCTTTACATATTCTAACTGAAAATATCACTAGTTAAGTTAGCTACTCTTAAATGTCAAATATGTGCATAATCAGCTATCTAATGTTTCAATAACTCAACTGTGTAGGGAAGATACTCTGCATTATCCTGTGTAAAGTGATATTATATAACTCAAGGCATTGTCTATATTATGTTTTATTTCTTCTGTTATGTAATGTATTTTTCTCATCTGTGGAGCTTCTATCCCTGGGCCTCTAGTGAAAATGGACAAAACACCAATCAGAATTTTCTGTTAAACAAAGAAAATTTAATACATTTAACACCAATAAAAACAACAATGGGAATGAAAGGTGGAAAATTAGGTTTATTTTCACAGGCTGTAGTGCTTTCATTTACCTGAACCTTATTTGTGAGTCTAATAGAACTTGCTGGAGAGACAGATTCAAATTCCAAAGGGTACCTCATCTATGCAATAACTTCTCATCTTCATAAAACAAAGCACTCCCCTTACTCTCTTCAAAAGGAATTTAGATTAATGGATGGCAAACCTTAAATTCACCCCTGGGCTACTGCCCATGTACCTTAAGGACAGAGGCAGTCTATAAAATGACTCAGGGATCCAACACCCAAAGACCCACTACCATGATACTATCCCAACTCATATCTGGGGAATTAAGATATAATATTGCCATATCCTGTGTATTATTGGCTAGGCTTGTAAAGGCTCTTGTGCTATTAGCCTAGTACTCACCTATGAACCACTGAATATGTAGAACATGACTTCATGCAGGATAAAATGCTAAATTCTTTGAAAGTAAATGCACTTTCCACCATTAATTGTCACTGGTGGCTTCTTGCTGTTTGGATTTGTTTTGTTTACACCTGTGTCCCTTGGAATTTCCTTTTTGTTTTGGAACTGTATTAAATTAATTATATATATTGTCAATGGCAAAGCAAACTGTTCTACCACACCAATAATATTGGAGCCTATCAGCAGCATAATAGCCAATGAAGATAACATCATCATCAACATTTATGAGACATTCTGTGGAAAGTGGCACACAGTGACCCAGCTTAATGGCAGGATAACACACCGTAACATATTACTAACTCTGCAGGAAATGACAATGGATCATGAAGTCAAGTACAGAGTGACATTACACTACATGTTGCACATGGAGAAAACCAATGCGCCTCTCACCAAAGTATCAAAGTCCACTGAAACACCTTCTGGATCATGTAAGAAATTCAGTGGTAACAGTGTCCACCATGGCATCTTTACATAAGGGTGCCAGTGCAGGCATATGTCACAACTGATCCAGGAATGACATAAAGCATTGTCTGCCCAGCAAAAAAAAAAAGTGCCATGACTTTGTTAAGGTTCAGTGTATTGCCATAGACAGTTAGCTAGAAAGTGTCAGAGTACTTCAGGGTGTACATGACCATTTACAGCATTACATGGAAATGGCAGAGAAAAGAGATAATTCCATGATTGAGAAAAGAGAAAATTTCATGATCATACTTGTCCAAACTATGGTGGCATACCAAGCAACCATGGCTGCCTCAATTCATACACAAGGGAAGACTTATCAGACTCAAGTAGGAGTCAGTTTTGGAAGGGGAAAGGACAAAGTACTGAGTGGGCATATGAGAGCATACCACATGGCACTTCAAGTGCTTCTTAAGAATGAAGTGGAAATAGTGGGGCAAACACAACAGATTTCATGTAGGTTACATCGACATTCATCTACATGTAGCAGAACCTCTCATTCAAGGTCACTGTCCCACAGGGCTGTAAGATCAGTGTTAGTAGGATCATCTGCTTCAAACAGGTCATGACATCACAGCAAGTCACCATCTGTTTCACATGACAGGCTCTACTCAAGATCATACATTCCTTCTCCTATCTTGTCATTAGGGGATGTCATGGAGGACACATTTGACCTTGAACTATTGTGATTCAAGCTTAAACTTCTCAACTATCCCTATTTTGAAGGAACATTAATATCTTCAGGCCTGATTTCCCCCAGCAAATGATGCACTTGTTTTTGGAGGAATTTTCTTATTTTCAGGTTTGATTTACCCTTTCATACCATTTTCTGAACTCCCCTCATCATGTATTATTTTTAATGCTGTCTAGTACACAGAAACCACTCTACATGACCAGCATACTAGTGGCACCAAGAAAGAGGATACATATATTACATTTTCCCTTTTAGCTGGAAAAATAAATAACCTTATATGGTAGAAATGTGCAGTACAGATCATTAATTTCTGAGGGAATTAAATGGTCATTTTGATATTGTGCTTATATTTTCCATCGTTTTGTCACTGTCTGCTTGTAAACATGTTTCTGAGTAGTATCTGATATTCCTACTGAAAGCGAGAAGAGTAATAAGCTATTTGGGATTCAGATTTTATACTAATGAGATACTCAGATTTTTGGCTGGATGGACTTTCTTTTTAATAACCTTTGTTCCTGCTTTCAGTGGCTGCAGCTTAAGAAGTATGTTCAGGCTAGGAATTTCAGGTACTTACAATTTTAGTTTTAACACAAAGATGCCAATGTTTAACTTGAAAAGCAATGAGTTATTTAAAGAAATTGAAGAAAAGGCAGAATATGTGAGTGGAGAATATATATTTCAATAAAGTTATTGATTACTATTAAAAGAACATAACATTCAGATTATAGTGAATTACACCAAATTACTCCTTTAATGGTCAGGTTAGATTCAGCATTACAGCTGGCAATCACTTATAACAAAAAACACATGCACTATACACTTTCTGAGAAACACTTCTTGGGAAATAAAAATATTGCATAACTATCCTGCTATGCAAACTAGCACTGGTGCCACTATACCATCAGCTCTGTACAAATGATGATGTCTCTGAGGACACAACTTATTAGCCTACACTGTTCTGAGTAAACAGACAACACAAGCATAACTCACACCTTCTTCCTCCTAATTTTAGATTTCCTACTGATTTTATTGTAGCTTAAATACTGAAGGGGATTCATAAAGGTTAGCACAAAGTGTAAACTATATGTACACTTAGTGTAATCTTTCTGAGTGACTAGAAAGCACAAACAATGTGGTAGCCAGGGATGTTCCTGAATACAGATCATGTACACTTATTGTACACTTAGTGTAGGTGTTATTGCATTTGACAAAATGACATAATCTGATGTGCAGGACCTTAACAGAGAACAATAATACATTTCACTAAGTAAATATTGCATAATAAAAAAGAATGTTATATGATTGCTATCCAAGTGCAAGGTATCAACTCATGTAAGATACTGAAATAACACTATTAAATGTACCACTTCAGCAGATTCAGTACGTGCATACTTAAGTACACCACCTAAGCTGAATTTGTTGGGAAAATATTTGGAAAATATATGATCCCTTGCAACATCACTGGACAGGTGCCAGTGAGCACTCAGACATGACTTTTATATACAATAGTATGAGTACCTGTTTTGTAGTTAAAAAAAAGTATTTAAAGATAAGAGGAAATGACTGATGAACAGTGACAGCAGACCATGCACCACATAGCACAGCTCACACATAGCACTGCATATATCACTTATACTCTCTGTTTTTTTTTTTAAGAAAGGACACACTGACCTAAATGTCATGGTGCATGGTTCTGGAGTGGACCCCGCCTCTTTCCCTGTGCAGCTGTATACCTTGCATAAGTTTGCTGTATGGGGTTCCGGATGGTCAACATTAATCATAGTAGGACTGGAACTGGAAGCTACAGTGACAGCATGGGTCACTTCACCACCAGACCAGCACACAATTATGTTATAAAGAATGCAACATGCAGTAAACATCCTGTAGGCAGTAATTGGGTCATACTGAAGGGCAGCCCCAGACTTTTCTAGGCACCTAAATCGACTCTTCAACATGCCAAAGACCATCTTGATTACAGTACAGATCTGGGACAGGAGTGCAACAAATTGTCATCAACAGCTCCATTTGGGTTTTTCACTGGTGTCATGAGTCATGGCTCCAGTGTAATTCCAGTATCATCTGGGAAAAATGAGGGAGAAAGGAGGTAAGACAAAACAAAGAAAATGTGGTTTAGCATTAAGCAATATATTTTACCATGAATATCTACTTAAACAAAAAAAAAAAAAAAAAAAAAAAAAAGAATGAAAAAAAATGTTTCCTCTTACCAGCAAGATGACCACTAGGCATCCTACCATGCAGCTAGAGATAGTAGAGTGAGCTATTGTGCCAGCTATATGAATCAAGTGCACCACCAGGATGCTGGGCTGGCATGTTGGTGATACACTTCCATGCCACACTACCAGGCAGTTGATAGAACAGTAGCTTTTCCTAGTGTGGTACCACTGTACCCGTGGACCAGATGGACCCTAATTGCAATATGGGTGTAATCTATCATACCGAGCACATCAGAGAAATGGGTCACAGCATAAAAGACAAGCGTAGTCCAGGTTTGGTCTAGAGATGACCCTGGAAAATTAAAGTACTGATCCAGATGTGTAAAGAGTACATGCAATAACTGCAGAAGTATCATCAAGGCCTGTGAGATATTGAACATGTCCCCAGTTTGTCTCTGGAAGGTGTCCATGGCAAGTATAGGAACATCACACATCTCCCCAGTGCCAGTGGGGGAACCACACATACTCAATGAGATTCTTACAGTATCTGTTTCCACTCTGAATCTGTCAAGAATTTCCTGATTGTCAAAATTGTAATGAGTAATTCTCTACCTATATCTCCGTCTTCTTCGCCAGCAACCACCGCTGGGCATAAGCAATTTTGGTTCAGCCAAGACAGGAAGCTCACACTAGGAAATAAAAATTATAGCAGCAAGGGGCATTATTTTCATAGATTGTAAAGTAGATAGAAAAGACACGATTCTGCCTTTTTAAAGAATTTATGGATGTCATGGAAAAGGATCATATTATAACTATGAATCACAAACAGGTGGAAGAAGAACGTAATAGCATACATGGATTTACATAATTTCTCATTTACATCTCAATATTACTTCATTTGCTTAAGTTCATTTGCAACCACTTGATGTGGAATCGTGGGAACAGATTAGATCATCTTCATGCATTTGAGTTATGACAATGAATACAACTCAGAGTGTCTGTTTTGAAGCACTCATCTTAAAAGTCTATTGCTGAAAAGCAGACATGATTGGTCAAATATGGGTTTACTTGTTATTTCTAAGCAGACATGTTTACTGAATGCAGCACTTGTTTAATCGAACTGACAAGAAATAGGACTTGCTTTAGGGCCGGCTATGTGACAGACGTATAAAGCCTCGACTATGGTGCAGACTAAGTCTGATCAGCAGCTCAGACATCTGCAGGAGCTGGTAGAGGAAATAGGAGAGAGCAGTCAATACAGGCTTGGCCAGTAGCATTGGCAAGCCTGTGCTATTTACACTACAGCGTATATACAGTCAGTAAGGGGTAGCAAAAACGCTAAAGGAATTTTTTTTGTTTTATTATTTTGAATGGACATTGTTTTTTAAAAGCATTCCTCCCCTCCTCTCCAAATGAATGTTGTATCCACTGTCAACTGTTAGTCAGAGAAAAGTGCTAAAACCTTTATCACTATGAATAGCAGCCAGCAACGCACACAACATTAAATCAAGAAAGTAGCTGTCACACTTTAGAAAGCATAAACATGGATCCATAATTAATGGTTGATTAAGCTGTTTCCAGGCTGTCACTAATCACTAATTGGGGAAGGTTAAGGAGCAAATGGTTGTTTGTCACTCTAATCTATTTGTATGTAAGGTATGAGAAATTAAGAAAAAAGAGTACTAAAGTAATGGTTTGTATGCTGGGGAAGGGCATGCATAGAACAGCATTCTTTTTACACTTGTTTGGCAGGTTACTGAAGACCAGGAGCTTATGTATCTGTCACCTGTTACGCTGATGTAACTACGATCTGTGCAGTTTCCTCACCTAATGCTCCTCTAAACTCTAAGATTAGGAGCAAAAAAAAAAAAAAATCCTCACACTTCAGAGTGTTGTGGACCAAATGAAAAAAATCTTCTGCTCTAAAACTGTGGCTCAGTGCTTCTGCCATAATTCCAAAGCAAATACATTATCAGCAATAACACTGCCACACCAATATTGCGAAATGCAGATATTTTTTTCATTTTTATTTCAGAAGCTAATTTATAATCTGCCGGTTCATTGTGCCTTTTTCTCTCAAGTCTGGTCTTCTTATTGTCGGATTTCCATTGGATTTGGACTCCTGATGCAGGCTGAGTTTGGTTGCTGCTTGCAATTTTTTTTTCTGTCTGTGCATTTTGTTGCTTCTGTTTCAGTATTCCAGTGGAAGATGCCAGAACCCAGTAAGGGTGATCTTACTCCCCCTTCTTTTAGTAAAGAGTGAGATTCAGATTTATTGAACTAAATGCACAACGTAATTCCAGCATGGCTGTTAAGTTGATTGCTCTAGAGTCATAGGATCTGTTTCTTACTCATCTATTCTTTGTTCTTCATATAATGCCATCTTATCTTGTATAAACTTTCTATGCAACTGTTAATTTTTATATTGTACAATCTTGAATTTATGTGATCTTTTTTTATGGCCTTGAATTTTTGTAATTTTTTGAATTTGTACAGCCTTGAACTTATGTAATTTTTTTGTATTTCTTGTAGATCTTTTCTCCTCATGTCTCCACTGAAAATGAGCCCTTGGCTCAGTTGAACCAGCTCGGTTAACAAATGACAAATAAATAAATGAATGAATAAATAAATACAGTAGCATAGATCATCAGTAAACATTAATGTTTCTTCAGAAAATGTGACAAGTACCAAGCCCCCATACCCCATGCTGTATAATTAGATTGTAATACAGGCTTAGTATATGTCTTTGCACTGGGTCCTACCTAGTATAAAATTGGAACTACTCAGAGGTCTGCACAGAAGGTCACTGTAGTTTTTGTGAAGTCTGGGGTCAGTGTGATAATTATTTCTTCAATTTTACACACGAGTAAACTTTAGAAATGTGCACAAAAGGTCACTGTGGCTTGTCTAGGGGGAGTGAGCCATCTATGAGCAACATGTTAGAATACATTACAGATACCTGTGATGTATTCCAATGGTAAGGAGTTATTATGTTAAAATATGTTACTCTATTCTTTTTTTTTTTTCATTTTCATCCCAGTATGACATCAGAGAAGTACACAGAAGGTGATTGTCTTTTAGGAGCAAACATGCAAAAGCATACTGCGTATATGCATGACAGCAACAACTGGACATATATGCAGGTGGCCATTTGTTCCTTAATTTTAATCCCAATCTAACACTGAAGGAGTGCAGAGAAGGCAACTGCCATTTTTTTTTGCAGGGTAGAGAGGCAGTTAGTATTCCCAGGTATGATTTATATATCTTCACAAGCATCTGCTTTTTCTGTTTATTGGGAACTACTATTTTGTCATCCTTGAACATTATGGATTGAGCACAATTTATTCCTTCCTTGACAGAAAAAAGGTACAATTTTTTTTTCCTTAGTCGTGACTTTTGTTCAGGTCATCATTTGATCAAAAGTTTGGGGGAAAATACTCTGAATTGCACCTCACAGCATCTAGAACACTACGGCTTTGGGATGGGGTGAGGTGGTGGGTGCCAGCAGCATTCAGAACCATGACTTAATCTGATTATTTTCTCCACAGTTGTTATATTGCAATTTTGCCTACTTATGGTACATAGGAAGTTTCCAGAAAATAGTTGAAAAGTAACACAGTATGTGAAAAAAAAACAAAAAAAACCCCAGAAGCCTGCATGGTGTGGCAATGCCAGTATTTAGGCAAAACGGGGAAGACACTTGATGTACATGAGGACTTTTCTGCCTAAAGTTTTATTTCAGGTAAGGTGGGCCACCTATGAAGCAGTAGGGGGAGGGGGGAGCAATGCAGGACCTTAGAGTACAGTCTGAAGAAGCCTGGCTACACCTATAGTTTTGTCCATCATATGCAGAGGAAGGCAGATTTGGCTCAGCATTTAAGTGACTCTTAGAGGGAGAATTAGGTATTACACTCATGAAATATGGGCCTAGGGTGCATGCACTGCCATGGTGCCAATGCATGCACAAGTCACTAATATTCTTTGTGTGAAGACATGATCCTCTCGGAATACACCCTGCAGTGGAGCTTGGCAAGGTGTTGAAGGGGAAAGGCTGCTCCACTCTGACAGAGGGTAGTCCACCCTGAAAGACCAGGAAGCTGGCCTGCTCCCTACCACATAACTACTGTTCATGGGGGAATGGATGGACAGATTGGGCTTCCCAGACAAAAATAAATAAGCCATACGGCTCTCAATTATTCTGAAAATACCCAGCTGTACCATATGCGGAATAACTGAGTTGACTGTCTAGAGATTGAAGAGCAATCAGACAAGATCCTGTTGAGAATAAAAATAAAAAAATAGCACTTTCCTTATGTTGGAAGCATATACATATACAGAAGTATAAATATATGCCTTCTCTGTATTTCTGTTTTATGATACACCCACTGGCAAGCCTAACAGATGCTTCCCCACAATGACCAAAATATTTTCCAGGCTTACCAGTCAATCATCCACAATTCGCACCTACACACACACGCGTGCGCGCACACACACACACACACACACACACACACACACACACACACACACACACACACACGCATACACACACACACACACACACACACACACACACACAGAAATCAGATGCACACGTAAACATAAAATATAAGTTCAAGGAGACACAGAAAGTAGGAAATGACTAGAATAAGATTCTTCAATAATCCAAAACAAAATAGCTGCCCACTTGTCTTCTCATTCAAAACAAAACAAACACTCTTCCTTTAGTTACTTCTCATCTACAGTGTTTAATGTGCAAATCATTTCCAGGATATAGGCTGTCTTTTTGAAAACAGAAATTCCAAGGATTTAGGCCACTCCCACATCTAGAGTCCAGTTCTCTAATATGTGCTTCTGCAAGTCCATGGCATGTTAGCTCCAAATGGGCTATCACACTTCACATTTCCATGGTCTTCCTTTAGTAATTATCCAGGTGAGCCGGTTGGCTACATGCAAGCAGTCTCCTTTTAAACTGCCTTAACTGGCAAATATGATCAAGGTAATACAGAGTATTAGTCTGCCTAACTACAGAAGGAATGTCCCTATGTTCTATGCCACTACATATTTAAATGCACATTTTCCAAATTCAGCATCCACAATTGTAAACAAATTATGCATTTACCAGAGTTAGCATTTCACTATATATGTATGTGTTCATTCACATGTGCTCGCATCACCTCCTTCTGTATCTGTCAAGTCCTGCTTACAATGCATGGAAATGTTATTGCCTGAGTTGTCACATGCTGTGTTTGTCAGTATATTATATTTGTGGAATGTGCTGTCAACTCCAACATAAACTGAAGTGTTTCACTTTGGTTGCAGTCATGTGACCATAGGGTTACTATATAAGTTAGTCTGCGGTATAGAGCCATCTTGTAGTGGAGTAGTGAAGTCAGAGGGATGATACCCCCCCATGTGAACATCTTAAGTTACTGGGCCGGATTCACAAAGGCTTGCACGGAGTGTAAGAGACGTGCAACACTCCATGCAAGCCTTGCGATCCAGGAACAGCCCTAAACTCCGTGTAAGAGACCAGCTAAAATGTCTCTTACACGGACTGGGCGTGGACAAGCAAAATACCTCACTTGCATTAGAAAGGTATGCAAATAAGGTATATTAGCGATCCACGAAGCAGAAACCAGTCCGTGTAGGAGACGTTTTAGCTGCAGAAATGTACTCAGTTGACAACTGAGTACATTTCTGCAAAATCCACAACGGAGCGATGTCAGCTCCCAAAAAAGGTTGCATATAAACCAGGCAGCATGCCAATGGCCAAATATGTGGCCATTGGCAAGATAACCCGATGGAATAATATTAAAAATATATATATTTTTTCAGCAATCGCCGATGTTTAAACCCAGCGCAGCCCCGCGCAAACGGGCTGCGCTGTATAGAAGCATAAAAAAGAAGGGTATAACCCCACAAATGTGGGATTCATGTAATACATGGAATGACGATGCAGGGACCAGCAGACCAAAACCAACATGGCCACCGTGTAGTGGTTGCTAAGGGGGGAAGCTGAGTCTAAGACATGTAACTAAGCATTAGTAGGCAATCTTATGTAAATGAGGGTTAGGATACTGAATACCACAGTCACATAGCAAATGAGCACAGCCTGAGTAGTGTAAGAGATACAAAAGAGGGAGGAATAGAGTAGGAGATAGGTGACATCACTGGGGGGAATGGTAGAAAGAAATGCAGTTCATTGGAGGCCAGTGTAACATGACAGATGACAGGCACAGATCATGGAAAGAGGTGTGCCACTACATAAGTCATGGAAAGACAAGAAATGGAAGGTGTACACTGTTACCTACACTAAAGTTCCTTGCTGGCCATGCATGCGCACGTGTGCGTGCAATGAACCGCGAGTAAGGCAGTGTGCGCGCGTGTAAGGCAGTGTGAGTATGTTGGAGGCTGTAGGCAGATGTGTAACAGTGTTTGCGCAGGTGTATGTGCGTGTAAGACAGTCTGAGTATGTTGGAGGCTGTAGGCAGACGTGTAACAGTGTTTGCGTGGGTGTACGCGCGTTTAAACCTGAATAAGTAGATCCTTAACCGTGTAAGCACGTGTGCGCGCGTTTAAGCCACTGTGAGCGTGTTTCAGATAGTATGCAAGTTGCTCCCCCCTGAGGAAACAGAAAGGAAAAGGGAAGCAACAGAATTAATAGGAAGCTAGCAGGGATAACTGCTGAAGCTAGCAGGTGAAAATAATTAGAAGCAGGCAATTACACAGGCAAATAAGTAGCCCAACCCAGCACTTAAAACACTGCAAACAATAGTGCAGGATGTTGTCATTAAGAGACACTGCAAAACAGGAGTAAGCTAATAGAAGTGAAAACTGAAAAAGCTGAACTCAGAGCAGAAATGCTAGGGGCTGCCATAGCTGTCTTAATGAGACATACACGACTTGCTGAGGGTGGTGACAATGCAGATGGTGCCAGACAACCCACAGTGAGGAGACGGAGAAGAGTGTACAGGCCCAGGGTCAACTACCACGGGTTACATGAGCTGGAGATAGTAGATCGCTATAGAGTGGACAGAGAGCTCCTGCAGCAGATCGTTGAGCTGTGCAGGCCACGCCTCACACACAGAACCAACAGAGGGGAACCCATCCCAGTGGAAACCAAGGTATGTGTTGGCCTAAGAATACTAGCAACAGGTAACTTCCAGAGACCAACTGGCGATATGATGGGGATATCACAGGCATCAGCCTCCAGGGTACTACACCAGTTCCTGGATGCCATGTCAGCACATGTCGGTGATCATGTATATTTCCCCAATGCCCGTGAGGTATTGGCCAGCAATATGCGTTTCTTCCAGCAAATAGCGGAATACCCTGAGGTACTGGGTGCTATAGACTGCACGCACATATGCATCAAAGCACCAGCAGGAGAGCGGGGTAGGGCCTACATAAACTGCAAGGGCTTCCATCAACTGCCAGGTCATGTGTGATGCCCAGGGCATAATAATGAATGTGTGTGCTGGCTGCCCTGGGAGTTATCACGATTCCCACATCTGGCATTTGACGCAGCTGTACCAGACATTTGCCAATGGGGACATCCCACATGGACACCTAGTTGGGGATGCAGGTTATGCACTGGAGCCGTGGCTGATGACACCCATCAGAAACGCACACACACCTGAACAGGAACGCCATAATGAGGCACACGCACAAACACGTAATGTGATAGAGCGTGTGTTTGGGCTGCTCAAGTCACGGTTCCGGTGTCTGGACACATCTGGTGGAGCCTTGCAGTACACACCAACTACATGTACCCAAATTGTCATGGTATGTGCTATGCTACATAATATGATCTTGCGAAAACAGCTGCAGCAGGACCAGCATAGGGCCGGGCCAAACAGCCCCCCACCATTGCCAAGGCCAGCACAGGCAGAGCGTGACTCGGAGGAGGAACAACCTGAGCCTGTCCCAGTAGGCAGAAGGAGGCATGCCCAGTATGCCCTGGCCTTGGCAAAGAGGCAACGCATAGCACATACATTGGCTCAGTAGGAACCTTGGGAATGATACCCCTCTCTGACTCACTCATATAGTAACAGGGATGCCTAACATGACACAACCTGCTCTCAAACATGTACAGGGAAGTGTAATATGCGCATCCGACAGAGGCAGCCCTGCTGCACCACCTGAGGCATGAATGCTATGTGTCAAGTAATGTAACACCAAGTACTACATGCACACCTGAGGACCCTGACTAACATCCTATCCTCCGTACCACAAAACATCCTATCCTGACCAAGCATCATGCCACAACATGACAACGAGATGATCAAGTGCAACAATTGACTGAAGTATCGCAGTTAGTCAAAGGGGACACAATGTGTGCCAGTCTGGGATGACATGCTGAGCATGACATGATGCACCACCCGCCAGGAGTGGCGTGCACCTATCAGTGCAGGCCGTATGGATACTGGCAAAGGCTGTCATCACCCACAGTGTGCCCTGAATAGGTAAGGCTCAAAAGACAAACCTATCTCCATAGGTACCAGAAGGGATAAGAATAAGATAATGGATAAGTCGAAACAGCAAGATGCATGCAGTCTGGACTCACCCAGTATGGAGAATGTTGATAACTGTGCTGTAACAGAACACCGAGGCAAGGCCCACAACAGCACCCTAACACTACCAGGTTACACCTCATACTGTGCTGTACAGCTGCAAAACTTGGAACAAGCTACAAAAGGAGGGTGACTAGCAAGAATTGTCAAGGATAACCACACCCCCATGTCGGTACCACAACAAAAAGCAGCATGGACTAGCCATGCTCAAGTAACAGTGGCTAAAACTGCCCCCAGTTTATAGCCTGCTACAGACTACTGTCCCAACACCAGGAACTGCATCTGGCCTATGCTGGAATACATGAATATATCAAGTCCTCCAACCCACATTATATTGGGTGACTGCAAATGCCCAGACATAGACTTAGAACATTATACTAGCTCCAACAGTGTCGGACAAAGGTTCATAGAATCCACAAACCAAAAGGCCCAGGAACAACGTACCACTCCCACAAGAGGGGTAAGCATACCGGATGTGATAATCAGCAACATGGGTACTGGATGTCAAGATGAGAAGTGTATTGCTCACTGGTAAAACCAGACCATAGAGTAATCACACTGGATATACAAAACCTGACCACAGTCCCTGGCCGGGAAACCACAGTGGAAAACATGTGTTAAGCAATACCTGCACTCCTCCAAACTGATGTGGAATCCATTAAAGGTCCCGTGCAAGTGCAAAATATGGGCCACACCTCAGAACCTGTAATACAGCCATTCCATGAACACTGCCAGGAATGCTTGGATTATGCAGTCCTAAATTAAAACAAGACACAGTGCCTAAATCTGGCATGGAGGACACCAGCCATAACCAAAACATGCAAGAGAACGAGGAAGCTACTACATGATAGAGCAAACACAAACAATGAAGTAAGCACAGATCAGTAGTATGGCAATCACATCTGTCCACACATGCAATCCACTAAGGCCAGCCACAACAAGTGGAATCTGTGAATCCCGAGGCAATGTCACACCTGGCCCAAGTACACAGACAACCCCCAACTCCACCCAAGAAATAATAAAATATGTGAGAGATGCAACCATCCATCCAAACTGGAGGCTGAGCTCCCTCAACTCAGTACTCCCAAAACAAGTCAGTAGGAGAAGGTAACCACACACACCACAAACACAGTCCCACATAGACCTACCACAACTACAAACCAAACACATAAACACAGACAAACATTCCCAGAGGCACAAATTACAAACACAGCACACCAACAGAGGCCTCTAAAGCAGACACCCAATCAAACAGCCCGCAAACATAGCACATGCAACACATAGCATACAAAGCTGGTGTGCCAAACAGTCACAGGCCAGAAGGAGAAACAACATGCCTGATACAGTTGTAATAGGTGACTCCATAGTCAGACACACTGCTGTCCTGCACACCAGACTGAACAAGGGAAAGGGTATAGTAAGCTGCCTGTAGGCTGCCACAATATGCCACATAACAGAAGTATGTAGGTCACTCCAAAGCAAGTAGAAATATGATGCAGTCATAGTCCATGCTGGTGTGAATGACCTGAGATGTACCACCCTAGACTACAGGAAAAGAGACATAGATGAGCTATCTGATTACGTAGTCCAGGCCGGTATGACACTCACCGTTCGCAGCATCCTACCCTTACCAAGAGTAATGCCACAGTACAAACACGAAATGATCAGTCATAGCAAGTGGCACACTTACTGGTGTTATTCCAAGGGGATGCAATGTCTGTCTGCCTGGGATGTCATGCTTGACAAGCCACGCAGCTGTCCTTGGGATGGCCTGCACCTGTTACCCTGGGCGTCTGAATATTGGATAAGGCATTTGCCACCTCCATAGAGCCTTTCAAGGCAAGGCAGAAAAGACTGACCTACCACCCTCCCAAACATAAGTGGGAAGAAACATAAGGGAAATGCTGACCAATGCCAGATGTGTACACCCCAATATGCATGCCCCGAGGCCATCCCCAGAATGGAGAACATCGATGTCTGTGCAGTGACAGAATCCCGCTGCAAGCCTCCTGACAGCACACCAGCACTACCAGGTTATACCACGTATCATGTGTCATGGCCCCAAACCCTGGAACGAAACATAAAAGGAGGGTGAGTATCCATAGTCAGCACACACACCCATACGTCCAGGTAACTGACAATGCACAAGGCAATTGAGTACACACATGTGCAACTAACTGTAGGCAAGACTGCTGTGCAGTCTGTAGCATGCTACAGACCACACTCTCACACACAATAACCCCACCCAGCCATCCTGAAGACAATGGACAGTATGAATATCCCACCAAATAACAAACAAGGTACCACAAAGTACCACATAGGTGGTAAACCAGTATGTATAGAAAGAGGAACCAGGGACCTAGGGACACACGTGGACAGTAACCTGTTATGTGACACCCACATTGCCAATGTGGCTAGGAAGACTGTCTACATTGACACTGTAGCAGGAAAGGAGTCACATCTATGGCAACAGAGGTCATTGTGCCCCTATACCTTTCTCCTATCACACCCATACTCCAGTACAATGCCTCATATGGGATGTATCTTACCTGACACCTGCAGCAGTTAGAAAGACCTCAAAGGTACCTCACCAAAAGGATAAAGGGTCACAAATATATGTCATATGCTGCCTGGCTGTAGACACCCCAGCTGAATCCAGTCACATACGGCCTACACAGAGGCATTGCATGCCTGTTGTAGGAGGCCATGCCCAACACAGGAGTAATGGACATGCC
The DNA here is from genome assembly GCF_019279795.1 of Protopterus annectens. Lineage (NCBI taxonomy): Eukaryota > Metazoa > Chordata > Ceratodontiformes > Protopteridae > Protopterus > Protopterus annectens. Next base: position 655,691,844 of record NC_056751.1, read on the forward strand.
CCACCCTAGAGAACACAAATCCACTGGAGCTGTGAGAGGGAGAGATGTCAACCTCAACTAATAATGAAATAGGATGTGCTGGTGGGATCACAACACAGGTTTATTGACAGTGTCAATAAACCTGTGTTTGGACTCTACTCAGATATTCATTGGTGTATCATCTCCACCAAGTGTTGGTTTCAGTTCTTTGTTGTTTTTTACCAGCATTTGCTTCCGTTTTTTTTGATGTGCTGGTGGGACAGATACATAATCCAGAGGCTCCCCACACCCTGGACCAGAATCCCATTCCATGTTAGGCAGAGCCCCTCACTGACACTCTTCAACAGGAATCTTGCCAAGTGGATGGATGATTGTAGAGTTACACTGGGGGTCTTCACTGTGTCATGTCCAGACAGAGGCACAGCCAAGCAAAACATAAATGGACATAATATGCACATAGCAAGGGGTGTCAAAAGCCACACACACTCTGGCTAGGCTAACAAATGCCCAGGGTGGATAGCCTAGTATGACCCTATGAACCTATGAAGATACAAATTGTACAGGACGCTAATGATAATCCCAAGGCTTTCACAACTGATGGTAGTAACCATGTTGGGAATTCACAGATATGTCCTGAATCACACAAATATCACAAACACACACACATACTGCCAAAATACATCCTGACAGGTGCAGTGCAAACCCCCCCCCCCCTTGCTGGCCCCCTGACATTGCAGATGCTGAGGTAACAGCCAACATCTACAAAGCAAAACACACAGCAGCAATGGTATGAGATGTTGTCCTGGGCTTAGTGCAACATGGACACCAAGATGAATGGAATGCAAAACCACACTACTGCTCAATGCCAGCCTTACCACAGAATATGTACCCAAAGAGCAGTGTACAACAACAGTGGTCCTTCTCAACAAAGGTGTTGCCTGAATGGATACTGAACAGTACTACCCCAGAATCCTGAGAAGCACGGTTTGCACAGCTATGGAAAGGATCAGCATGTACCACAGACATAAAGATATTGGGGACCTACTGACACCGGACCCAACCCAGTGTGGCACACCCAAGTGCAGATCCTGCCCCTAACCATGTTTGACCCAATTGAAACAGCCATTAAGGTCATTGATGAGGGCAATGTGCTCCACACAGTGTATCTGGACCTTGCAAAGGCCTCTATACAATACCCTACGTGTTCATTATAGATAGGCTCACCAGCTTAAATATAAACCCACATGTCAGTAGAGGGGTTGCAAACCAGACCAAGGACAGAACAGACATGGTCAGACATGCTGCAGCCATGTCAGACTATGAACCACATATAACTGGCATCCCACAAGGCTTTGTCCTGGGATCTCCCCCGTCCGGTATATATGTCCCATAGGTACAGGCAAACGTGGAAGGACCGTGTCTGAACATGGTTGCAGAGGACTACAAACTGCTCACCACATATGATCCACCAGCTGACACAAGCATCCCACAAAAGGGCCACATAGAAACAGAAATCTGGTGCCATAGCCATGTCAGCAAGCTAAGTGCAGAAACATGTATAGTCAACCCCCATGGATATACAGTAAGTGCCCACCAATTACCACATATGTGTTAACCCATTATGTAGTTAACATGTAATGAGAGACCTGGGGACACAAGGTGATAGATAGCCTGCATTGGACAAACATGTGCTGTAGTGTTTACAGGAACATACCATATACCCACCTAATCACGAAGGCTGTCAGATCTAGATAAGGGGAGGTCATTGTGGCTCTGCAGTCATCCATCATCAGCGGTACAATTGACTACAATTGCCCCTGTGGGATGTGCCTCAGCAGACACCTCCATCAGCTGTAAAGTCCCCAACAGTACCTCATCAGGAGTATCAAACAGCTTGCCCAGATGCCATGTGTTGCCTGTGTTGCTGGCATCAATAAACATGCTGCACCTTGCACAATCTGAATGGCAGTGAGCTATGCACATGAGAGACCTGAACCCCAGCACTGACTTACACAGGACAAGCTGTACTGCGTGCACTATAACACAGAAGCCACCCCCAGCACAGGCTACCCATAGAGTCACATATCAATCTATCTCAATAGGAATCCAGATGAGTGGGTGGGAGATGGTAGATTTAACCTGGGTACCACTGTCATGTCACAGGTAGACAGAGGCTCAGTATACTAACCATGACATATGTCATGGCAAACTCCACTTACAATGTGTGTTGAAGGACAAACATACTCTCCAACTAGCATTACACATGGACTAGGGCACATCACTAGTGTTTGCAAATGTACACCTATGTTGTGGAATACACTACCAATGTCGGACAAGCCTGGTGTAAGTAGTTCATATCTGAACAGAATGCAACATGGTCAGATGTACACAACCTGCCCGTAACCAGGCTGTTGTGCCCACTATCGAAATGTAAAGCAGTGATAGCAGTAAAGCCTAGGATACTGCCCACCACAGTCAAAGTACTACCAGTACACTATACAGTACTACAGTGTTAGGTCAGTGTGAAAGGATGTTGACAGCTGTATGCAAAGTATCCCATGGAAACACTGCAGGCACAGTATAACCCTGTTGTGTTCACACACAAAGCAGTTGTACCGTAACTACACAACATGACACACAACACACAACCATAAACAGGTGATAGTTGTTGAAGTTCACACCCATCCACAAATGTGGTGGGCTGCAGAGTCCAACATATGGAATGCTCACACTGGGCATGCTCACACACATTGACAACATGCCATGGGAAGGCTGAACTGGGCATGCTCACACACTTAGGCCAAATTTCGGTGTAGCAGTTGGACACACATAGCTGGTATTGTTATGTTGTAATCCAGGAACCAACCACATTATAGCAGTCTGCCCAGTGCACACAGCTAGATGACTACAGAGACATATGTGATATAGTGGATCCCTCCCACATGCAAACATCTGCCACAGATGCACAAGTTGTTCATACAAACAGGGAATGTTATGGCAATAAAGATGTGCAAACAGTCTATCAGCAACAAATAATGTGCATTTGACAATTAAACATATGGGTGTAGAGGTCAACACTAGGCCGTTTGCCCTAGGGAATGACAGCTTAGCCAGAGTGTGCTTGGTGTCTGCCTCCCCACAGGATGCACATGCCCCTTTCTAAACACAGATGATATCAGCACCCTATAAGTACAGCAGGAGGAAAGAAACTTCCTAGTAATCCGAATAGCTCGCTCCGCTAATGCGTCCGTCTCAAGTGTCATAACATAGTTAGATAGGGGTTTCAAATCCTGCAAATGCTTAGTGTATGTGAGTGGGGTTGGTGTGTGTGTAAATCTGCGGGAGAGAAATGTCCCTTTTGGCAAATAGGAAAACACATTACAGGATGCACATTCCCTTTCTAAACACCGATGATGTCAGCACCCAATAAGTACAGCTGGAGAATAAAAAACTCCCAGTAATGCGAATAGCGCGCTCTGCTACTGCGTCCGTCTCAAGTGTTATAACATAGTTAGATAGGGGTTTGAATCCTGTGAATGGCAAGTGTGTGTGCTTGTCTGAGGGGTGTTTGTGTGTGTGTGAGGGAAATGTCCCTTTTGGTAATTAGGACAACACAATACAGGATGCACATTCCCTTTCTAAACACCGATGATGTCAGCACCCAATAAGTACGGCAGGTGAAAAGCAACCTCACAGTAATGTGAATAGCGCGCTCTGCTAATGCGTCTATCTCAAGTGTCATAACATAGTTAAGTTGGGGTTTGAATCCTGTGAATAGCAAGTGTGTGTGCTTGTCTGAGAGGTGTTTGTGTGTGTGAGAGAAATGTCCCTTTTGGCAATTAGGACAACACACTACAGGATGCACATTCCCTTTCTAAACACCGATGATGTCAGCACCCAATGAGTAAAGCAGGTGAAAAGAAACCTCCCAGTAATGCGAATAATGCGCTCTGCTAATGCGTCCATCATAACATAGTTAGGTAGGGGTTTGAATCCTGTGAATGGCAAGTGTGTGTGCTTGTCTGAGGGGTGTTTGTGTGTGTGAGGGAAATGTCCCTTTTGGCAATTAGGACAACACACTACAGGATGCACATTCCCTTTCTAAACACCGATGATGTCAGCACCCAATAAGTAAAGCAGGTGCAAAGAAACCTCTCTGTAATGCAAATAGCGCGCTCTGCTAATGCGTCCATCTCAAGTGTCATAACATAGTTAGATAGGGGTTTGAATCCTGTGAATGGCAAGTGTGTGTGTGAGGGAAATGTCCCTTTTGGCAATTAGGACAACACACTACAGGATGCACATTCCCTTTCTAAACACCGATGATGTCAGCACCCAATAAGTACAGCAGGTGAAAAGAAACCTCCCAGTAATGCGAATAGCGCGCTCCGCTAATGTGTCCTTCATAACATAGTTAGGTAGGGGTTTGAATCCTGTGAATGGCAAGTGCGTGTGCTTGTTTGAGGTGTGTGTGTGAAGGAAATGTCCCTTTTGGCAATTAGGACAACACACTACAGGATGCACATTCCCTTTCTAAACACCGATGATGTCAGCACCCAATAAGTACAGCAGGTGAAAAGAAACCTCCCAGTAATGCAAATAGCGTGCTCCGCTAATGCGTCCGTCTCAAGTGTCATAACATAATTAGGCAGGGGTTTGAAGCCTGTGAATGGCAAGTGTGTGTGTTTGTCTGAGAGGAGTAGTGTGGGTGAGGACAAGGTCCCTTTTGTCAACTATGTGAACAGACTACAGGATGCACATTCCCCTTTCTAAACACTGTTCAGCAGAAGGCCATGGCTCTGGCATAAGTTGTCTGTTGCTATGATGCCCCTTTGGAGGATGCTTGTGTCAGCTGAAGAGGCGATTATGGTGGCCTGTTTGCAGTCATCTGCATATTTGGACAGCCACAGTCCGTCCGTGTTGGCCTGTACCTCCAAGAAATATATACCAAACAAGAGGGTCCCAGGACTGAGCCTTGTGGGACACAGCCCGTAACTGTTGTGGGGTCTGGCATGGCTCCAGCAATGCTAACCATGTGGTATCTGTCCTTGAGCCACTGTGCAATCCATCTAGTGACATAGGGCCTTATTTTCCAGCTGGTGACCTTCTCTAGAATGCCCAAGTGGGGTATTGTTGTGAAGGCATCTGCAAGGTCCAGGTAGGCTGTGTGAACCACCTTCCCCCCATCAATGGCCTTGGTGACTGTTTCAAAGAAATAAACTGGGTTAAACCTGGTAGTGCTGGTGTGCTCTCAGTAGCCCTGAACCAGGCATCTGTAACTGCACAGATATCGATGTTTTCCATGCCAAGGACTGTTTTGGGTGCACGCATTTGGAGGTGCAGATATCTGGCGTTGGGTAGCATTGCTCTTAGTTATGTATCCCTTGTGATACCTATGAAGGTGGGTTTGTCATCTGAGCCCTGCCTAACATAGGCACTATGCGGGTAGCAAGAGCCTTTGCCAATATCTGAATGACCAATGCAAACTGTACACATGCTTATAGGATGCTGGTGTCAAGGAATATGCTGCGTGGCCAGTATAGTCCTCCAGCATGGGTCCTCTGAAGTAATTCACCGCAGTCTACACAAGTGTAGAGTCTGCATGTGCTAAACACAGTTTGTGTGCAGTGACAACCTTGCCTGGGGGTGGAGATGGGATATGGATGACCAGGGAAAGGTGGACATGGGCAGCTATCAACAATGGTGGTCTACCTCCGGTGTGGAACAGTGGGTACCCACGTTGCAGATGGACAGGTGCAATATGTATTAACCCATGTGGCTGTGGTGTGTGGTACTGCCATAGCACATGGACCCTCAAATTGTAGTGGCGGTAGGGTATAGTGGTAGAGGCCTGAGTAGGTCACACACACAATATGCCTGTACCTGATGTTAACAACTGGAACGGTGTATGTGAATACCTGCATATCCTGGCACTGTTCCCAGGAAGCTAGGTGTGTGTCCCGGATGTGGGTGTGGTGTGCTGGACTGGTAGTGTTGTGTGTTACAGGTCCTGTGGTCCCAAAGCATGGTATGGAACATAACCTGCCAGTGCGATGTGCACACCTGACCCTGATGTAGGTGGCTGCAAATGCATATACATGCTATCCCCCACCTGACAGGTAGTACGACAACCACAGACCTCTGTGGAAATGAAGATGTCAGCACCCTAGAAATACTACGGGTGGAGAACAGATGTCCAGTAATTCGGATAGTGCGCTCTGCTAATGCGTCGCCCTCAAGTGTCATAATATAGTTAGGTAGGGGTTTGAATCCTGCAAATGCTCAGTGAGTGGGGTTTGTGTGTGTGAAAGGCTGTGAGAGAGAAATGTTCCTTTAGCCAACTGGGAGAACACAATACAGGATGCACACGCCCCTTTCTTAACACAGATGATGTCAGCATCCTATAAGTACAGCAGGAGAAGGGAAGCCTTCCAGTAATTCAAATAGCGCGCTCTGCTAATGCATCCATCACATGTGTCATAACATAGTTAAGTAGTGGTTTGAATCCTGCAGATGCCAAGTGTGTGTGTTTGGAGGGGGGGGGTGGGTGATTGTGTGTGTGCAGATATGCATAGGGGAAATGTTCCTTTTGCCAAATGGGAGAACACACTACAGGATGCACACTGGGGGTGATTGTGTGTGTGCAGATATGCATGGGGGAAATGTTCCTTTTGCCAAATGGGAGAACACACTACAGGATGCACACGGGGTGATTGTGTGTGTGCAGATATGCATGGGGGAAATGTTCCTTTTGCCAAATGGGAGAACACACTACAGGATGCACGGGGTGATTGTGTGTGCAGATATGCGTGGGGGAAATGTTCCTTTTGCCAAATGGGAGAACACACTACAGGATGCACACGGGGTGATTGTGTGTGTGCAGATATGTACGGGGGAAATGTTCCTTTGCCAAATGGGAGAACACACTACAGGATGCACACGGGGGGGGGGGTGATTGTGTGTGTGCAGATATGCATGGGGGAAATGTTCCTTTTGCCAAATGGGAGAACACACTACAGGATGCACACGGGGGGGGGGGTGATTGTGTGTGTGCAGATATGTATGGGGGAAATGTTCCTTTTGCCAAATGGGAGAACACACTACAGGGGTGGGGTGGGGGTGATTGTGTGTGTGCAGATATGTATGGGGGAAATGTTCCTTTTGCCAAATGGGAGAACACACTACAGGATGCACACGCCCCTTTCTTAACACAGATGGTGGGGGTGATTGTGTGTGTGCAGATATGCATGGGGGAAATGTTCCTTTTGCCAAATGGTGTGTGCAGATATGCATGGGGGAAATGTTCCTTTTGCCAAATGGGAGAACACACTACAGGATGCACACGGGGGGTGATTGTGTGTGTGCAGATATGCATGGGGGAAATGTTCCTTTGCCAAATGGGAGAACACACTACAGGATGCACACGGGGGGGGGTGATTGTGTGTGTGCAGATATGCATGGGGGAAATGTTCCTTTTGCCAAATGGGAGAACACACTACAGGATGCACGGGGGTGATTGTGTGTGTGCAGATATGCATGGAAATGTTCCTTTGCCAAATGGGAGAACACACTACAGGATGCACAGGGGGTGATTGTGTGTGTGCAGATATGCATGGAAATGTTCCTTTGCCAAATGGGAGAACACACTACAGGATGCACACGGGGGTGATTGTGTGTGTGCAGATATGCATGGGGGAAATGTTCCTTTGCCAAATGGGAGAACACACTACAGGATGCACACGGGGGGGGGGGTGATTGTGTGTGTGCAGATATGCATGGGGGAAATGTTCCTTTTGCCAAATGGGAGAACACACTACAGGATGCACACGGGGGGGGGGTGATTGTGTGTGTGCAGATATGCATGGGGGAAATGTTCCTTTTGCCAAATGGGAGAACACACTACAGGATGCACACGCCCCTGTCTTAACACAGATGGGGGGGGGTGATTGTGTGTGTGCAGATATGCATGGGGGAAATGTTCCTTTTGCCAAATGGTGTGTGCAGATATGCATGGGGGAAATGTTCCTTTTGCCAAATGGGAGAACACACTACAGGATGCACACGGGGGGGGGGTGATTGTGTGTGTGCAGATATGCATGGGGGACATGTTCCTTTTGCCAAATGGGAGAACACACTACAGGATGCACACGGGGTGATTGTGTGTGCAGATATGCATGGGGAAATGTTCCTTTGCCAAATGGGAGAACACACTACAGGATGCACACGGGGTGATTGTGTGTGTGCAGATATGCATGGGGGAAATGTTCCTTTTGCCAAATGGGAGAACACACTACAGGATGCACACGGGGGGGGGGTGATTGTGTGTGTGCAGATATGCATGGGGGAAATGTTCCTTTTGCCAAATGGGAGAACACACAACAGGATGCACACGGGGTGATTGTGTGTGCAGATATGCATGGGGGAAATGTTCCTTTTGCCAAATGGGCGAACACACTACAGGATGCACAGGCCCCTGTCTTAACACAGATGGGGGGGGGTGATTGTGTGTGTGCAGATATGCATGGGGGAAATGTTCCTTTTGCCAAATGGTGTGTGCAGATATGCATGGGGGAAATGTTCCTTTTGCCAAATGGGAGAACACACTACAGGATGCACACGCCCCGGGGGGGGGTGATTGTGTGTGTGCAGATATGTATGGGGGAAATGTTCCTTTTGCCAAATGGGAGAACACACTACAGGATGCACACGCCCCTGTCTTAACACAGATGGGGGGGGGTGATTGTGTGTGTGCAGATATGCATGGGGGAAATGTTCCTTTTGCCAAATGGGAGAACACACTACAGGATGCACACGGGGGGGGGGTGATTGTGTGTGTGCAGATATGCATGGGGGAAATGTTCCTTTTGCCAAATGGGAGAACACACTACAGGATGCACATGCCCCTGTCTTAACACAGATGGGGGGGGTGATTGTGTGTGTGCAGATATGCTTGGGGGAAATGTTCCTTTTGCCAAATGGGAGAACACACTACAGGATGCACACGCCCCTGTCTTAACACAGATGGGGGGGTGATTGTGTGTGTGCAGATAGCAGATATGCATGGGGGAAATGTTCCTTTTGCCAAATGGGAGAACACACTACAGGATGCACACACCCCTGTCTTAACACAGATGGGGGGGGTGATTGTGTGTGTGCAGATATGCATGGGGGAAATGTTCCTTTTGCCAAATGGGAGAACACACTACAGGATGCACACGGGGGGGGGTGATTGTGTGTGTGCAGATATGCATGGGGGAAATGTTCCTTTTGCCAAATGGGAGAACACACTACAGGATGCACACGGGGGGGGTGATTGTGTGTGTGCAGATATGCATGGGGGAAATGTTCCTTTTGCCAAATGGGAGAACACACTCCAGGATGCACACGCCCCTGTCTTAACACAGATGGGGGGGTGATTGTGTGTGTGCAGATATGCATGGGGGAAATGTTCCTTTTGCCAAATGGGAGAACACACTACAGGATGCACATGCCCCTGTCTTAACACAGATGGGGGGGGTGATTGTGTGTGTGCAGATAGCAGATATGCATGGGGGAAATGTTCCTTTTGCCAAATGGGAGAACACAGTACAGGATGCACACACCCCTGTCTTAACACAGATGGGGGGGTGATTGTGTGTGTGCAGATATGCATGGGGGAAATGTTCCTTTTGCCAAATGGGAGAACACACTACAGGATGCACACGGGGGGGGGGGTGATTGTGTGTGTGCAGATATGCATGGGGGAAATGTTCCTTTTGCCAAATGGGAGAACACACTACAGGATGCACACGCCCCTGTCTTAACACAGATGGGGGGGGGTGATTGTGTGTGTGCAGATAGCAGATATGCATGGGGGAAATGTTCCTTTTGCCAAATGGGAGAACACACTACAGGATGCACACACCCCTGTCTTAACACAGATGGGGGGGTGATTGTGTGTGTGCAGATATGCATGGGGGAAATGTTCCTTTTGCCAAATGGGAGAACACACTACAGGATGCACACGGGGGGGGGTGATTGTGTGTGTGCAGATATGCATGGGGGAAATGTTCCTTTTGCCAAATGGGAGAACACACTACAGGATGCACACGCCCCTGTCTTAACACAGATGGGGGGGTGATTGTGTGTGTGCAGATATGCATGGGGGAAATGTTCCTTATGCCAAATGGAAGAACACACTACAGGATGCACACGGGGGGGGGGTGATTGTGTGTGTGCAGATATGCATGGGGGAAATGTTCCTTTTGCCAAATGGGAGAACACACTACAGGATGCACACGCCCCTGTCTTAACACAGATGGGGGGGGGGGTGTTTGTGTGTGTGCAGATATGCATGGGGGAAATGTTCCTTTTGCCAAATGGGAGAACACACTACAGGATGCACACGCCCCTGTCTTAACACAGATGGGGGGGTGATTGTGTGTGTGCAGATATGCATGGGGGAAATGTTCCTTTTGCCAAATGGGAGAACACACTACAGGATGCACACGCCCCTGTCTTAACACAGATGATGTCAGCACCGTATAGGTACAGCAGGAGAAGGGAAGCCTCCCAGTAATGCGAATAGTGCGCTCTGCTAATGTGTTCCCCCTGTGTATCGTAATGTAATTAGGTAGGAATATGAAACCTGTAAATACATGTGTGTGTGTGCATGTCCGTATGAAAGACATGTTAGTTTTGGCAATCAGGTGATCACACTACCTGATGCACATTACCCTTTCAAAGTACTGATGTTGTCAGCACCCTCTAAGTATATCCAGAGACGAGGAACTATCTAGTAAACCGAACAATGCGCTTTGCTAATGCGTCCCTCCCATGTGTCATGACATAGGTAGGTATGGGAATGAATCCTGCATAGGGCACGTTTGCATGTGTGTGGGGGTAGTAGGGTGTGTGTAAATGCAAGTGTGAGGGAACAGATCCTTTGGGCAAATAATACTATACACCAGATGCTGCATACCCCACCAGTAAACACAGGGGATGTCACCACACTATCAGCACAACCAGACAGGGCTAGTTTGCTAGTAATGCCAATAGTGTGCTCTGCTACTGTGTCTATTACCATCGTCAGAGTACAGATAGGTATGTTTGGGTAACCCACAACTATCACGTGTGGTTGTGTCACACAGTATGACCTTGCGTGGGTGTGTGTACATACCAATGCATGCCATTGCCTACACCAGCAATGGCATTGCACACATGATGTATGTGTGTGACACATACACAGAAATACCTGTGACCTGCAGTAGTTACCATGTCTGACACATGCTTTGTGTGGATAAATGGTATTAGCAATGTATACCAATATGACTGTGTGTCCTGCTGTGCAGGGTCCGCATGTGGTATGTCCCTAGACAGTGTGGGTGTCTATGGTGAAAGACCTACAGCAGGGGATACACATCTGGTCTGGCCCATATAGTGTACATGTAGTCAATGTACAGGTGCTGTATGTTCCCACCTGTTGTGGTAGTGGTAACATGTCATTCCACTGCATTTCGGTGACCACATGCTGTGAACCCGTCAACTAGAGTGTTGTAGCTACAGCAATGCTCACACACAATGTTCGGCTGGATGCAGTATGGCCTTATAAACACAGTTCATGGGACTGTCATATTGCCGCTGTTGTTATGGAGGATAGGTGGTCTTCCTGTGTATGTGAGGGTTGTGTGTGCCATGCTATGAACCAGATGGCATTCTGACACACTGTCAGCTGCACCTGAGTAGGCCCTGATGGTTTGTGCTGTGCCAACAACCTGGAGGTGTGTGTATCTGTGTTGACTCGGGATACCACACCCCTATCCATGTGTGTTACATGTGTAGGGGATGACAGGCATGGTAAGGGGCATAGCCTGTCAGTGATGGGTAACATCTGTGAGCCATGACCCATGCATCTGGTACTGCACAGACACTGCAGTTCACCGTGCTGAGGGCAGTGTCCGGTGCATGCATCCTCCGGTGTACACTGCTGTAGTTGTGTAGCAGCGCTGTCAGTGTCCTAACCTGTGTGATACCCATGGAGGTCGCTATGTAAACCATGTCCTGCAGCATAAGGCAGTATGTGTGTACGAAGGAGCCTTGCCAGTATACATCGGGCCATGTGTGTCATGTGCAAGATGACCCGTGAACAGCAATGTGGCTTCCCTAGCATGTAAGCACACGTTGACAGGCAGTGGATACCCTATGAATGACAGTGGAGACTGAGCATAATGTAGACATACAACAGCCTTCCCACATATAGTGGTAGAATACCTGGGGAGAGTATGTTGGCAACTAATATCAGGCTCATACTGGCCTGTGCCAAATGCTGAGAGATCCATTCTATGTTCCCTATCACGTAGTCCAGGGTGGTATGTCCCAGGCAGCCACACTGGCATGGTCAATGAGTGAGTCATATCTGTCCATGCCTCTGTCTGACCTGTATGCATGTGTGCTGTGGTGGACCATAGTGCCCCTGAGTCATATCACTGTGCCCTTCACCAGATACAGCCTGTTGAGCGGGACCCCAGTGCAGCACACATGACAGGTACCTGACATGTCTATAGCAGGTGTGTTGTGTAGCCCTACAGGCTGTGGGTGTGTGGTACAGGGGATGTGCGTGCCATGTGTGGCATGTGCTGTGTTCCGACGGAACATATGCCTGTGTGCCAGCTGCGGAGGTGTGTGATGCACAGGCAGGCTGGTAGTCTGAGTCCCCACGTATGCCCCAGTGTGTTCAGCATGCTGTCAGTGTGTGGCAATGTCAGCCTGGTATTGTTGTCACTGTAATATCATGTTTTGATATATTTATTGGTCCCACATATGTTGATTGGGATAGCCCAACTGGATGCATGTCCATTCCCAGGGTAGGCCCGTGGAGACAAGCTACGAGGGTAGCAGATACAGCATTAGAAAATACTAGCATGACATATTACAAACAGATTATGTACAGAGATTACATACGTAAGCAGGTCCAACGTGTTCCACAGGTTAATGTCAGACCTGAGCACAAGCCAGGATTACATTGTATTTACACAGTACAGTGGTTCACACAGGTTACACATCCGAGTTAGCCAGGCCTGATACACTGACATAGCCAGTTACATGACAAATGTTGTTTGGGTCTACTGTTAAATGACCTAAGGTGGACATTAGGGTAATATCAGCTGGAAGTGGGTTCCAGGATCTACGTACAGGATTTGCAAAGACAGAATCACTAGCTGTGTTAATAGACTCGCTAGTCCAAAGCAGTACGATGTTAGAGGCTGGAAGCGGTCTAGGATTGTTATAGGGGGTGATTGTGATTTAAGTGCAGGAGTATTGTCTGGATTATACAGGATTTTATAGGCCATAATCAGTTGGTTATACTGTATTAGGCTGGGTATTGCAAGCCAAACAAGCTGATTTAGATCGATGCAATGATGTGTCCTACCAGGCGGGCCAGTGGCAAACCTGGCAATGTGGCTGTAGCAAATCCAGTGCTTGTTAAGGACAGTCTTGTTCATATGTGAGAGTAGAGGGGATGCATACAGAAGGGCTGCAACACGGTGTGAGCGAGCTATGGCACCTCTAGCTGGAGGGCTAGGAAGGCTTTAATTCTGTAAAGTGACCCTAGCTTTCTATTGATGGCTTGGCTAATCTGGTTAACATGTATGTCACATGTGAGGTTATTGTCTATGATAACGCCTAATAGTTGTTGAGATGGGTCAGGGTAGAATATTGTGCCATCGGTAGATGTTATGGTAACGGTGAACGTGGTAGACCTACGTGTTTGTGGAATAACAGCAGTCCAGTTTGATTGGTATGTAGGATCAGACGACGTTCACAAAGCCAGTTTGCTATTGTATTACAGGTGGTCTGGGTAGCTGAACATAACTCTACTGGAGATGTGGCTGGGCAGATCAGAGTAGGGTATACAGCATATTGGATACAGCTGGCGTTTGGGATGACAGTATAGCGATTAGTTAATGACGATGGAGGACAGCAAGGGCCTTAGGATAGAGCCTTGTGGTACTCTGAGGGTGTTTGGTAGACGGTTAGAGGGTTTGGTCTGCCAGAGGCCAGCCTGCTGTTGACCATGCAGGTAGGATTGACACCATTGGAAGGCTCCAGTATCTAGACAGTCTGTGCAGGGTGCAGAGTCCAAGTTGGTGATAAACCATATCGTATGCCTTTGGGATATCCAAACAGAGGGCTGTGGATATATCATTGATGTTGCAGGTATGGCTTATGGTGTTAGTAAAGGCTAGGAGGCCTGACGGAGTGCTGTGATGGGAACGTAAGCCATGCTGAGTGTCTGCCATACTGCGATGTCGGACTAGGCGGTGCATGACTTGTCTATGACGAAAGTCACCATAACCTCTGCAAGTGGAGAGGGTATAGCTATTGGCCTATCAATGGAGATGTCAGTAGAGCTGCCTCCTGTGTGAAGTGGGATTACATATGACATTTTACAGATGGTGGGAAAGTTAGTTTCTAACATAGTACCTTTGATTACCTTTGAGACGGGGTAAGCAATAGCATCATCTGGTTTTGATAGGTACTCAGCAGGGTGTTGATCGGCACACAGTGTAGTGGGTTCCACTGTTACAACCGAGGTACGGAGAAGTGAAGTGGCGACCGGTTGGCAGCTGGACACAAGTAGTTTTGTAGGGGTGCTGCTTTCGGGACCAGGGGAGCTAGGAGGTAGTTGGCAAGCTAGGGCCTGCACTGTCTCAGTAAAGGACTGGTCAAAGCTATCAGGAACGTCTTCAGGGGTGTTATCATTAGTAGCGGCAGGGATTGGGTTTGACATTTGTCCTGTACGTAGTATGTATGACATGCCACCTGACAGGGTATGGCATCACTGGGTTCAGAGAGACCGGTCCCCAGACTGGCTGTGTGGTGGCATCCCACACATGTGTTGTATATACCTGGCCAAGGGTGATGGCTGACTGCATACATGTGGCAGCTGTGACGATGACGCATGACCCACATAAACCACGACTGGACCATAGAGGTGATTCACAGGTTACCTTTGGACATGCCACCCTAGTAGTGTGATTGCCATGGTGAGTACCAACACATAGGGCCAATGGGGAACAACATACTGAAGGTGTGTATGTGTGGGTGGACTGCCTCTGTCTCATAGCACTGACATATATGACTGCACACGTGGGTATATGCCAGGTAAGGCGTGTGCAATGTGTCACAGGCTACTCACATGTGTACAGGACAGACAGTGCCGTTCTGTCATGTGTAAGGTTGACATACATATGGTACACTATGCAGATGTCAGTAGCAGTCTACAGAAGCACTGTAACCCTGCATTGCAGGTGTAAGCAGTGTTCCAGGGCACCCCAGGCAAACATGCATGCAAACAAGGCTACAATACACAGGGCTGGAAGTACTGCATCATACAACGAAGAAGGGGTAACAATAACAGTAATTCACAATGCATATATGTAGGCACTGTCAACATGTACCCAGGAATACGCAGCACAGATGGCCATGGTGGAACCGATATTATGTCATACTTATTTGTGGTCTGGACAACATTGGTACTGCACACATATCTAGATGCATGAACATACACATGGCATAGTTGTTGTGGGCATCTTGACACCATTACTGTACATGTCCACCATTGCATATCACTACTTGCGTTAGCATTCCCCCTGTGCTACCCATGTATGCGGCTATCTGTTGACAACCTTACCACCGGCATGCAATTATGTGCATCTGTTATGCTTTGGTATGTACTATGGGTGCAGATAACAATTCATGACATTCATACAGTTACTACAGCAGGCATGCTGGGGTACACACACACAGTCATAGCAGCACACTGTACTGTTACCAACATGATACTACTAATACACGTCTATGTAGTCACCCTGTGCATCAGCAACATGTTTACCTGTTCCCACAATGATGTTGGAGACTGCAGGAGATGGCACAGTGTCATCATATGCACAGGGTGTGGATTAGGTATGCCTGAGTCAGCCACTGATACCACCAATTGACATGTGTGTGTATGTGTGTTGGTGAGGGGCAGCAGTACAGGGTGGGCCAGTGTTGCTGCAGTGTGTGCGTGTATGTGGTTGCCCTAAGTGTTGACATTCTGCATGTGTATATGCACGCACACAGTTCCACCTCATGGCTGCCATATACAGGGGTTTGTGGACAGCCACAGACTGCACCTGGCAGGCTGTACAGATCAGTGTCTGTGTGCACGGACACGGTACCTGTGCCTGGCAGGGGTGCTATGGACCGTATCCAGTACAACGCCTGACTGGGTACTGTCATCAGAAGCAGGAGTGTGTTGACTGGACACATGTCCCTGTTGGGACTGTCCAGAGCCACACGCACGTGGTCTCCTGGGGCGTTCCGATGACAGCACAGACCCAGCATTGCTGAGGCTGCTGCTGGAACTATGGGGGCATGCGCAAGCCTGTTGCCATCCGCCGACTGCCAGCTGCTGCCGCTGCCGGCATACGGCCACGTCGACGCCGCAGACGCCCACCACTGCCCTGGCTCATGGACATCTGTTTGTGGAACTGCTGTAAGATGTCCCCACAACGTCTGTCTATGACATCGGTGAAGTTACGGATAGCATCCGCAATGTCACGCATACTGTCTGTCATGGCTGTGCGGCATGCTCTGAGCTCCCTCAGACCCTGTCTGGTGTACCTTTCCATACGTGACTGAGCCTGCATGACAGTCCGAAACATCGCTGAGGTTGACAGACCTCGTTGGGCACGTCGGCCAGAGGCAGTATGCCCACGGATGCTCCCACGAGAACCCATGGCCAACTGTCTGTGTGGTACCATTGGAGGACCCTGCCCATGGCTGCTGTGTGGGGACACATGTGCCACAGGTACCACAATACCCTGGTCTATGCCCGCTGTATCCTGTCCATCACCTAGGGACAATGGTGACATAGGATGTATAGGCAGGATGACTGTGCGCAATGATGGGGTTGACAGCTTTGTACTGTCAATTGGCTGGCCAATGGCAGACCCTGACACACCGTCCTGTACCATTACACATATATCATCATTACCAGTAGCCGTGGCACAGGATTCAGGTTCCCTGCTGCAGGTCACCAGAGCAGCCCCAGAACTTGTGGGATGAAGACAGGAAACACAGTTTACATTCTCCAGACATTGTTACCAGTGATGCACTTATACACACATGCACACATGGACACATGCACACGGGCACACATGCACACATGCACACATGCACACATGCACACATGCACACATGCACACGTGGACACATGCACACGTGGACACATGCACACATGCACACATGGACACATGCACACATGCACACGTGGACACATGCACACATGTGCACATGCACACATGCACACATGCACACATGGACACAGGCACACATGCACACATGCACACGTGGACACAGACACACATGCACACATGCACACGTGGACACAGGCACACATGCACACTTGGACACAGGCACACCTGCACACATGCACACATGGGTACTGACACACCTGCACACATGCACACATGCACACCCTGCAGTATACACACAGAGCACTACTGAGTTACACTACTGTTACTAGCATTTTCAGGACTATTATAGGTTATGTTAAACACACTCACCAGCATGGATGGCCTGCCTCTCTGTAACCCTGGAGGGACCTGCAGAAATGATGAGATTAATGTTAGTGGGCACATCTGTCCCATTCATATTGCATATGATACAGTGTACAGAACAGTCAGGTGTACATATGGCATATTACCTGCATGCTCCATGTCGTGCTGCTGTGTGGAACCAGCCTACATCATAATACAGGTGTACTGCTGTTGGTGTTCCGGGGCTGGAGCCACGACACTTAGGAGTAGCCCCTCCAGTCTGGTGAGGGGGTGATGTGTGGCCACCCCACCTCCTGTGGTGACCTGTTGCCTGTGGATATCTGCTGCACGCTGCCGGACACTTCGGATTAAACCACTGCAGTGATGTCGTACCTGCTCATATGTCCTGTTATGCGTGCCAATTTCATTTACCCTACGGACCAGGTCTTGCCACAGTGCGGCCCTTTCCTGCTGGTTCTGACTGGTGCGGGAAAACAGGATGTCATACTCCCGCACCAGGCTCTGGTGGATCTCCTCATCCTCTGCAACGGAGTAGGTGGGGTTACGCTGTCATGCCATCTCCCTGGAAGAGAACACAGACAGGATATCAGCAGACCATGTCAGCAATGTATGGCACACATACTATACATGTTATGCATGTGTAGTGATATACTACTACTCCCATATGTTGCATGTGTGTGTGCCGTGGTGGATACACAGGTACATGGCCAGATATCAGTGCTCAGCCAATACCTGTGCAACAATACCTGCCACATTCCACACTACGTAGTAGCATGCCCCATCGGTCAGCACACACTGACAGGTGCTATGCACAACCTCACTCTGGGGTCCATGCCAAGGTACTGTATGTGGGACACCGTCCACTACTCTGCTGTGGACAGACGTTACATGGCCTGGATATACATATCCCACCACCACCACCAGTACAGTAGACTACATTGATATGTATGTGGTTAGACAGTTATTCCCTTGCTGGGACTGGGATGGTATCCATGCAGCACACTGGGCCAGTGGAAGCCACAGGCCACACTGCTGACCCCTTTGCAAATGCTTACCACAGACATGCTGCAGATTGCATGACACTTGCACACACATGTCTAACCCAAACCCTATGCACAATGGGTAGGCATCCTGTCCAGTGGACCCCAGACAGAGGCAGATTGTATAACAATAGCAGGGGGCTACTGCAGGACAGAGCACATTCACATTACGGGTAGGCATCTGTGGTCAACACTGGTAGTACGCTACAGTCCGTCATAACAACAGCCACAGCCTACTCTGGGAGGGTAATAGACACAAACACTGTGGATGACCACAAGGCCTTCTTCAGTTATGTTACACATACGGACCACATGCCTCGGATATGCTCTGTGTTACTCCACACCTACTTAACATTCACCAAACACACGCATATTGGCAACATTCCTACAGACATGTTCGGTGCACATATCCCCCCTCCCTCTCCCTCACCTTTCGGATATTTATCACAGCTGGGTGTAACCTCCCTATCATTGCACATGTCCAGGTGAGGGCCGCCCTCACCGGAGGAGAACACACAGCATCACTGTGACCTCATGGTCCCCCTGGATGTGTGCTACCAGCACTCTGAGGGGACATACCACCGCATGTAACACTGATGGTTTATCTTGGCCGTGCTACAGGATATGTACCTGGACAGTGGCATACAGCAGCAGTGGTCCCACAACACTACGTGGACACATCGACTGACCCTGGGAATTACCACATCATATGCATAATGGGCCTGGTGTGCTACGCTATGGGGTACTGCAGTATGGGATGCATGTGCAGTGACATCAGGTACCTGCAGACACTTGTTCCCAGCCAGTGTGCCTTTGGGATGTACTGATCCTGGCTTGGGGCCTGGCTGACATTTCGAAGCAGTCACTACAGCCATTGCTAGGCCAACGCACAGGCACATGCTACCAAGATCCTGGCCTATGACTGCTTGACATGTGATGTGTGGTCATCCCCTTTTGTTGGAACTACATACACACAACATATCACATGGACATACCTATGGATACAGCCCTATGACACATTTGGAGGGTTCACAGTATGCACACTGTTAACCTGCTACTTTGCATTACCTCTGTATGTCACAGCTGGTTGCGTTCCACAGCTTCTGCTTGCTGCTGCTATTACTGTCACTGCTGACAGCTTCAGGGTAGGGAGAGTCACAGTGTGTTTTTTTTTATTTTGGTGCTCTCTCTCTCCCTCTCTCTCTCTCTCTCTTCCACTTCTCGGCCTCTCTCTGTCTGCTTACAGACAATGCAATTAATTTCTTGCATGTGGGGAGTGTTAGCACTGGATGCTTTTGTAGGTATTTGCATAGGTCCATGTGATGGCCTCTGCACCAGTTGAAGGCCAGCATTTGCTAATTGCATACAGCGGTTGTGTACTGATTGCAGTTCTCACTGTGATTTCAGGTCAGTGCTATAAAAGGGTATGTGTGATAGGCGTTGCCCTTTCAGATTGTGTGGGGGGACCATGCTGGTATGCTGTGGACAGTGTTCTGTGACTGTAAAGGTTAGTATCTCTCTCATGCTTCAGGCTGTGTTGTATATTCACAGTTCTCCATTCCTCTTTCATGTTCCCTGTAGCAAGTGTGTATGCACATTGACTCCTACAAGTATATCTAGATATATATATATATATATATATATATATATATATATATATATATATATATATATATATATATATATACATATATGTATATATATATATATATATATATATATATATATATATATATATATATATGTACATATGCATACATATATCTATGTACTTTAACTGACTTTATTATCTACAGGCTGCCAACTAGCATGGCTGTTTCTTTTCACACACTACTATTATGGATATCCATTGTTTGTGACATTTATTTTAAATGGCATGCTTTGTGTACTACACATCCTATATTCCCTTTACATTCATCCCTACTTTTACATGTTATATTTATTTTAGCACAATCTGTTTGTATAAGAGTCATGGCTTAGTGGTAGGTTGTACAGACTAGTGTTTCCTGGGTTCGGGACTGACAGTGGGAGTTTATTTTTCTTTTGAACTGAGTACAGGACCTGTCAATCACAGTGACTAAAGCACTTTTAAGCAGTTGTAACCGGGCTAGCGCTGGTTTGCACGGAGCTCACGCATGCACACTGGCGGTTAGCTCCGCGCACACCCGGTTACAACCGCTTAACAGTGCTTACTCTGGCGCACACCCGCACTATTTTCTTTGAAAGAAAAGAAAATGGGGAGACAGGAAAGTGGTGAAAAAGGGGTCACAAAGAGGGTAAGACAGTAGGGAAACAAGCTTGGGATGTGCAGGAGGGATGTAGGTAAGGCCCATAGCTGCCCATTTCTGCTGCAGCAACAGCTGTGCATATGTATGTAATTTGGTGTGACATTTGAAACCTTCCACCCCTGGGAGAGGTGTCTGGACAACAATAATACTTGTTGTACAGCCAATTGTAATTGATAGGTTCCATGTCCAGTGGACATGTGTGCGTAATGGGCAGCTATGTATGGGGCATAATTTTTTTGTGGGTACATAGTGCCCTTTTTTTTTTTTTTTTTTTTCAGGTAAGAGTGGTATGTCAGGTGAAGGAAGTCGGTTCAGCTGGGGAGGTAGGCTGGGTAGGTAAACAGACAAGACAAACAAGATGCATACAGGGGCGGTGTATGACACGTGTGGGGGGGTTACACAATTGACGGCGACGGAGGTTGGGATGTCCAGAGCCCATGAGCCCACAGATGGCAACAGTGGAACTGATATCCCCACCCATAGGCAGTTGCCACTGTTCCTTCACTGCCCAGGACGGGGCTGTGCTGGGGGCTGTGTAGGCGGGGCAATGGCATGCTCGTTAGTTGCGCCACCCGTGCCTCGAGCTGGCGTAGGGGCTCAAGGACAGAGTCCCGAATCTCCCTACGCACCACAGTCCGGATGCTATGGAGGGTGAGAGGTGGATCTCCTCTAGCCACACTTGCAGAGGGGGGGCGAGCCCCATCCCCTGCAGCGCTTCCACCCGCAGGTGGCACAGGGCCACCGGAGGAGGGTCCGGACTCGGCACTAGTGCCAGGTGCACTCGCCAGCTGAGGTGGGAGAGGTGGGTCCGCTGGAACCCGCCTTCCCTGTCGTTCTATATTTTGCATTATGTCATGACAGTTTGGGTTAGTGACATATAATACCATTCACAATAATACCATTCACAGTTAGTTGTAACAGCATGCATTAGTATTCCCATTAACCAAACATCCAGGTATTCCCACCATTGAACAGCGTGCATAACTCATGCATAATTTGAACAGAAATACACAGTCCAACAACATGCAGGGATAATTGATGGCAACAGGCCATCAGGTGTGGGTGTATGAACAGGGCAGATGCATCAACAGACATGCAAATATATATGGCCCAACAGGACAAACGTCCAGGGGTGTTAATTGTGATTGCACATACCATTTTCACGTGGAATGGGTTCTAGGTGGTTATAGGGTGGGGTAAATAAGGTAATATTAACACCTTCGAATACCAATACATATGCTGTACATTTCTAATAGCTACAGTTATATACACACTACTGTTCTAACTACAGTGTCCTATATGTTAACTACTTCACCTTGCTGATAGGACTGTTACTGCAACATCAATATACATTTTAGTGTTCTTCATACACATTCATATCAAGCTTTGTTCAGACACATCATCCTGCTCCTTTTGCTTTATATACCTGTAGACAAGTGTGGATGTTTGGTATATCAGACAATCATCCTATCTGTGTATTTCAGACTGGGAGCAACATATCCAGATTTTGGGATACACATTCCACATGCAGCAACACTTTGCACAGATTTTGCTGTTTGGTTCTGAGTCTCACATGCATTTATTTCTGTCTTGACTGCAGCATACTTTATTCAGGGGTTATTACTACTGTATTGCTGGATCCATGACACTCTCTCACACTCTCTCACTTGCTTTCATGTTACTATTCAGGATGGTACTTCTAGGCTTTATTGACATGTTTTAACAGTAGTTATTACAATACTTTCCAGCAGTCTCACTTCTGTCATGTTTCAGTATTTCCACAAGGATATATTTCACACATGTGATTTCATCATCTTCTGCAGCTATACTTTACATCCTGCTGCAGGTTGTGTACTATTTTCTTACAGGCAGGGCATTTTTATTTCTGAATATATGTTGGACAGTTTCATGTTTAGTTTACATTTACAGGCTGGGAACTCTTGTAATCAAGCAATACTTGCATACACTTCCACACTGTTACTTGCAGATTCTATTCCTTACTGGCTACACTGCACTCTTTTGCTGACTGTCATACTTTTATATTTCTTTACAGTTAGTGGTAGTGGATTACTGACCTGCCTGGTGGCGCAACCGCACCAGCCTATCGCCATAGGCTCTGTGGTTTGCAGAACGGACACCTGCAGCTGTAATATAAATGAAGTAATATTGGAATACACATCTCCATAATTTCAGCTAGTTTAACTTTTTACATACATAATTAATTGTTACTTACTCAGTGGTGGGGCGTTGGTGATTGCCGGGCCTCCTGGATCCAAAGGTTCAGTTGGTCCTGCTTGCGTCTCTTCAGGTCTGCATGGTGGTGACGGACCTGCTCACCTGTCCTTGGAATCCCTGTGGCACTGGTGAGTTCATGAGCCAACCGGTCCCACGCCTCAGCCCTGTACGCTCCCCAGAGGACCTGGCCCTGCATGAGTTGGGCCTCATGATTGTGGACTAGGAGCCAGGCCATGTACCTGGACTCCTCAACACCCCACCTCTGCGCTCGAAAGCGACTACCTTCTCCTACACCTGACATTCTGCCTGCAGGTCTGTTCTACAATCGTTTATGCTGTGTATTCCCGCCTATGGGGCTTATATAGTCCGTTTTTTCCACATATCTGTGATTGGCCATTTTGGAATTGTATCAACGTCAGTAAACCTGCATTGTCATGCTGTAGTTTGTATTCATTCCTATATATTAGCTATTATTGCATTTCTAGGTACTGCTGTCATGGCTTAGTGGTTCTGTACCTTGACTATGGTGTATAGTATCCTGGGTTCGAACCTCACCACTGCTTTTTATTTTTCATGACTGTCTAGACATGCTGAGGGGTGTGTCTGTGTAAAGGCAGTTTTGATACGGCTTGCTCAACGTTGCCCATCGGTTAGCTTGTTTGCGCGGTGCGCAGCTCCGCGCAAATGGGGTACGCTGCTTTAAGCCTCACTTTGCTATCGGCACGCATATTCCGCTCAGTTCAGTTAGGGGAACATATATTTAGCGTGTTAAACCTATGCTCAGCTACGGGCACTCATTTTGCACCAGTTAAACCACTGCTCATCTACGGGCACATGCACTCACCCTGTTAAACTGTAGCTCAGCTATGGGCACATCTGGCATTTTTTATTCTTTTGTTACCTCACATTTCTTCAATATATATGGGCTATTTCATTACAATTTACATATATTGCGGTTTTATGTGTACATATTTGTCAGGGACTTGTTTCCTGCTTATTTTGCAAAAAAAAAATGGTGTTGTGGGGGCTCGAACCATGAATGCCTGCTCTGCAGCCGACATCTCTACCGCTACGCAATTGCTTCCTGGCTTATTTTGCATATTTAGTTCTTATATGCTTTCCCATTGACTGCTAACTGTAGCTGCGCTACGGGCACGCCCGCACACACGAGCGCACTCACAGTTAAACATTTTTACAATTTAAAATAAAACTGACATTTTTATTTATATTTCTTTTATGTTTCATAGTCTGTAGGGGCATGTGTTGTGTTGTGTTTATTCACATTTCCGTGGACTCTGTTGTGGGTGTCTACTTTGGGCACTTTTACACTTCTGGGGGTGTGTCCGCTTGCAGGGCTCAGCCTACGGACACGCCCCCACATGTCTTACACGGACCGTGTTAGACTTAGGTGTGATTCAGCATGCTCTCATGAATATGCAGAGCATGCTGACATCACTCCGTTTAACTGCAGCCTCCGTGTAAGAGTTATAACTCTTACACGGAGGCTTCGTGAATCCTGCCCACTGTCTAAATGTCTCATGCTTTTATATAAGGATGTTTGGTAGCATTTATAGTTAAATGAGTCTGATGGTACTTTTGGTAGCATGAAGGTAATCCAGCATTAATTATGTGTAGTGCTGTGTCTTATAGTCTTTGAAATTATTTATTATGTGTATGGTTTTGCTAATTGGTAATGTACTCAGTTTGTGATGCTTGTGCTCCATGATAAATTCTAATTGTTTGCATGGCAGTTTAATGTTTTTTTTTTTTTTTTTTCTCAATGAATCCTTACCCATTGTGGCATGTCTATATATATATATATATATATATATATATATATATATATATATATATATATATATATATATATATATATATATATATATATATATATATATATATATATATATATATATATATATATATATATGTATATATATATATATATATATATATATATATATATATATATATATATATATATATATATATATATATATATATATATATATATATATATATATATATATATATATATTTATATATATATATATATATATATATATATATATATATATATATATATATATATATATATATATACATACATATATATGTGTGTGTGTGAGTGTGTGTATATACGGTATGTATATATATATATATATATATATATATCTATGTGTATATATATATATATATATATATATATATATATATATATATAGGTCTACCTGACATGATTGAAATGCCAGTAGACCAACTTTTAAAATGCCAAGATGACAATAGCAAAGTTTCATATAACTGAAACTTCACTATACTGACGTTCAGAAGACTAAACATTTCAAATGCCAACTTTGCCAGCTGAGCAGAACCGGAAATATCCTCATTTCTGCACTGCAGTGTGATCTTGGACTTGGTATGTTTAAGTTGCAGGGGGTTTGGGGGGTGCAGGTAGCACAGCCCCCCAGCAAAAACGTAAAAGTAGAAAATAAATAATTGTAATAATCGGATACAGGAAAATCCAATGAATATCCATGTGGGTGCTGTAGATACCATCATGAATATTCAGTAGGATTTTCTTTGATTATGTGGATATTGGTTTGTGGGCGGAGTGTAGGCGAGGCTAAGTACTTAGTATAGTATTTTTTTTTTTTCAAAAATGTCTTTATTGTAGTTTTTAAGGTTACAACACATAAGACATTATACAATAAGATACACACACAACATACAACAAAACATAACATTCTATATACAATATATACAAAGAAGTAATTCAAAATCCAGTTTTTGTACTGACCACATATTCTGCAGTGATAAGAAGAATAAAACAGTACCATTAGTTGTTTATTACATATACTAGGGCAAGTCAAAGTAAAACCTCTTTATATAGGATATGTGTTTTTTTAATCAACTTATCTACGCAAATAGGACCCGCGGTGGTGGTGCTGCTGTAGCGTTGTCACCTCACAGTAAGACGCTGTCCGGTTCGACTCTCAGCTGGAGCGTCTTCTGCGTGGATACATGCATGAATGGGCGTACCTTCATTGAAGGTTGTGCGTCAGGCCTGGCAAGCCGGTACGTAGAAATCAACTGCCAATCATTAGCGGACCGGAGTTCTGCTTTGGCGACCCCTAACCGGGAAAAGCCGAAAGATTTGATTCGATCTACGCAAATATTTATAAAATGATAATGTTAAAAAGGTTCTAAGTATATCCTTATTGATTGTCTTACATATATTGCATATTTCACTTTTAGATTTAATATGTTTACCTCTTGAGAATAAAATCTAATAAGTATTCCCAATACTCTTGGTAATATTTACATTTCTTAGTAACATATAGTAGCTTGTGGGAGGCAATGTAGTTGATTGCTACATTTCTAAAACCTTCCCATGTGAGTGGGGTTGCAATAGTCCAATTGTTTGTAATATAGAATTTGACTAGAGAACATATGGTGGTGAGGACATGCTGTAAGACTCTGGGAAGATTATTCATATTTAAGTGCAGTATAACTGTTTCCCAGGATAAAGTACTTTTTTGGTGGCCCATTTTCTCTAGTCTTGCCCTTAGTGAACACCATAAGTTATGAACTTTATTACATTCCCACATAACATGTAGAATGTCTGCTTTTTGTTTCTTGCATTGAGGACATTCAGGTGAGTATTTGTTATTAAATTTGCTAATTTTTTGAGGGGTAAAGTATGCATTATTGTTAATCATAAGTTGGGTATAGAATAACTTTTTAAACGGACTGAATTTGAGTGTGTTTTCGATGGCATCTTTTTTATTTTGTTCAGCAATTTGTGGGTTTTTCTTCTGCCAGTATGAGAAGAATAAAGTACAATTCTGATGTTTTATATAATTTATAAGTTTATAGACTCTAGAGATTGTTTTCTCCTTGGTAGTTAGATTTTTTAGAATTAACTGGGACAAACTAGTATCTTGTTTATCAAAATTTTCAGTATGAAATTTAGCGTTTACAAGGTATTTGAGTGAGTTCAGAATAATTACGTATTTCTTTGGGAGATTTAATTGCTCTCATAATTATGTAATATCACATTCCTTCCATTTATAAATTTCACATACTGTAATATCTCTTATTAAGGGATACTCTTGCAAGCTTATCAGTTTATTGTTTAGTAGCAAATTAGGATTAAGGTGTATAGGTTGCAGTAGAAGGAGGGCATTTAATAATTGTACAGATGAAAATAGCTTTTGAGTAGTTAAAACCATTTGTTTAATACGTGGATGTAAATTCTTAACATAAACAGAGTTTTGGTTTAAGTTTAAGAATAGGAGAGCCCTAGAATTACACCCAAGTGTCTTAATTTGTTCATACCAAATTTTAGACCATAAGGGGGACCGTACATTTGTGTTTGATTCATAATTTAAGATTTGACATAGTCTATATGCCTGGATAATACTGTAGTATAATTTAAAATCAGGTAACCCTAACCCACCTTTAGCTTTAGGAAGTATAAGCTTTTCATATTTGATTCTAGTAGATTTAGGATACCAAATGAATCTGGATATACTTCTTTCCATGTCTATAAAAACGTTTTGAGGTAAAATTGTGAAGGTAGCATTCATTTGGAAAATAATTCTTGGTAGCATGTTCATCTTAACGATACTGCTTTTTGATAACAAAGACATATTGATATTTTTCCATCTGTTCATATCATTTTCAATAGTATTCCAGGTATGGGTTAAGTTATTTTTAATAATTTCACTAAAATTGGGAGTCTATGTTACCCCAAAGTATTTTAGTTGATAAGTTATCTTTATTTTGCTCTCCAGGAAGTAAAAGTGCATATGTCCTATGGGATTTAGTGGGAAAAGTTTGGATTTGTTTGGATTTAGTTTGTAATTTGAAATCTCTGAGAATTTTTCAGTGTCTGTCAGTATTTTAGGAAGATCTGTTGTGGGGAGTTGTAAGTATATATTTAAGTCGTCAGCAAATGCCGACTATATAATGTTAGTATTTAATACTTTTGGAATGTATAGAAAATATTTCTGTGATATATAAAGAAGTAGGTGTTCTAGGCATAAATTAAAGAGGTAAGGAAAAAGTGGACACCCTTGTCTTGTGCCATTTGAAATGGGGATAGGTTTTGTTTTATTATTGTTAATCTGAATGGAAGTTGAGGCCATCTGATATAAAACCATAACTTTATTAATACATTCTTTAGGAAAACCAAATAAAGGCATAACATTAAATAAAAAGTTAAAATTTACTCTGTCGTAAGCTTTACTAGCATCTGCGGCAATAACGTATTTCGGATGCATATCTGTTTTTAGTAATCTGATAGCTGTGTCTAGTAACAGAGTATTATCACTTGTTTGCTATGTACCATAAAACCTAAACTGATTATGTGATATAATAGAAGGAAGTATATTCTTCAACCTGTTAGCTAAAATTTGAGCAAAGATTATAAAGTCAGCATTTATGAGGGCTATTGGTCTATAATTAGTGGGATCCGTCAGGACAGAATTCGGTTTAAGTAGAAGGATGGTCTTAGAATCATTTGTATATAAGTCTGTTATCTCATGTTGTATTATATAGTTATGTACTTTAAGTAGGATTTTAGAGACCGGTTCTGAGAATATTTTATAAAATTCAGAGGTAAATCCATCAGGTCCTGGAGAATTACCTGGCTTGAGATTTTTTATTGCTTCTTTTATCTCTGTTAGGTGTAGTGGTGCCCCTAAAAGTTTTTGTTTTTCTTGTGTAACTTCTGGAAATTTAAAATTTTGAATGAACTCATTAAATTTGTCATTTGAGGGTGGTAAGTGCATGTTGTACAGCCTTTTATATATGTTCTCAAATACATTTAATATGTCTTGGTTTTCCTGAAATTTATGTCCTTCATAATGTAATTCTTTAATTTTTGGTGGGCCACTCTTACTATTTATTAGCCTGGCTAGAAATCTTGAGGGTGTTTGAATCCATTCTGAGTATTGATATAAAGACCTGCTTTCTAAAAATGTTACATTTTCTAAGTAATGCTTATGTAGTTGCTTTTGCCATTCCATACATTTTTCCTCTAATTATTTTGAATATTTTTGTTGTAATTGTAGTTCTGCTGACGCAATTTGCGATTATAATGTGGTTTTGGTATTATATATTTTCTTAAACCAGACAGATTTTTGAATTATGACACCTCTAATAACTGCTTTTGCAGCTTCCCATTGCTTATCATAAGGTATTAGAGTAATTATGATTTATTCATCTAATTGAGTGAGTATACTGTTTATCTCTTTAGCTACTTCTTGTTTCTGAATAATTTTTAGGTTTAAAGTCCACTTATTAAAATAAGATATGTTTTGGCAGAAATTTAGCAGGTTTATGAATATATTAATTTTAGAATGATCTGAGATAGATCTAGGTGAAATGCTGTATTTTTGCTTATACAACCAAAATAAATGAGAGATTAGGAAGGCGTCTATTCTAGACCAAGATTTATGAGATGTAGAAAAGAAGGTATATCTGGATATTGTTTTGTCATGTTGGAAATTTTCATATTGATCAAATAGCTCAAAAGTATTTTGTAATTCACTGAGAGCTATATTTATGATATGCGGTTGCTTGGTTTCTTTATTGAATCTATCTTTGTCAGATTCCATTACTGCATTCCAATCTCCCCCAATTATATATAAATGATTAGGAAATTCAATAAGTAAGTTAAAGATTTCATAAATAAATGTTTGTTGGTTAGAGCAGGGACAATATATATTTAGGAAAAGTAAAGGTTTATTTATGCTATGGAAATGTGAGGTAAACATAGCCCATCTACCATTCAACTCAGTCTTCATGGAAACAATTTCCCCCTGATAGGCTTTGTTTATAATGATAGCAACCCCTCTGGAAGTGGAATTGTGTCCAGCAGCTATTATATGCTTGACCCATTTACTTTTTCTCTCCCTGTCCCAGAGTTGTGAGATCAGGTGAGTTTCTTGAGGAAAGGTTATCATTGTTTTACTTTGCTATATAATATGCATGACTAGATTCTGTTTACTTTTGTCTGAAATTCCCTTAATGTTCCATGAATCTAAAGATATAATTTCTGAAAATGTAAAAATATTTCTTTAGTGTTAATAAAGCACAATAAGCAATGTGATAATATAAATATATACTGTTGTATATTAGTGTTAGTTAGTATTTTCCGCATAGTGACTTCTATTCTCCTACTCCCCCTCTGTGTGTCTAACCACCCTTCCCTCTGTATTGTTAGATAAACAAAACTTCTAAAATCAAAGGATTTTTGTGACTGAGTCTAGGAGTAAGTCTTATAGAGCAGAGGGATGTCAAAATTACCTACTATTTTCCAAACGTACACAACCATATGCATCAACTCTGCATAGCAGCCTCCCTGTACCTATATACAGAATCAATTTTACATATCTTATCATTTTAAGCCTATGTATTATATTAGTAAATGTAATCAAAATATTTTGGATAGCCTTATAACCAAACCTAAGGAATATACTAAAACTCTAAATAAGGTCCTTAATTCTTCTATAAAAAATATATATATATATATATATATATATATATATATATATATATATATATATATATAAAGTTGAAACCACTCAAATAAAAACAGTTACAAAAGAAATATTAAGCACAGTACTGCAGGATAAAGAGCTTTTGAAGGACATAATTGAAAGAGCTCACAGATCCATAAGACACTCAAAAAACATGGACTTCCCAAGAAAAATATATGTCAGGATCCTTACTTCAGCTCATGTACAGTCAATATTATCTGCATATAAAACCAAGAAAGCAAGCACATGGAGAGGACACAAAATCACAATAAGCCAAGATCTTCCTCTTGAAATAAAGCAAAATCGTCAGTAACTTAATAAATACTGTGCTTACCTTATTGAAAAAAACATCCGCTTCCAGATGAAATATCCTGCTACACTAGTATTTTACCATAAAAATGAAAAAATATCAATAGATACACCAGAAGAAGCAAAAGCCACATTTCTCCATCTCTACAATGTGAATCCAGTGTGAAAAAAGACAATCCGCCTTTGCTGAAGCATTTGAATGATATAATTTTCTGTTTCAGGCTGAATCCTGCATATTTTGACTTTTTCT
This sequence comes from Protopterus annectens, assembly GCF_019279795.1. Classification (NCBI taxonomy): domain Eukaryota; kingdom Metazoa; phylum Chordata; order Ceratodontiformes; family Protopteridae; genus Protopterus; species Protopterus annectens. The sequence continues at coordinate 655,723,077 of NC_056751.1, forward strand.
TGTGGTAAATACTTAAATATGTTTATTTTTCCACTTTGCTGAGTAGGCTGAGAGGTCTGTTAGCATGGTGATGTCCCATTACCCACAATTCCATGCAGCTACAATGTGTTTGCAATAACCTTCTACCTTTCAACTCATTTCATCATCTAAATGACCTAGGAGCCCCAGTGCATTACTGGGAATGTATGTAATGTAAACAAGACATTACAACACTGAAAAAGTTCATTAGACTATTTGCCAAGCATACTGACAGAATCTGTGCAGCAGAATGTAAGCAGACAGATGGATGTTTAGTTACTTTCTATGCTAGAGAATGTTGAATGTTGAAGTTAATGCAGTTATTTTAAAGGGGCAATGCAGAATATTATTTCAAATAATGTGCTTGAACTTTTTCAACTGATGATTAGGTGGAATATAACATGTTTTTTTCTTTTAATCTTAATTATTAGGTGACACCTTCCTATACTCATGTTTATACAAAGCTGTGAGATATACATAAAGAAAAGACTGAAAATTATTATATTAGATAGCAGCTGCATACTCATATATGCTGTGGCAAAATTACATTTATGATGATATGATGTTGGTCTTGTACCAAAAACAAATATGATTTATTTGATGAATGCCTTAAGCTAAAATAAGCAATAGGAATGTGTACTTGTTTTATTATTTTTTTTTTCTAGGAAAAGTGAACAGAGTTTACAAGATATTGTAGAATTATATATTCAGTTGAGGCATTTTAATTTTTTTTTTTATCTTTATCTTTATTAGGCTGTAATACTAACCAAAATGCATGCATGTATACATATATATATATATATATATATATATATATATATATATATATATATGCATATATAGGAAAATAAAACTAAAAGTTAGATATTTGTAATACACGTATTGAAGGCGAAAGATAGACGCAATATTATATTGTTGTTAGAGTGGCAGCAGTACTGTTTAATAACGCCAATCTAGTATTTTTTTTTCTCTTCTCTTTTGGTGTTCATTGATCTAGCTCATACAAATATACTGCATTGTATTTTTTCTCTTTTCTTTAGTTTGTTTGTATTTGTCAGGCATTTGCATGTAATTATAAATGCACCTTACAACTTGGTATAGCTTAAAAACTAAATGACATAGGGATGTTTTATTATTTTTTTTCCTTAGTATAGTATTCTAAAGTGATAGTGTACTGTTGATATGGTATGAGTTTTTACTCTCATAGTTGCATTAACTGGGAGGTAAGTTGGAATGTTATATATTCGGTTTTGTGTACGTTGGCCATTTAACATGTCAGCATTGTGAGTTTTTGCTTTTGTTGTCTCAGCATTTTAAAAGTCGTCTACTGACATTTTGATCATGTAAAGTAGACCGATATATAAATATATATATATATATATATATATATATATATATATATATATATATATATATATATATACATATACATACATATCAGTCCTCCAAAAAATTCCTTACCTATATCATTCCATTCCCTCTGTCGCTAACTGTCCTTTTCACCGAGTAGTCACATAGGACCTTACTTCTTGATTATAATTATACCATTAACTAATCACCTTTAAGATACCCTCATTGTACTACACCCCTTCTTATGCTCCCTTAATCTCAACTCAATGTATCATCTTTTAAAAACTCAGCTCTCAGAAACAAAGTTGTTAGTTTCTAGGAGGTGATATGCTCCATTACAACATAATATGCTCTGTTGAATGCTTCCAGAAAGCAAAATGCTACGTTGCCATTAGCACTAAGTATATTTAATTGCACAAGCAGATATATATGCATTTGTTATAATTGCTACTATAATATAACTATTATGCAATATTGAATTACTTTCCTTACCTCATGAAGAAGCATTATACAATGTACTATTATGTCTATGTATCTCTACGTATTCTATATTCATGAATATTCACTGTCAGTAATGGACAACAGTGGACCGCAATAATATGTTTGCATAGTGCCTAGAATATAAGGACAGTAGTATAGTTTGACAGTTGTGTACTACCACCCTAATATTATTTTGAACAGTTAAAAAAATCACTGCTTTATCACCTGAAGTCATGAGTTTGCAGAACAGCCAGGATTTGCCTCATAGTTTTGCTGTGTTCCTCAAAAAAATATTTGCTTTTCTCGTAATGAAAATTGCAGTCTGCCAATAATGTCAGACATTAGAGTTTTATATTAATTGTTGATTTGTTTCAGAAAGTGCACGTTGATGCAAAACTGGTGTCCTTTTTAACTTTTTAATGTCTCGGATTTTTCCCTATCCCACCCAATCATTCTTCATACCATTCAGAAAATAAATGTTAATACAAAACCTGTTGTTCCATTTAACTATATCAGGGCAAATACTCATAGTTGTCCCAGTCCCAAGTAAGTTGTTTGATGTTCTGGTAAGTGCTGTGGTGATTTGACTCAATGCATAGTGATATTAAACCTGTTATACTGTTAACCTTTTAAGTGAAATAAAACAAGGCTAGTGTATATTAAAGAGCGGCCATTGTATTGATATAAGAGAACTCAGCACAGCATTCATGACTACAACTTACACATGGTCCATTGTTCTCCATTTTCACCGGTTCAGCTGTACATATACTCATGTATGTGCATACATGTGTTCAATTTTAGACTTATTTTTACTTTTTTAGACTCTCTCACCAGTCCCTGAAAACAAGGAATTTCTATCCCAGTAAAACAAAGACAAATGCATGTGTGTGAGTGTGTGTGTGTGTGTGTGTGTGTGTGTGTGTGTGTGTGTGTGTGTGTGTGTCTGTGTGTGTGTGTGTGTGTGTGTGTGTACATGTGTGTGTGTGTTTTGTAAATATATGTCTATATTTATATATATATATATATATATATATATATATATATGTGTATGCCTAATCTATATTTTATATATATATATATATATATATATATACACACACACACACACACACACACACACACACACACACACACACACACACACACACACATATTTATACATATCAGTTCTCTGAAAAATTCTTTAACAATGTCACTTCATCCCATAACTTGTCAAGGTATAGAGAAAGAGAGAGAGCGAGAGACAGAGCTCTATGTATCGATATTTATATATCTTCATATATGTATATTGATGTAATACATTTATATATATATCTATATATATATATATATATATATATATATATATATATATATATATATATATATAGAGAGAGAGAGAGAGAGATAGATATGGAAGACCGACAATACACTGACACACCACAAACCCAACAGCAAAAACGCCGACACCAAAACACCGAAACCACACAAAACCGACAGTCCACATTACCGAACACCATAACACCAACTCACAACACACACACACAACACAAGCACACCAAAAACCTTACAAACCTACTCTAAACCTTACATACACAACTATCTATGCACTAACCTTAACCCAAACTCTAACCCTAAGGTCCATCACTATCGCACACTTACCTTACCCGCACCTAACCCTAAAGTCCGTCACTATCGCACACTTACCTTACCCGCACCCTAACCCTAAAGTCCATCACTATCACATACTTACCTTACCTGCACCCTAACCCTAAAGTCCATCACTAATGCACACTTACCTTACCCACACCCTAACGTCCATCACTATCGCATACTTACACAGTCAAGCTAGTTTTGCATGTCGGTGTTTTCAGCATCGGGATTTTGAACTGTTGGTTATTTGCATTGTTGGTCTTCCGCTGTCGGTGTTCTCGTCGTCAGCGTTTCAAACTGTCGGTGTTCTCAGGTATATATATATATATATATATATATATATATATATATATATATATATATATATATATATATATATGTATATATATATATATATATATATATATATATATATCTATATATATATATGTATGTATGTATATATGGATCTATTTCGATT
>NC_056751.1:655732016-655792016 GCF_019279795.1 Protopterus annectens
AGGTCCAAACACTGATCCATGTAACTACAGACCTACAAGAATCATCATGGACATGATAAATGAGGACATAGGTAACCTGCAAATGCTGGATCCTTCACCATTCAGCTTTGTTAAAGGAGGTCATGCCTGTTGAATCTGGGGGACTTTTTGAGAGGGTAACCAAAGCATTGGATGAAGGCAAGACTGTGCACACAGCTTATCTTGACTTGACCATGGTTTTTGATAAGATACTTGATCCAGGCATTATAGATAAGCTCAATAATTTAGGTAAAGATCCTTTTTGCACCTGCTAAATAACCAAATGGCTCACTGATAGGATCAAGGAGGTCAAAATAGGTGATGCCACCTCCCCCAAGAGGCAAGCAACTCGCAGAGTCCCCAGCGCTCATTACTGGACCCGTTCCTTTTAGCATTTATTTTTCTGAAATGGAAGCAAATGCTAAAGGTGTATAGCTAAGTTTGCAGATGACTGCAGACTGGAGGTTACCATCACTTCCACTGCAGACACTAGCATTATTCAAGAAGGCTTATTTCTGATTAAAAAAAATGGTGCCAAAGCTATAGTCTTAAACTCAGTGCTAAGAAATGTAAATTGTACCCTTATCCTGGATAATTACCATATTGATAATATGTCCCTAAAAGTCTACCCAGTGGTCAGGGATATGGGTATGCACATAAACAGTAGTCTTACCTTTGACCACTATTTGGCCACAGTGGTGAGGAAATCCTTTTATGATGCACAATTTATAAGTAAGGGCATGACACCTAGGTCCAAATAAGTCATTCTCCCACTGTACTCTGCCCTTATCAGACTGATTATAAAGTACTATACTCCCTTTGGTATGCACTTGACCAGGCATATGTGCAACTAGAGCGATCTCAGAGGTACCTTACAAAAATAATACAAGGCGCAACAAACCTGCTTTATGGAGAGTGCCTTAAAGCCCTTTCCTTCTACTCAATCTCCTATAGGTTGCTGAGGGGTGATCTATGCCTAGCTTACAAGGCATCTGCAAACCCCACACTTATTAATCTTCTGTATATTTCTAAGTCAAACAGTTCCAGAAATACAAGGTCTAGGGACCTGAATTTTGTCTGTGACTTAAAGAAAAGATGTTGGAGAGACTGCCCCTCCTGTAGAACAGGCATCCCATCCATGTGAAGCTAAGTTCACCTATTACCCAGTTTAAGAGCAACCTAGACCAGTGGACGGTGAATATAAAATTTACATCAGGCCTATCACCTATGTCCCTTATAGACAGAGGTAGCTAAAAAGTGCCTCATTTTCAGTGTCCTATTTGATACAGGACATTATTATTCTTTTGGGAAAACTTGGTTAGGCTTAGAAAGGCACCCTGTGTCATTAGCCTAGTAACAATCTATGAATCTATGAGTCTATAATATCAAACCACCAGTTCCAGCTTTGTCAGAATGGACATGTCTGAAATTGTCAGCCCACATTAGAGTGAATGTGGCTATGACAATGATGAATTTTAAAACTATAAGACTGGACTGACAAAGCCATCTGGATAGTTTTGGTTTGCAATCATTCCAATGGTAGAGTCTCTGCAGAGTGGCACAGTCAGTGATTAACATGACTCTCCTACCAAATAAATTGTACTTTAGGGTGGTGAACAGTCATTTTATGACAAGACGTTCTCTATCTATATTTGAGTAAATTCTGTCAACATTACTGAGTTTTCTTCTTCTTGTATCTATAGCCTGGAATAAGACTGCATTTTGTATAAATTAAAAACATCTCTATGTACTAAGAATTGATTGGAAAAGTCTGGAAACAGTAGTATTAGTTCTGAACACAAAATATCTAAAAGGTTGTTTTACTTTTGCTGTCCACTTATTTTTCAAAGGAACCTTCCCTTGTTCATGTCAGTAGGGACCAAGGAATGGAAGAAAAATTGAGAATACATTTATAATAATAGTGATCTCTGCCTAAATAACTTAATTTTTTTGTGTGACTGTCCTTCAGCCTGTTATACAGGCCAAATAAAATGGTTCTGCCATACCTCACTTGCACTTATCTGGGTTAGTAGTAAACCAGCTTGACATGAGATATCCAAAATATTAGAGTAATATTCCCAGTAGGCTGCAGAATATTTCTTTTAGGGTCTAAGAATTTTGTCCAGTAGTCGATGAAATGTTGCAAATGTTCCATTGAAAACAAAGATAAACCCATTGAGTTTCTTTACTGCAGTTAGCCATGTTTTGTCTTGTTTGTCATGTTATATAAATAATAGAAATGGAAACCAAAGTTCTAACCCTTAAAACACAAGCATTGACCAAACTAGTTCCTCAGGGACAGATGTCCATTGAAAAGAGGGCTACATATGGCATATGGAGACTGAGATGCTATAATGGTTTCCAGATCAGACATCTTGCCAGACAATATCTGAACCAGCTGATTACATGAAAGAAGAAGAACCCTCTACAACTGAGGTTATAAGCAAGCCAAGGTGGGGCCTAGCTGGAAGTGTATGTGTGTAGGGGGGTCAAGTGTTTATATATATATATATATACATATATATATATATATATATATATATATATATATATATATATATATATATTTTTTTTTTTTATAGGCCATATTTTTTTATTTATATACCCATAAGCAAACAGTCTGTGGTCTATGGAGCTGCAGTTTTGGAGCAGTCTGAAAGGAAGATTCACACTTGCCCTGGGGATTGTCAGAAACAGGGAAAAAGAGAATCTGGCCTCTCAAGTCAGAGATGGACTGATGCCTGCAATGTAGACCCTAGTCTTTGGAGGGACCCCATGAAACTCTTACTTATTGGACAAGGATCCTGTCAAGAACTACAGAGTAGAATGGACCTCATACTTGTGGTTATGCTCAAGAAGTTGCAACATCTGGGCCTGCAGCCCTGAAGGTTGGAATACTGGACTGAAAAACATGTGAGTTACTTACTTGAATTCATCAATGAATTATTTATTGAAAGTGAATTATGAGTTAGATTCCTAAGCTTAACAACTATTTATTATCATAGAATCATAGGAAGTTACTAGGCTAATGGCTCTAAAGCCTTTTTTAGCCTAGTCATTCATGCTTCAGTTTTCCCAGTTATCAATGCCCAAGGAATAGAATGGCTGTGGTAAATACCTATGCCTTAGAAGATCTACAGGATGCCCTTGTCCATAAGGGAAACAGAAACTACTCAGTGGTAAATTCATAATTTCCCAGCCATTGGTCAATTCATAATTTCCCAGCCATTGGTCCAAACTCTGTTTTACATAAACGAAGCACCTGTTGCAGTGAAGGGGAGATCTCTAAGACTCATACCTATCCTTCCAACATGTTTTGTTTATGTTACAGATGAGGTATAGATCTTTAAATCAGGTAATTCTAATGCTGCTTTCTTTGTAAATGTGAATCAGATTCATCACAGCTGGATCAGAGATGCTTTATAGGTTTGGCGTAGACTGCCCATTAGTATTCTGTAGGAAACTGAACACAGGGACAGAGCTGTGAGGTGGTCCGCATATGAAATGTTATTTACACCCTGTATTCTTTTAGTGAGATACCTCTGTGGCTGTTTCAAGTGTTGCAAATACCTGGTCAGGTACATGCTGAAGGGTGCATTGTACTCAATTAGTGGTCTAATGAGGGCTGAGGATAGGGGACTATGATCTTCTTAGATCTGGATGCCATTCCCTTGTTATATGACACAGAAGGATTTTGTCACCATCGTAGACATGTGGTGATTAGGGTCCAGGTTACTGTCACCCCTGAATCCCCAAGTCCCTTATTGCTGGATCTACTCTTCAGGGTATTCTAGCAATGTTGGAATTTCCAGGGGAGTTCATCTTCACAAAGGGTATAATTATGCATGTTTTTGCATTGAGTTTTAAGACATGGCTTAGCACCAGTTAATGTCTATGTCAGACCTTCCTGGAGGATATCAACATCTTTAGGGGATTCAGTTATTGCTCCCAGCTTGCAGTCATCAGGAAATTTTGTCAGCCAAAGGCCTTCTATAATTGCTTGACTTCAAAGAAGTATATTCTGAACAATACAGGTTCCAGTACTGAGCCCTGTGAGACCCCAATAGTAACAGGCCTCATGGTAGAGGTGTTTCCCCCACGTTAACTTCATGTGCCCTATTAATGAGACATTTGACTATTCATTGGGTGAAGTAGGGATTTATGCCTAAATTTGAGTGTTTGTTTATAATATCTGATTGAGGTATTTTGTCAAATGTCTTTGCCAGGTTGGGGCAGGTAGTATGTACCACTTTGACCTTGCCAAGGCTCAAGTGATCTCAAAGAAATCCACTGGGTTTAGTAGACTTGATCTGCCTTGATAAAACCAAATTGGGATTGGTCCACTGTTTGAATGTTTCCTATGTCTTTGCCTTATTGCTGGATCTACTCTTCAGGGTATTCTAGCAATGTTGGAATTTCCAGGGGAGTTCATCTTCACAAAGGGTATAATTATGCATGTTTTTGCATTGAGTTTTAAGACATGGCTTAGCACCAGTTAATGTCTATGTCAGACCTTCCTGGAGGATATCAACATCTTTAGGGGATTCAGTTATTGCTCCCAGCTTGCAGTCATCAGGAAATTTTGTCAGCCAAAGGCCTTCTATAATTGCTTGACTTCAAAGAAGTATATTCTGAACAATACAGGTTCCAGTACTGAGCCCTGTGAGACCCCAATAGTAACAGGCCTCATGGTAGAGGTGTTTCCCCCACGTTAACTTCATGTGCCCTATTAATGAGACATTTGACTATTCATTGGGTGAAGTAGGGATTTATGCCTAAATTTGAGTGTTTGTTTATAATATCTGATTGAGGTATTTTGTCAAATGTCTTTGCCAGGTTGGGGCAGGTAGTATGTACCACTTTGACCTTGCCAAGGCTCAAGTGATCTCAAAGAAATCCACTGGGTTTAGTAGACTTGATCTGCCTTGATAAAACCAAATTGGGATTGGTCCACTGTTTGAATGTTTCCTATGTCTTTGCTTATCAGGTCCATGATAATTATTTCTATGATCTTGCATATAGGACTAGTCATGTTTTGAGTCAGTAGTTCCCTGAGTTTGTTGATGGTCCCCCTTTGTGTAGAGGAATGACCACTGCAATCCTCCATTCATTAGGGATGAAGCCTGTCTGAAGGCTGTGATTGAACAGCTATTCTAGTGGGTCTGACAGGTTGTGTTTCAAGCTATTTAGGAGGCATCCTGGGATAATATCAGTATCCCCTGATGCAATGTTTTTAGCTTTGGGAAGTATAGTGTGGACCTGTTCCTTAATGAAAGTTGGGGGTCAATGGGTTTGAAAATGGAGCTAAGTTTATCCACCAGCAAATTTGCTGTTTCTTCTGTTTCAGTACAGGGAGTAATATTTACTGATAGTTTAGCACACTGTTAAGAGCTTTCCTTAAGGTCGTGTACAAAACTGAAAAATACCTTACATTTATCTTTAGTCTAGCTGTCTATTTTTGCCTTAAATCTGGCTTTGATGGGCTGGATTAGTCCCCTTAGTTGCTTGTTGAGACTGAAGAGAGAGCTTTTTGCCTGTTGGACATATTCCTTTCTATTTTTGGACAGGATTTTCTTTCTTTTGTCATACAATCTATTTATATTGGCTGTCCAACAAGGGGGCTTATTTTTGGATTTAGTCCTAAGTTTGTTTTGGTTTGGCACTGCTGTTTCTATGAAGTTATTTATGTGCTTCTTCAGGGTTTCCTTAAACACTTCCAAATAGGTCACATTATTCCCCAAGTTACCTAACGTGACCTGAGAGTTGTTTGCCTGATCTTAACTGGGAGTTATAGAACCAGCTATGGTATACAAAAGATTCACTGCTACATAATAAACATTATACTGAATGTATCACTATAAGTAAAATGCTGTAATTCTGAGTTAACAGCCTCTAGAGTGATTCTCTGCCAGTGTGTGTGTGTGTGTGTGTGTGTGTGTGTGTGTGTGTGTGTGTGTGTGTGTGTGTGTGTGCTTGTGTGCGTGCACGCACGTGCGGTATGTGTGTGTGTGTGTGTTTGTGTGGTGTGTGTGTGTGCGCATGTGTGGGTTTTTGTGTGTGTGTGTGTGTGTGTGTGTGTGCGTGTGTGTGTGTGTGTGTGTGTGTGTGTGTGTGTGTGTGTGTGTGTGTGCCCATGCAAAGCTAGTCAACTGGGTATATTTCATTTATCCTTACTTTGTAGAAGACCTTGAAGCTGAAAAGGCTATATTATGGATTAGTTGAGATTCCTGATTAAAATGCAACAATAAAAACTTAAAATTAGATGAAATATATTTTTATTCTGTTTGTAGTCTTTCTGTTATTCCTTCCTGGTATTTAATAAAAATGCATGTCTTAGGAACTATACGGTATACATTTGTATGCCTGCTACTGTCAAATCACAGTTCTACTTTACAGTGTAGCACTTGGGTTTAACACAGTAATTTATCAGTTTCATTTTAGTTTATGATTTTATGCCTTAATGTTTTTTTTTTTTTCTGTAGATTACATGAGCAGTGATGTTCTTTTTTTAATGAGAAGCAGGAACAAAACTATGCATAACATGCAACTCCATTCCCCTACTCTGCCCCCAAATTCCACCTGCTCCCAGTGCTCCTATACTTATTGTAAAAATAAACACACACCCCTCTTACAACTACCAATCAGATCTCCCTCAGGTATTTCAAGACCACTCCCACTCCTACAGCACACCATCCTACTATCATACTTTCTCCTCCCCAACACTCACCCTCTTCCACCTCATTCATTAACTAAATCCTATATATACCATGCTTTTGCACACAGCTACTTCCTACACCTACCTCTACCCCCTCTCACTTCCACCACACCTAATGTTTCCTTCCTCTTCTTAATCAAACTCCGTTCTAAATTATTTCCTATATCTGATCTCTCACTATGTATACCTTAATGCTCACCAACCTTCTAATACTTCAGCTAATCTTCTTACATCATCTCACTGAACCCTATGCATCATTACCCTCCTTCCATAAACACCTCACCAACCCACTCCCAAATGATCAACCTAACTCAAAAATTGACTTAATCATCTCTCCCTCTTTCCCATCCTCAAACTTTCAACTCCCTAAAATAAAAATACCTCCTTCTTACTCCCTAACTCCAAAAAACAAGACAACGCTTATTAGATACTACCCACTCACATCAAAATCTAAAAGTTTGCCCACTACTATACTTATAGCAGGTGATATTCACCTAAACCCAGGTCCAAACCCTAACCTTACCTCTATTCCAAAAACTCCTCCCACCTCAGCCCCTCTAACTACTGCCCAAAAGCAAATCTCCTTCTATTCTATTAATACCCGAAGCATTCTCAACAAACTTAGTCAGTTCCATGCATGGATAACAAATCATACCCCTGATGTCATTGCAGTAGCAGACACCTGGCTTAAACCCCACAATCTAGATAAAGATACCCCCCCCATCTATAACATGATTCACATAGTCCAAATGAAGAAAAAGGGTGGGGGAGATGCCATAGTCTATGTTAGAGATTATGAGTATAAGGCTGAAATTAATTCTGTTGTAAATATGCTGAAAGATAAAGCATAAAAAAAAAAAGTTTGCTTGAATATATGTATAGAGTTTAGCAATGTAAAATGAGCATTCATACTATATGTATAACAGACAGGCTTTTCTTCGCAGCATCAGAAAAAGCCTAACAAAACAATATTGGAAAGCAAGTATTACATGATTTTCTTATGTTTGCAGAACAAATATCTATTAACAGGCATCCTTTTTTATAAACTCAGCAATACATGATGTTTTTTCAATAGCAACAGAACAGATGTTTCCTTTCATACTTCTATTATTCTGATTGCATGCATTTCTGCATTTTCACATCAGCAGAACTGCTGACAGGACAACAGAAAGTCTAAAAACAGACATTACATGACTTTGGTCCCACAGAAGGCCAAAAAAAAACGATACCAAGAGGAAAAACAATAACTATGTGCATGACTAGCACTCTGTATAAAAAACTGTAGTAATTCAGTTATATGAGAGAGGGATAGAGACAGAGGGAGAGAGAGACATATGTAGAAATCATCATTCATATCTGTAATGAAGGAAAACTTTGTAAATATATGCTACAAACTAACAGAAAGAGTATGTGTCATTTGTTATAAAAATAAGTTATTTGTAACTATGCTTATAGTGAAATAGGTGCACAATATATTTCTTTATCAGTGTGCAATTTGAAAGGTTTGGTGCTTTAAACAGACTACTGATGGAGTCATGCAATGCTCTGTGCCTCTGCTTCAGCAGTAAACATCCAGCAAGACTGTGTGTCTTAAGAAGACTTTGGATCCAGCACAACAAAGAAGCAGTGCACACATAAAATACATTTTTCAATGGTGCCCCTAACAAACGTTCCTAGCCTGTATCCAAAAAGAGGGGGAGTGAGTGGGTAATACCTTGTATAAGGTCACACCTGTAAAAGCACAGTAACTAAAGTTTATGTGAAGTACTTCAAATTTTTACAGTTTTCCACAGTTTGCAGCAATAATACAGTTTATTAGACATCTAAATCCAGAGTGAGACTGCAGTGCAGGAAGGAGTGCAGTGCCATAAATTCTACAAAAACGGTACAAAACAAAGTTGTAAGATTGAAAATGCCAGTTTGCTGTACCAACTTCACAAGCAACTACAGAGACTTTTCAACCATCTACAGTAAAGCAGTCTGGCCATCTGCCTCTCTGTTGACTGGTAAGAATTTTTTTCTGTGTTACATACAGTATGAATGCCATAAAGGTAATAATAATAATAACAACAGAATGAAATGTATATACAGAATATTAGCAAATGTAATACCTTATTAGGGCAAGTTAATAGTAAGGCATTATGCAAATGGATTACAATATTTGACTGGTATCTGAAAAAAAATCATGTGTGGTATAAAAATGTTTATTGTGTGTACAATGTCATAAAATACAGTGCATGCCACTATTCAAAGGTTAGACTGTACAGACAAAAAATTTTAATGGTAAAGAACCAAGAAAAGTTAATATGCTGACATTATATACAGATATTAGACAGTTATGTTCTGTCACCAGATGTAAAAGGTTTATTTCAGAGTTGCAACAACAGTCAAATCCGTTACTGATAGAACCTGTAGGACATTTTGTTACAAAGAATGTAATAAACTTCTAAAAGACAGACACAATGAGTTCAGGAAGCTGAGACAAGTTATACATACATCTTTTCAAAAGTGCATAGGAGTTTTAGATTCAGCAGAACAGGTAGACAGACACAATGAGTTCAGGAAGCTTAGACAAGTTATACATACATCTTTTCAAAAGTGCATAGGAGTTTTAGATTCAGCAGAACAGGTTACTGAAAAATATCAGAAAGACCATGCAACATTACAGGAAACTCTTCAACAGCAGTTACAGGCTAAAGAAAATAAATTAGCTGAACTGATAGAGACTGACTTGCTGAATACACAGCTAATATGTGCCAAAGAGATATATTTTATAATATGTTTGTGTTTTGAAAATGGTTAAATATACATGGTAGGATGGTAGGATCTGATGTCTGGAAAAATCATTCTCAAATGTTTAAAGCAATACATTTATCAGTACTAAAGTAAAGTAAAACAAATGACTGCAATTCTCACAGCATAGTCAAAAGGTACACAAAACAGTTCTAATGTATAAAAATCAAATACAAATAGTTAATAAGAGTAAAGATTTAAAGTCACAAGACTGACATCCTTAAATAAAGATTTAAAGTCACGAGACTGACATGCATGTATTTTCTTTTCATCTAAAATACATCTGTTACAATGCACAGGAATAACAGGCAGACAACAGCAAATATAAATAATGTAAATATAAACATGTGTTAGTTAAGCTAATATCTATTTTGTTTTTTACAATTTTTTATAATTGCATAGCAACACCACACCAAACAGTTAAAGTTCTGAATTTTAAAAAAGAAATAAAATCACAAATGGTATTAGTCAAACAGTTTATGTAAAGTTAATGGTAGGGCAGTTAAATAAATAAATAAATACCGCAAGTGTATTAACAGATGATTAAAAAAATGCTAAAAGGGTTATCTAAAATGCATGTGTATCAGACCTTCCTAGACTAGATGAATAGTTACAGGAAATGTTGGAAAGATAAGATAAACAACAAGACTGATTGCCAGACAAGTAGCTTGAGTTTTTCTAAAGCATTATTGCTATTAAAACATAATTGTTAAAATGTTTACAGGCAACACCATTTGGTAATTGTAATAAAATGTCACAATTGTGCATAGATGTCACTGATAATCTGTTTGCAAATAAATGTTAAAAGTAAAAAAAACTTAGTTGCATCAAGTATAGCCAGCAAATGGACCATAATATACATACAGTTCAAATCAGTTATGCAGAAAGGTATAAATACCTACTAGTAGTAGTAAATAGCGAAAGCTTTATCAAAATTATCAAATCAGATAAAAGTCCATACTTTGTTAGTAACCTAATAAAGTAAATGTATAAACAAAGTATTGGGCTAGTACATTCTATTCTCACAGCATAAGGCAAATAAGCAATACTGTAGTATACTACAGGGGGAAAGGTACTCTCTCAGTTTTACACTGACTGTATAAGCAGTATTGCACAAGGGTCAGAAATAAAGCTACAAGAAGAAATAATATTTAATTCCTTCTTGGCAATACTCTTTTAAGGGGAAGGAAAAACATGTATTAGTGCATAAGAAACACTGGTAAACAGATTAAAATTATCATTGTATTGTTTAGTATTAAATTGTATTTGCAGCATGTTAAACTGCAAAGCTATACAAGAGATGGGTTTAAAAATTGTGTTATTAAAGCTATACAAGAGAGAATAAAGATATGCAAAATGCATAAATGTTTCTAATAGCAAGACTGGACACTATTTTTAATTTGTTTTTGGGAAAACAATGTTGGTATAAAAAAGCATGAATGTTTTTAATTAATGAGTATGTAGTTTAAAATGACAGGACATATGCTTTTGGTGCCAGTTTCACTAGATATTTCTAAAGAGACATAAAAATCTTCCAATATTTTGCTTAATATTAACATTACTAAATTTGTAAGATTAGACTAAATGTACTTTACAGTCTTTGTATGTACAAATGCAGAAGAATTCAGTACAAATGAATTGATGTATAGCAATGAATATGTGAAGAGAAAATAAACAGGTCCAGGATACCTACTAGATTGAAATGCATGAATAACAAACAGTCTATATAAATACATACTATACATGATACACTGTAATAAGTTCAAAAGTAATTTGTCAAGTTGTAATAGTATCACTGGTTTTAAGTTGGAATCTCATTACCGGTTTTTGGGCCACCATTTTATCTGTATCAGTATTGGTTAGCCAAGTTAAAAAAAATCTATTAAAATATTATATTCATACAGCTAATAGACTAATATGTAAATAGCATTCTTCAGTGTATACATTACTGTCAACTAAAGTGTATGGGCAGTTTATAAATGTGATGGTTAAAATGACATTGAAACTGTATATTTTCAGCAGTTTATAAATGCTTGCAGTAGTACGTAGTTCTTGTCTCTTATAGTTAATTCAACAGTTGCAAAGAGTAAATGGAACAGTTCTAAGTCATAAATTAAATTCTGTAATTGCAAAAGGATAAATTAATTAAGTTAAAAAATAAAATTAAAGCAGAAACCGCCCATAACTGATGAAATAATTTCACAGAATGGTCTGCAAAAGAAAAAGTTGTTAAATACATTCAGTTTTGGTAGTATATAATTATATTAACTATGTAAAATTGCATTTTGACTTGTATCAAAAGAAGACTAAAGGTTTTGTTTCTGTGTTTTCTATATAATGTGATCAAAAATACATATCAATATAAAGTGTTTTGAGTATGTTTAAAAAAAGAGGGAATTGTTAGTGATTATGAATATAAGGCTGAAATTAATTCTGTTGTAAATATGCTGAAAGATAAAGCATAGCATAGAAAGTTTGCTTGAATATATGTATAGAGTTTAGCAATGTAAAATGGGCATTCATACTATATGTATAACAGACATGCTTCTCTTCACAGCATCAGAAAAAGCCTAAAAAAGCAATGTTGGAAATAAAGTATTACATGATTTTATCATGTTTAAAGAACAAATATCTATTAACAGACATCCTTTTTTATAAACTCAGCAATATGTGACGTTTTTTCAATAGCAACAGAACAGATGTTTCCTTTCATACTTCTGTTATTCTGATTGCGTGCATTTGTGCATTTTCACATCAGCAGAACTGCTGACAGGACAATAGAAAAGTCTAAAAACTGACATTACATGGCTTCCCACAGAAGGCCAAAAATGATACCAAGAGGAAAAAACAATATCTATGTGCATGACTAGCACTCTATATAACAACTGTAGCAATTCAGTTATATGAGAAAGGGACAGAGAGAGAGGGTTAGAGATACATATTATGTAGAAGTCATCATTCATATCTGTAATGAAGGAAAAGTTTGTAAATATATGCTACAAACTAACAGAAAGAGTATGTGCCATTTGTTATAAAAATAAGTTATCTGTAACTATGCTTATAGTGAAATAGCTGCACAATATATTTCATTATCAGTGTGCAATTTGAAAGGCTTGGTGCTTTAAACAGACTACAGATGGAGTCATGCAAAGCTCTGCGTCTGTGATTCAGCAGTAAACAGCCAGCAAGACTGTGTGTCTTAAGAAAACTTTGGATCCAGCACAACAAAGAAGCAGCACACATATAAAATACATTTTTCAATGGTACCCCTAACAAACGTTCCTAGCTTGTATCCAAAAAGAGGGGGAGTGAGTGGGTCATGCCTTGTATAAGGTCACACCTGTAAAAGCACAGTAACTAAAGTTTATGTGAAGTACTTCAGATTTTTACAGTTTTCCACAGTTTGCAGCAATAATACAGTTTATTAGATGTCTAAATACGGAGTGAGACTGCAGTGCAGGAAGGTGTGTAGTACCATAAATTCTCCAAAAAAGGTACAAAACAAAGTTGTAAGATTGAAACTGCCAGTTTTGCTGTACCAACTTCACAAGTGACTACAGAGACTTTTCCACGATCTACAGTAAAGCCGTCTGGCCATCTGCCTCTCTGTTGACTGGTAAGAATTTTTTTCTGTGTTACATACAGTATGAATGCCATAAAGGTAATAATAATAATAACAGAATGAAATGTATACACAGCATATTAGCAAATGTAATACCTTATTAGGTCAAGTTAATAGTAAGGCATTATGCAAATGGATTACAATATTTGACTGGTATCTGAAACAAAATCATGTGTGGTATAAAAAAGGTTTATTGTGTGTCCAATGTCATAAAAATACAGTGCATGCCACTATTCAGAGGTTAGACTGTACAGACAAAAACTTTAATGGTAAAGAACCAAGAAAAGTTAATATGCTGACATTATATACAGATATTAGACAGTTATGTTGTGTCACCATATGTAAAAGGTTTATTTCAGAGTTGCAACAACAGTCAAATCAGTTACTGATAGAACCTCTAGTATATTTTATTACAAAAGAATCTAATAAACTTCTAAAAGACAGACACAATGAGTTCAGGAAGCTTGAACAAGTTATACAAATATCTTTTCAAAAGTGCATAGGAGTTTTAGATTCAGCAGAACAGGTTACTGAAAAATATCAGAAAGACCATGCAACATTACAGGAAACTCTTCAACAGCAGTTACAGGATTAAGAAAATAAATTAGCTGAACTGATAGAGACTGACTTGCTGCATACACAGCTAATCTGTGCCAAAGAGATATATTTTATAATATGTTTGTGTTTTGAAAATGGTAAAATATACATGGTAGGATGGTAGGATCTGATGTTTGGACAAATCATTCTCAAATGTTTAAAGCAATACATTTATCAGTACTAAAGTAAAGTAAAACAAATGACTGCCATTCTCTCAGCATAGTCAAAAGGTACACAAAACAGTTCTAGTGTATAAAAATCAAATACAAATAGTTAATAAGAGTAAAGATTTAAAGTCACAAGGCTGACATGCTTAAATAAAGATTTAAAATCATGAGACTGACATGCATGTACTTTCTTTTCATCTAAAATACATCTGTTACAATGCACAAGAATAACAGGCAGACAACAGCAAATAAAAATAATGTAAATATAAACATGTGTTAGTTAAGCTAATGGGCAGGATTCACGAAGGCTTGCACGGAGTCTAAGAGTAGTGTAAGACTCCATGTAGCCTTCACGATCCAGGAACAGCCCAAAGTCCGTATAAGAGACCAGCTAAAATGTCTCTTACACGGAGTGGGCGTGGATAAGCTAATCACCTCACTTGCAGCTGAATAGCATGCAAATGAGGTTGATTAGTGATTCAGGAAGCCCAAAGCAGTCCGTGTAAGAGCCGTTTTAGCTGCAGAAATGTACTCAGTTGACAACTGAGTACGTTTCGGCAAAAAACACAATGGAGCCATGTCAGCTCCAAATAAAGGGTGCATATGTATCAGGCAGCATGCCAATGGCCAAATATGTGGCCATTGGCAAGGTACCCCCATGCAAATATGAGACATAAATAATTTTTTTTTCGGCCGGTGTTTAAACGCAGCGCAGCCCCGCGCAAACGGGCTCCGCTATATAAAACATAAAAATGAAGGTTATAAACCCACAAATGTGGGTTTTATGCAATACATGGATTTACAATGCAGGGACCAGCAGACCAAAAACAACATGGCCACCGTTTAGTGGTTGCTAAGGGGGGAAGCTGAGTCTAAGAGATGTAACTAAGAATTAGTAGGCAATCTGATGCAAATGAGTGTTAGGATACTGAATTCTACTGTCACATAGCAAATGTGCACATTCTGAGTAGTGTAAGAGTTACATAAGGGGGAGGAACAGAGTAGGAGATAGGTGACATCACAGGGGGGAATGGCAGAAATAAATGCAGTTCATTGGAGGTCAGAGTTACATGACAGATGTCAGACACATATCATGGAAAGAGGAGTGCCACAACATAATCATGGGAAAGTCAAGAAATGGAAAGTGTACACTGTTGCCTACAAGCTTCTGGATACAGGAACTCCAAAACAGAAACCAACAGCGAACACCGAGGAACAATACTTTAATAGGTGTAGTGTAAAGCGCTTTTCGTCGCTCTCAAATAGAGCAACTTCTTCAGACACAGATACAAACTAGAGTTCATCATTTATAATAAAACGTCATTTCCTTATAAAATCAATTAATATAATTAAAGTAGTACACATGTCAATACACATTGACAATATAAATGAACTTAAAAAGTAAGCTCATATTTAGACAAGTAAATATAATGCAATATACTGCTGCAAACCTAAAGAAATGCCTTGTATAATTAAATAAGGGTGTATAAAAGAAAGCATGTATGTTTACCAATGCTCGTATGCATGCTGATAAATATGTAACTATGTACACTCTTATACACTCTCACACATAAAGAGTTTATATGTAAACAGTGTTACCACATATAGTATACCTATAAATTATTATGTTATATTATGACAAGTAGACTAGTAGGTTTGAAAACTTTTTGTTAAAAGGTTCCTATTAAAAAAGGAGTTCCTTTTTTTCTAAAAAAGTATATATAAATACCATAAATAAATTGAAGTGGTGGCTAAATGGGACTAAAAATAGTGACAACTGTATTATTTGTCAAAGTATATATCATAAAAATGTTATAAATAAAATGTTATAAATAAAAATAAAAATTATCTAGCTAAACTTTTCAATTTTAACAAACATAAGATGTTACAGTGTTCATTCAGCCCTGGTTTTATAAAGGTATTAGTTCTCCATTTCCAGGTCAATTCACATTATTCCAGTAACAGGTTATATTGTCCCCCCCTAATATCGGTTACAACTTGGTCAATCGCTGTGAATCTTGTTGAATTAATGACCAGTTTTTGTCATTTACGTTTACATTTACGAGACGTTTACTGTTATCAATTTGCTTGATATTATTTTGACAAACAACTACTTTACATTTAACAATAACTTATATCTGCAAAAATGTGGTGTAGCGATGGGCTCACCATGCGGAGCCAGTTTCACAAATACAGTAATGGTTTACTGGGAATCTAACTTTATTTTTAAAGATAAAGATTTGATTAAATACATTAAGTACTACACCCGATTCCTAGATGATATATTTATTTTATATCATGGGTCTCAAGATTTAGCTAAAAAATTCCTACAGTATTTGAACAATACCACTAACTTTTTCAAATTTATTTCAGACTTTCAACAGTTGTCTATAAACTACTTGGATGTTAACTTATCCAAGGATGTAATATATTGCCAGAATACATAGAAAGGAAACATTCTGTAACTCCTATTTGCATTATACAAGCTTACATCCTTATACACAAAAGAAATCTATAGTAAAAGGACAACTAATTAGGGCGGCCCGTATGTCTACCTTACATAGTGACTTCTTGACTGAATGCCAACTCTTAGTCACCTTATTTTTAGAGAGAGGATATCCTATTGACTTCATTACAGACATTGTTAATGAAGTTAGACTTAAAAGAGAGAATTGTTTTATAGTACCAATCCTAGTAGCGAAAAATATTACGTTTGATGATACAATAAGACCTCAAATAACGGATGAAGAGAGTCTCTTTCATAACAACTTGGAGAACAGTACTAATACTATTAACATTAACACTGATAACACCACCAATAATATTAATAGAAATAATAACAAAAAATCTAAACTTAGTTATATTACAACTTATAACATGGATAGTGATGTTATCAAGAATATATTATACAAAAACTGGTCATTAATTCAACAAGATAGAAACATTAATTTCAAGTTTTTTGAATTTCCAACAGTTGTGTTTATAAAAGGTCAAAGTATTAAGAATATTCTTGAGGCCAGAAAAACGAACAGCTTTAGCTATCGTGCAGGTATGTCCATTTGCAGTAGTTGCAATATGTGTAAACATATGCTTAGCAGCGAGTATGTTACTATAAATAATAACAAATATAAGATTAAATATAAATTTAATTGCAATTCGAAACTAATAGTTTATGTAGCAATGTGTACTTTGTGTACCGCGTTCTACATAGGAAAAACAGAACGCCGCTTCAAAGACAGAGTTTACGAACACACATATGCAATTGCCAATGCAAAAATGAAAAATGCACTGGCAAAACATACAACTGCAAATATAGGACATAAGTTTAAATTCACAGCGATTGACCAAGTTGTAACCGATATTGGGGGGGGGACCATATAACCTGTTACTGGAAGAATGTGAATTGACCTGGCAATGGAGAACTAATTCCTTTATAAAACCAGGGCTGAATGAACACTGTAACATCTTATGTTTGTTAAAATTGAAAAGTTTAGCTAGATAATTTTTATTTTTATTTATAACATTTTTATGATATATACTTTGACAAATAATATAGTTGCCACTATTTTTAGTCCCATTTAGCCACCACTTCAATTTATTTATGGTATTTATATATACTTTTTTAGAAAAAAAGGAACTCCTTTTTTAATAGGAACCTTTTAACAAAAAGTTTTCAAACCTACTAGTCTACTTGTCATAATATAACATAATAATTTATAGGTATACTATATGTGGTAACACTGTTTACATATAAACTCTTTATGTGTGAGAGTGTATAAGAGTGTACATAGTTACATATTTATCAGCATGTATACGAGCATTGGTAAACATACATGCTTTCTTTTATACACCCTTATTTAATTATACAAGGCGTTTCTTTAGGTTTGCAGCAGTATATTGTATTATATTTACTTGTTTAAATATGAGCTTACTTTTTAAGTTCATTTATATTGTCAATGTGTATTGACATGTGTACTACTTTAATTTTATTAATTGATTTTATCAAGGAAATGACGTTTTATTATAAATGATGAACTCTAGTTTGTATCTGTGTCTGAAGAAGTTGCTCTATTTGAGAGCGACGAAAAGCACGTTACACTACACCTATTAAAGTATTGTTCCTCGGTGTTCGCTGGTGGTTTCTGTTTTGGAGTTCCTGTATCCAGAAGCTTGTTGGTTTATTGAAGTTTGTTTCGTACACTGTTGCCTACACCAAAGTTTATTGCTGGGTGTGCATGCACACGTGTGCGCGCCTTGAAGCGCGAGTAAGACAGTGTGCGCACGTGTAAGGCAAACTGAGCATGTGGGAGCGTGTTGGTAGATTTTTAACACTGTTTGCATAGGTGTGCGCACGTTTTAACCCGAATAAGCAGATTCTGAACCATGTAAGCATGTGTGCACGCATGTAAACCACTGTGCGCGTGTTTCTGCTAGCATGCACGCTGCTCCCCCCTGAGGAAACAGAAAGGAAAAAGGAAGCAACAGAATTAGTAGGAAGCTAGCAGGGAATACTGCTGGAGCTAGCAGGTGAAAACAATTAGAAGCAGGCAATTAGACAGGCACAATAGTAGCTCAGCCCAACACTTCAAACTCTGCAAACAGCAGTACAAGATGTTTCTCTCAAGAGACACTGCAAGACAGGAGTAAGCTATTAGAAGTGAAAACTGAAAAAGCTGAACTCAGAGCAGAAATGTTAGGGGTTGCCATAGCTGTCATAATGAGACATAGGCGACTTGCTGAGGGTGGTGACAATGCAGATGGTGCCAGACAACCCACAGTGAGGAGACGGAGAAGAGTGTACAGACCCAGGGTCACTTACCACGGGTTACATGAGCTGGAGATAGTAGAGCGCTATAGAGTGGACAGAGACCTCCTGCAGCAAATAGTTGAGCTGTGCAGGCCACACCTCACACACAGAACCAACAGAGGGGAACCCATCCCAGTGGAAACCAAGGTATGTGTTGGCCTAAGAATACTAGCAACAGGTACCTTTCAGAGACCAACTGGTGATATGATGGGGATATCACAGGCATCAGCCTCCAGGGTACTGCACCAGTTCCTGGATGCAATGTCAGCACATGTCGGTGATCATGTATATTTCCCCAATGCCCATGAGGTATTGGCCAGCAATATGTGTCTCTTCCAGCAAATAGCAGAATACCCTGAGGTAGTGGGTGCAATAGACTGCACGCACATACGCATCAAAGCACCAGCCGATGAGCGGGGTAGGGCCTACATTAACCGCAAGGGCTTCCCCTCCATCAACTGCCAGGTCATGTGTGATGCCCTGGGCATAATAATGAATGTGTGTGCTGGCTGCCCTTGGAGGTACCATGATTCCCACATCTGGCATTTGACGCAGCTGTACCAGACATTTGCCAATGGGGACATCCCACACGGACACCTAGTGGGGGATGCAGGTTATGCACTGGAGGCATGGCTGATGACACCCATCAGAAACGCACACATACCTGAACAGGTACGCCATAATGAGGCACACGCACAAACACGTAATGTAATAGAGCATGTGTTTGGGCTGGTCAAGTCACGGTTCCGGTGTCTGGACACATCTGGTGGAGCCTTGCAGTACATACCAAATACATGTACCCAAATTGTCATGGTATGTGCTATGCTACATAATATGATCTTGCGAAAACAACTGCAGCAGGACCAGCATAAGGCTGGGCCAAACAGCCCCCCACCATTGCCAAGGCCATCACAGGCAGAGCGTGACTCGGGAGGAACAACCTGAGCCTGCCCCAGTAGGCAGAAGGAGGTGTGCCCAGTATGCCCTGGCCTTGGCAAAGAGGCAACGCATAGCACATACACTGGCTCAGTAGGAACCCTGGGAATGATACCCCCTCTGTCTCACTCAAATAATAACAGGGATGCCTAAAATGACATGACCTGCTCACAAACATGTACTGGGAGTGTAATATGTGCATCCGACAGAGGCAGCCCTGCAGCACCACCTGAGGCATGAATGCCATGTGTTAAGTAATGTAACACTATGTACTATATGCACACCTGAGGACTGTGACTAACATCCTACCCTCACCAAGCATCATGCCACAATATGACAATGAGATGATCAAGTGCAATAATTGGCTGAAGTACTGCAGTTAGTCAAAGGGGATCCAATGTGTGCCAGCCTGGGATGACATGCTGAGCATGACATGATGCTCCACCTGCTAGGACTGGCGTGCACCTATCAGTGCAGGCCTTATGGATACTGGCAAAGGCTGTTGTTACCCACAGCGTGCCCTGAATAGGTAAGGCTCAAAGCACAAACCTACCTCCATAGGTATCAGAAGGGATAAGAACCTAGATGTAATGCTATCCAATGCCAGAAGTCTAAACAGCAAGATGCATGCAGTCTAAACTCACCCAGTATGGAGAATGTTGATATCTGTGCTGTAACAGAAAACTGGGTCAAGGCTCACAACAGCACCCTAACACTACCAGGTTACACCTCATACTGTGCTGTACAGCCTCAAAACATGGAAAAAGCTACAAAAGGAGGGTGACTAGCAATAATTGTCAAGGATAACCACACCCCATGTTGGTACCACAACAAGAAGCAGCATGGACTAGCCATGGTCAAGTAACAGTGGCTAAAACTGCCCCCCAGTTTATAGCCTGCTACAGACTACCATCCCAACACCAGGAACTGCACCTGGCCTATGTTGGAATACATGAATATATCAAGTCCTCCAAACCACATTATATTGGGTGACTGAAAATACCCAGACATAGACTGGGAGCATTATACTAGCTCCAACACTGTAGGACAAAAGTTCATAGAATCCATAAACCATAATGCCCAGGAACAACGTACCACTCCCACAAGAGGGGTAAGCATACTGGATGTGATAATCAGCAACATGGGTACTGGATGGCAAGATGAGAAGTGTATTGCTCACTGGTAAGACCAGACCATAGAGTAATCACACTGGATATACACATCCTGACCACAGTCCCTGGCCAGAAAACCACAGTGAAATACATGTGTAAAGCAAAATTTTCACTCCTCCAAACTGATGTGGAATCCATTAAAGGTCCTGTGCAGGTGCAAAATATGGGCCACACCTCAGAACCTGTTATACAGGCATTCCATGAACACTGCCAGGAATGCTTGGATTATGCAATCCTAAATTAAAACAAGACACAATGCCATACACGCAGGCATCTGGCATGGTGGACACCAGCCATAACCAAACCATGCAAGAGAATGAGGAAGCTACTACAAGATAGAGCAAACATAAAAAAAGAAGTAATCACTGATCAGTAGTATGGCAATAAAATATGTCCACACATACAATCCACTAAGGCCAGCTACAACAAGTTGAATCTGTGAATCTTGAGGCAATGTTACACCTGCCCCAAGTACACAGACAACCCCCAACTCCCTCCAAGAAATACAAATATATGTGAGAGATGCAACCATCTATCCAAACTGGAGGCTGAGCTCCCTCAACTCAGTTCTCCCAAAACTAGTCAGGAGGAGAAGGTAACCGCACACACCACAAACGCAGTCTCACATAGACCTATCACAACTGCAAACCAAAGACATAAACACAGAAAAACATTCCAGGAGGCTCGAATTACAAACACACCACACCAACAGAGGCCTCCAAAGCAGACACCCAATCAAACAACCTCCAAACATAGCACATGCAACACATAGTACACAAAGCTGGTGTGCCAAACAGTCACAGGCCAGAAGGAGAAACAACATGCCTGATACAGTTGTAATAGGTGACTCCATAGTGAGACATGCTGCTGTCCCGCACACCAGACTGAACAAGGGAAAGGGTACAGTAAGCTGCCTGTAGGCTGCTACAATACGCCACATAACACAAGTATGCAGGTCACCCCAAAGCAAGTAGAAATATGATGCAGTCATAGTCCATGCTGGTGTGAATGACCTGAGATGTACCTCCCCAGACTACATGAAAAGAGACATAGATGAGCTCTCCGATTATGTAGTCCAGGCCGGTATGCCACTGACCGTTTGCAGTATCCTATCCTCACCAAGAATGATGCCACAGTACAAACACGGAATGATCAGTTATAACAAGTGGCACAATTACTGGTGTCATTCCAGGGGGATCCAATGTCTGTCTGCTTGGGATGTCATGCTTGACAAGCCACACAGCTGTTCCAGGGATGGCTTGCACCTGTTACCCCTGGGCGTCTGGATATTGGATAAGGCTTTTGCCACCTCCATAGAGCCTTTCGTAGGCAAGGCTGAAAAGACTAACCCACCACCCTACAAAACATAAATGGAAAGAAACATAAGGTTAATGCTGGCCAATGCCAGATGTGTGAACCTCAATATGCATGCTCCCGAGGCCATCCCCAGTATGGAGAACATCGATGTCTGTGCAGTGACAGAAACCTGCTGCAAGCCTCCTGGCAGCAAACCAGCGCTACCAGGTTATACCACATATCATGCGTTATGACCCCCAAACCTGGAACAAAACATAAAAGGAGGGTGAGTATCCATATTCAGCACAGACACCCATAAGTCCAGGTAACTGACAATGCACAAGGCATTGGAAACCACCCATGTGCAACTAACCGTAGGCAAGACTGCTGTACAGTCTGTAGCATGCAATAGACCACACTCACACACACAGGAACCCCACCCAGCCGTCCTGAAGACACTGGACAGTAACAATGTCCCACCAAATACCAAACAAGGTACTCACAAATTACCACATAGGTGGTAAACCATTATGTATGGAAGGAGTAATCAGGGACCTAGGGACACAAGTGGACAGTAACCTGTTATGTGACACTCGCATTGCCAATGTGGCTAGGAAGACTGTCTATATTGGACACCGTATCATGAAAGGATTCACATCTACGTCAACAGAGGTCATTGTGCCCCTATACTGTTCTCTTATCAGACCCATAATCTAGTAAAATGCCTCATTTGGGATGTACCTTACCTGACACCTGCAGCAGTTAGAAAGACCTCAAAGGTACCTCACCAAGAGGATAAAGGGTCTCAAATATATGTCATATGCTACCTGGCTGTAGACATCCCAGCTGAATGCAGTCACATACTGCCTACACAGAGGCATTGTATGTCTGTAGTACAAGGCCATGTCCAATACAGGAGTAATGGACATGCACCACCCCAGACAACTCAAAGCCATCAGAGCTGTGAGAGTGAGAGATGTCAACCTCAACACATAATGAAATAGGATGTGCTGGAGGGACAGATACATAACCCAGAGGCTACCCACACCCTGGAACAGAATCCCACTCCATGTTAGGCAGAGCCCCTCACTGACACTCTTCAACAGGAATCTTGCCAAGTGGATGGATGATCGTAGATTTACACTGGGGGTCTTCACTGTGTCACATCCAGACAGAGGCACAGCAAAGCAAATCATAAATGGCCATAATATTCACATAGCAAGGGGTGGTGAAAGCCACACACACTCTGGCTAGGCTTACAAATGCCCTAGGGTGGATAGCCTAGTATGAACCTATGAACCTATGAAGATACAAATTGTACAAGACACTAAGGATAATCCCAAGGCTTCCATAACTGATGGTAGGAACCGTGTTGGGAATTCACAGATATGTTCTGAATCACACAAATATTACAAACAACATACCAAACACACACACATATTGCCAACATACATCCTGACAGGTGCAGTGCAGTGCAACCCCCCCCCCCCAGAATGCAAAATATCTATCCCAGTAGACTGCTGACCCCCTGACATTGCAGATGCTGAGGTAACAGCCAGCATCTACAAAGCAAAACACACAGCAGCAATGGTATGAGTTGGTGTCCTGGGCTGAGTCCAACATGGACTCCAAGAAGAATGGAATGCCAAATCACACTACTGCTCAATGTCAGCCTTACCACAGGATATGTACCCAAAGAGCAGTGTACAACAACAGTGGTTGTTCTCAACAAAGGTATTGCCTGAATGGATACTGAAAACTACCACCCCAGAATCCTGAGAAGCTCGGTCTGAACAGCTATGGAAAGGATCAGCATGTACCGCAGACATAAAGATATTGGGGACCTACTAACACCGGACCCTACCCAGTGTGGCTTTCTTAAGTGCAGATCCTGCCCCTAAACATGTTTGACTCATTTGAAACAGTCATTAAGGTCATTGATGAGGGCAATGTGGTCCACACAGCGTAGCTGGACCTTGCAAAGGCTTCTATACAATTCCCTACATGTTCATTATAGATATGCTCACCAGCTTAAATATAAACCCCTATGTCAGTAGAGGGGTTGCAAACCAGACCAAGTACAGAACTGACATGGTCAGACATGCTGCAGCCATGTCAGACTACAAACCAGATATAACTGGCATCCCACAAGGCTTGGTCCTGGGACCTCCCTCGTTTGGTATATATGTCCCATAGGTACAGGCCAACATGGAAGGACTGTATCTGAAAATGTTTGCAGAGGACTACAAACTGCCCACCATATCTGACCCTCCAGCTGACACAAGCATCCCACAAAAGGGCCACATAGAAACAGACAACTGGTGCCATAGTCATGTCAGCAAGCTAATTGCAGAAAAGTGTATTAGTCAACCCCTGTGGATATACAATAAGTGCCCACAAATTACCACATAGGTGTTAACCCATTACGTACTTAACATGTAATGAGAGACCTGGGGACACAAGGTGATAGATATCCTGCATTGGACAAACATGTGGCTGTAGTGTATACAGAAACATACCATATACCCACCTAATCATGAAGGTTGTCAGATCTAGATAAGGGGAAGTCATTGTGGCTCTGCAGTCATCCTTCATCAGCGTTACAATTGACTACAATAGCCCCTGTGGGATGTACCTCAGCAGACACCTCCAACAACTGTAAAGTCCCCAACAGTACCTCATCAGGAGTATCAAAGAGCTTCCACAGATGCCATGTGTTGCCTGATTAAACAAACTGCAGCTACACACACTGTCATATTGCCCACCCAGAGGCAAGCTGTGCCTGATGTATAAAGCCATGTCCAAGCTGGAATCAATAAACATGCTGCACCTTGTACAATCTGAATGGCAGTGAGCTATGCACATGAGAGACCTGAACCCCAGCACTGACATACATAGGACAAGCTGTACTGCATGATCCATAACACAGAAGCCACCCCCACTCATGAGTAAACTCCCAGTACAGGCTATCCATAGAGTCACTCATCGATTCTCCTCAAGAGGAATCTTGATGAGTGGATGGGAGATGGTAGGTTTACCCTGGGTATCACTGTTATGTCACAAGTAGACAGAGGCACAGTATACTAACCATGACATATGTCATGGCAAACTCCACTTACAATGTGTGTCGAAGGACAAACACACTCTCCGACTAGCATTACAAATGGCCTAGGGCACATCGCTAGTGTTTGCAAATGTACACCTATGTTGTGGAATACACTACCAATGTTGGACAAGCCTGGTTTAAGTAGTACATATCTGAACATAATGCAACATGGTCAGATGTGCACAACTGGCCCCTAACCAGGCTGTTGTGCTCACTATGGAAATGTAAAGCAGTGATAGGACTAAAGCCCAGGATACTGTCCACCACAGTCAAAGTACTGAACCAGTACACTATACGGTACTACAGTGTTAGGTCAGTATGAAAGGATGTTGACAACTGTATGCAAAGTATCCCATGCAAACCCTGCAGGCACAGTATAATCCCTGTTGTGTTCACACACAAAGCAGTCGGACAGTAACTACACAACATGACACACAACACACAACCATAAACGGGAGATATTTGTTGAAGTTCACACTCATCCACAAATGTGGTGGGCTGCAGAGTTCAACATATGGAAAGCTCACACTGGACATGCTCACACACTTTGATAAATGAGACATATGTCAGACAACATGGCATGGGAAGGCTGAACTGGGCATGCTCACACACTTAGGCCAAATCTCAGTTTAGCAGTTGGCCACACATATCTGGTATTTGTACATGTTATTCCAGGAACCAACCACATTACAGCAATCTGCCCAGTGCACACAGTTAAATGACTACAGAGACATACGTGATATAGTGGATCCCTCCCATATGCAAACATCTTCCACCGATGCACAAGTTGTTCATACAAACAGGGAATGCTATGGCAATAAAGACCTGCAAACAGTCTATCAGCAACAAATAATGTGCATTTGACAATTAAACATATGGGTGTAGAGGTAAACACTAGGCTGTTTGCCCTAGGGAATGACAGCTTAGCCAGAGTGTGCTTGGTGTCTGCCTCCCCAGTACAGTAGTCTACTGTGCCACTGTAAAGTAGGTCACATAAGGCACCGTGTGAGGCTAGTGTGCTGTGCCTCTGTCAAGCAGGGGTGAAGTGGAGATCCCAGGGTTTGAATTTGCTAAGCCACAGCCATGTTGTTGGTGTGTGCTGGAAGAGGGTTGCTGAGGACCTCTAACAGTAAGTGGGTGTCAATAACAGACTGAGGGGAGCCGTATCTGCATTGTCTGGACAATTTCACTGTCAACACTGTGTCCTGATGATTATGAGGGATTGAAGAGTCATGCCAGTACTGTTCAGAGATGTCCTCCCTCTGTGGGCTACTGCTCTGCAATGTATTAGCTCACTCTGTTGGACAGCTCATATATGGCTGGTGTACATCTGACAGGTGTCCTGTTGTGGAGCAGTCATGGGTATATTTGGGATAGCATGATCAATGCAAACCTTCCACATGCTCATAGAATGCAATTGTCAAGGATTATGCAGAGTGGCCTGTATACTCCCCAGCATGGGTCCTTTGATGTCTTCCATCCCAGTCTTCACAAGTGTAAAGTCTGCTTTTGATAAATACAGTTTGTTTGCAGTGACAACCTTGCCTGGGGGTGGGGATGGGATATGGATGGCCAGGGAAAGGTGGGTATGGTCAGATATCAACAATGGTGGTCTACCTCTGGTGTGGAACAGTGAGTACCCATATTGTAGATGGTCAGGTGCAATATGTATTCCCCCTTATGGCTGTGGTGAGTGGTTCTGCCATAGCACATGGACTCACAAATTGTAGTGGCTGTAGGGTAATGTTGTAGAGGCCCGAGTAGTTCCCACATACAATATGCCTGTACCTGACGTTAACAACTGGAATGGTGTATGTGAACACCTGCATATCTTGGCACTGTGCCCAGGGAAGCAAAGTGTGTGTCCTGGATGTAGGAGGGGTGGTCAGGACTGGTTGTGTTGTGTGTTACAAGTCCTGTGGTCACGAAGCATGGTATAAAACAACCTGCCAGTGCCATGTGCATATCTTACCCTGACGTAGGTGGCTGCAAATGCATATATATGCTATCCCCCACCTGACAGGTAGTACTAAATGTACATACCTCTGTAGAAATAATGATGTCAGCACCCTATAAATACTGCAGGTGCAGAACAAATGCCCAATAATCCGGATAGTGTGCTCTGCAATTGTGTCCATCTCGAGTGTCGTAACAGAGCTAGGTAAGGGCTTGAATCCTGCAAATGCTCAGTGCGCGTGAGCGGGGTTGGTGTGTGTGCAAGTCTGTGTGAGGGAAATTTCCCTTTTGGCAACTGGGAAAACACACTACAGGATGCACATTCCCCTTTCTAAACACTGATGATGTCAGCACCCTATAAGTATAGCAGGAGAAGGAAAACCTCCCAGTAATGCAAATAGCGTGCTCTGCTAATGTGTCCATCTCGAGTGTCATGACATAGTTAAGTAGGGGTTTGAATCCTGCAAATGCTCTGTGTGTGAGTGGGGTTGGTGTGTGTGCAAGTCTGTGTGAGGGAAATGTCCCTTTTGGCAACTGGGAAAACACACTACAGGCAGCACATTCCCCTTTCTAAACACTGATGATGTCAGCACCCTATAAGTAAAGCAGGAGAAAGGAAACCTCCCAGTAATGCAAATAGCACGCTCTACTAATGTGTCCATCTCGAGTTTCATGACATTGTTAGGTAGGGGTCTAAATCCTGCAAGTGTGTGTGCTTGGATGAGGGGTGTTAGTGTGTGTGCAATTCTGTGTAAGGGAAATGTCCCTTTTGGCAACTAGGAGAATACACTACAGGATGCACATTCCCCTTTCTAAACACTGATGATGTCAGCACCCTATAAGTACAGCAGGAGAAGGAAAACCTCCCCGTAATGCGAATAGCATGCTCTGCTAATGCGTCCATCTTGAGTATCATAATGTAATTAGGTAGGGGCTTGAATCCTGCAAATGGTAAGTGTGTGTGTTTGGATGAGTGGGGTTAGTGTGTGTTCAATTCTGTGTGAGAGAAATGTCCATTTTGGCAACTAGAAGAACACACTACAGGATGCACATTCCCCTTTCTAAACACTGATGATGTCAGCACCCTATAAGTACAGCAGGAGAAGGAAACCCTCCCAGTAATGTGAATAGCGCACTCCGCTAATGCGTCCATCTTATATGTCATAACATAGTTAGGTAAGGGTTTGAATCCTGCAAATAGTGGGTGTGTGTGTTTGGATGAGGGGGGTTAGTTTCTGTGTGAAGGAAGTGTCCCTTTTGGCAACTAGGAGAACACACTACAGGATGCACATTCCCCTTTCTAAACACTGATGATGTCAGCACCCTATAAGTACAGCAGGAGAAGGTATGTGGCATGGACAATGACTGAGTCATATGTGTCCATGCCTCTGACTGACCTGTATGCTTGTGTTATGTGGTGGACCATAGTGCCCCACGAGCATATCACTGTGACCTTCACCTTGTCCAGCCTGGTGAGCGTGACCTCACTATACCGGACAATAAAGGTACCCAACACAACTGTGGCAGGTGTGTTGTCTAGCCGTACAGGCTGTGACTGTTTGGCACACAGGATATGTGTGCTATGTGTTATGTGTGATGTGTTCTGGTATAACGTATGCCTGTGTGCCAGCTGCAGAGGTGTCTGCTGCTCAGGCAGGATGCTATTCTTAGACTCCACGAATGGCCCAGTGTGTTCACATGCTTGTATTGCTGTAAGTGTAGGTCTACATCAGACTGGTATTGTAGTCACTGTAGTATTTTATGCCACCTGACAGGTTATGCCAGTACTGGGTTCAGAGTGCTTAGTCCCCAGTTTGGCTATGTGGTTCCATCTCATACATGTGTTGTACATCCATGTGTAGGGGAGAGGGTTGACTGTGTACATGTGGTAGCTGTGACATTGCCACATGACCCACATATTCCACAACTGTACCATAGAGGTGACTGACAACTGACCTTTGCACATGCTACCATAGTATTGTGATTGCCATGGTGATTAACAGCACATACGGCCAATGGGGAACAAGATACATAGGGTCATAGGTTCCTAGGTTCATACTAGGCTATCTGCCCTAGGGCATTTATAAACCTAGCCAGAATGTGTTTGGCTGTCGCCATCCATTGTAAATATATCTTGCCATGCCCTTTTTCAAGGTTAGTATACTGTGCCTCTGTCTAACAGTGACACAGAAGTGATACCCGGGGTAAACCTACAATGTCCCATCCACTCATCAAGATTCCTCTTGAAGAGAGTCAATGAGGGACTCTGCCTAACCTGGACTGGGATTTTATTCCAGAGTGAAGTGAGCCTCTTGATTATGAATCTGTCTCTCCAGCATGTCCTATGCATGTCCTATTTCAGTGCTGAGGTTCAAGTCTCTCAAGCATGTAGCTCGATGGGATTTGGATATCCTCAGGTGCAGCATGCCCACTAATTCCGGGTTTGACATGGCTTTATACATCAAGCACAGATCGCCTCTGAACAGGCGGTATGTCACTGAGTAGAGCTGAGGTTTCTTTTACCGGTCAGCATATGGCATCTGTTTGAGCCCTTTGATCCTCTTGGTGAGGTACTTTTGGGGTCTTTCCAGCTGCTGCAGGTATCTGGTAAGGTACATCCCAACAGGGGCATTGTACTCAATTATGGGCCTGATGAGGGATGAGTAAAGAGGCACGATGTCCTCCCCTGATCTAGATGTGAATCCCTTCATGATGGGGTGGGCTATATAAAATGTCTTTCTAACCACTTTAGCCACGTGGTTGTCAAATGAGAGATTGCTATCAACTTGGGTCCCCAGGTCCCTAATTACTTCTTCTGTACTTAATGGATTACCACCTATGTGGTACTTTGTGGGTACTTTGTTTTTGCCAAAGGGGATGACTATACACTTTTTTGCATTCAGCTTGAGGCCATGGCTCTGGCACAAGTTGTCTGTTTCTATGAGGCCCTTTTGGAGGATGCTTGTGTCAGCTGGAGAGTCGATTATGGCAGCTAGTTTGCAGTCATCTGCATATTTGGTCAGCCACAGTCCTTCCGTATTGGCCTGTACCTCCGATAAATATATACCAAACAAGAGAGGTCCCAGGACTGAGCCTTGTGGGACACCACTTTTAACTGGTTTGGAGTCTGGCATGGCTCCAGCAATTCTAACCATGTGGGTTCTGTCCTTCAGCCAGTATGCAATCCATCTAGTGACAGAGGGGCTTATATTTAAGCTGGTGAGCTTCTCTAGAATGCCCGCGTGGGGTATTGTATCAAAGGCTTTTACGAGGTCCAGGTGGGCTGTGTGGACCATCTTCCCCTCGTCAATGGCCTTGGTGACTGTTTCAAAGAAATCAACCAGGTTTGAGAGGCAGGATCTGCCCTTAACAAAGCCAAACTGGGTATGATCCAGTGTCTGTAGGTACCCAATATCTTTATTTATGAGGTCCATGATGATCCTTTCCATAGCTCTCCAGACCGAGCTAGTGTGGCTTATGGGGCGATAGTGTCCAGGATCCGTTGAGGCACCACCTATCTGTAGAGGGACCACTGTTGCTGTACACCACTCTTTGGCCACATATCCTGTAGTAAGGCTGGGATAGAGCAGTAGTTTTATGTTTGGTTGTAGCTCTTCTTGGAGTTCATGTAGGACACAGCCCGGGACACTGTCTGGTCCCATTGATGCAGTGTGTATTGCGATGGAGAGGGCGGCTCTTACCTGAGCATCTGAAATGTCAGGGGGGCAGCACTTTGCTGGGATACATATTTGCCCTTTCGGTGTGGAGTTGGGGAGTTTGCGCTGAACCTGTCAGCTAGAATGTTGGCAATGTCTGTGGGTTTGGTGTTTGTATTGACAATTTGGACTACCTCTGAGCATATCTGGGAATTACCACCCAGGTTCCTAACATAACTAAAGAAAGCCTTGTGATTATCCTTAGTGTCCTGTGCAATTCCTCTCGAAGCTGGCCTTAGACAATCCTATGAGTGCCTGTAGTTATTTAATAATACTGATCAGTGATGCCTTCCCTTTTTGGGATTTTGCTGTATCATTTAGTAGCTTCCTCCTTCTATTGTGTAGTTTGTTTATGGCTGGGGTCCACCAGACAGGACGTCTGCCTTTGGAGGATTTGGTCTTAGTTTTATTCGGGATCACATGATCCATGCATTCCTGAAGGTGTCCATAGAATGCGTTTATACTTTCATTACCTTATCCCCTGTGCTACCGATGTATGTAGCCTTCTGTTGACATCCTTACCACCAGTATGCCAACATGTGCAGATGATACACTATGGTACTTACCATGGGTGTAGACAACAGTACATGAGAATCATACCCTTACTGCATCAGGCATGCTGTGATATATCCACAATTATTTCAGCACACAGTACTGTTAACAACATGATACTATTACTATATGTCTATGTAGTCACCCTGTGCATCAGCAACATGTTAACCTGTACCTGCACTGATGTTACAGATTGCAGGAGGTGGCACAGTCTCATCATATGCACAGGGTGTGAACTTGGTATGCCTGAGTCAGCCACTGATACCACCGATTGACATGTATGTGTATGTGTGTTGGTGAGGGACAGCAGTACAAGGTGGGGCAATGTTGATGCAGTGTGTGCGTGTATGCGGTAGCCCTAGGTGTTGTCAATTCACATGTGTGTATGGATGCACACAGTTCCACCTCATGGCTGCCATATACTGGTGTTTGTGGACAGCCACAGACTGTACCTGCCAGGTCATACAGATCAGTGTCTCTGGCCACGGACACAGTACCTGTGCCTTGCAGGGGTGCTACGGACCGTATCCGGTACCAACCCAGACTGGGTACTGTCATCAGAAGCAGGTGTTCATTGACTGGACACAGATCCCTGTCAGGCCTGGCCAGAGCCACGTGCATGTGGTATCCTGGGGCGGTCTGATGACAGCACAGACTCAGCATTGCTGGGGCTGCTACTGGCACTATGGAGGTGGCTGTGGCCCTGTTGTCATCTGCGACGACTGCCAGCTGCTGCTGTTGCTGGCATACTCCCACGTCGATGCCTCAACAGTCCACCATTGCCCTGTCTCATGGACATGTAGTTGCGGAACCGGTCTAATATGTCCCCACAACGTCTGTCTATGACATCGGTGAAATTACGTATGGCAGCCGCAATGTCACGCATACTGTCAGCCATGGCTGTGCGACATGCTGTCAGCTCCCTCAGACCCTGTTTGGTGTACCGTTCCATAAGTGACTGTGCCTGCATGACAGCCCAAAACATAGCTGAGGTTGTAAGACCTCTGTGGGCACGTCTGATAGGGGCAGTACACCCACGGATGCTCCCACGAGAACCCCTGGACATCTGTCTGTGTGGTACCATCTCAGGGCCATGCCCATGGCTGCTGTGTGGGGAGGCATGTGCCACAGATACCACATTACCCTGGTCAATGCCCACTGTATGCTGTCCATCACCTAGGGACATTGGTGACAAAGGGTGTATTGGCAGGATAACTGTGCGCATTGATGGGGTTGACAGCTGTGTACTGTCAATCGGCTGACCAATGATGGACCATGGCATACCTTCCTGTGCCATTACACAGATGTCATCATTATCAGTACCCATGGCACCTGATTCAGGTTCCCTGCTGCATGACACAAGAGCAGCACCAGAACCTGTGGGAGGGAAACAGGAAACACAGTTTACAATTTCTACACAATATTACCAGTGATGCACACATCCACACATGCACAGGTCCAGACATGCACACATGCACACATGCGCACATGTGCACACATGCACACATGCACAGATGCACACATGCACACATGCACACATGTGCACATGTGCATACATGCACACATGCACACATGCACAGGTGCACACATGCACACATGCACACATGCACAGGTGCACACATGTATACATGCACAGGTGCACACATGCACACATGCACACATGCGCACGTGCACACATGCACAGGTGCACACATGCACACATGCACACATGCACACAGTTGCACACAATTGTACACTACTCAGTATGCGTAATATCAACACACAGACACATCTGCATGCATACAAAGAGCACTACTAAGTGAGCCTAATATTACTATTACTATCAAGACTATTACAGGTATTGTTAATACACACTCACCAGCATGGATAGGCTGCATTGCTGTTACACCGGAGGGACCTGCAGAAGTGAGGAAACTAATGTCAGTGGGCGCAACTGTGCCATTGTTACTGAGTATGATACAGGTCAGTAGTACAACAGTCGCCTTTCACAGGTCAGCTGCTAATATTGAGGATATCACACTTGCACATTAAATACTATGATGACAGCTACAAACCAAGGGCACACCTCACACATGCATTAACTACCAGTGTAGACAACAGTCAACTATACATATGGCATATTACCTGCACGCTCATAGTCTTGCTGCTGCGTGGCTCCAGCCTCCATCATAATGCATGTCTGCTGCTGTTGTTGTTGCTGGCGGACTGGAGCCACTACACTCATGAGTAGTCCCTCCAGTCTGGTGAGTGGGGGATGTGTAGCCACCCCACCACCTGTGGTGACCTGTTGCCTGTGGATATCCAACGCACGCTGATGGACATTTCTGATTAAATCACTGCAGTGATGTCGTACCTGCTCATATGTCCTATTATGCGTGCCTATGTCATTTACCCGACAGACCAGGTCTTGCCACAGTGCAGCCCTCTCCTGCTGATTCTGGCTGGTGCGGGAAAAGAGTATTGCATAATCCTGCACCAGGCTCTGGTGTATATCCTCATCCTCAGCTGTGGAGTAAGGTGGATTTCACGGGTGAGCCATGTACCTGAAAAAGAAAATAACCTGATATCAGCAATATATGTCAGCAGAATTTGGCACACATACTACACATGCTACTCAACTGTTATGATACAACACATCTCACATATATAGCATCTGTCTGTCTATTGGTGGATACACATGTAAATGGCCAGGTATCAGTGCTCAGCCAGCAACTGTGCAACAGTACCTGGCACACTCCATATGACATACTACCAAACCCCAGCAGTCAGAACACTGATTCAGGTCCAGAGCACCTCCTCACTCTGGGGGTTTGTATCTAGGTACTGTATGGCCTACATCATCAACTACTGTGAGCTGACCACAAACTAATTGCCCTGGATATACATATCCCACCTCCACCACCAGCACAAACGACTATAGTGAATAACATTGCAGATGCAAACTTTACACTTTGTAACAGTGACATGGTATCCTTTCAGCCCACTGGGCCAGTGGAAGACACAACCCACAATGCTGACCCCTAAACAAATGCTTTCTACGGACATCTCCAAGAATGCATGGATCATGCAATTCCATATATGACCAAGACACTCTCCACAAAGGGACAGCATTCTGTCTGGTGGACCCCAGCCATAGACAGATTGTATTACAAAAGATGGAAGCTACTGCAAGACAGAGCATAATTCCATAAAGGGAAGGCATGTCTGAGCAGTACTAGTAAGGATCTATTTTCCTTCATACAAACATCCATGGGCAACTTTGAGAGGGAAATCAAGAGGGACACTACAGATAACCAGAAGGCCTTCTTCAGTTATGTTAGCAACCTGGTCAGAATCCCTCCTCTATGCTCATAGTTAGTACACAACAACAAATAATTCACTGAAACCACAGATATTGAAAACATTGTGGCAGACAGGTTCAGTGCAGGTGTCACCCCTCCCTCTCCCCCAAAATAAGACATAGTTATCCCAGCTGACTGTAACCTCCCTGTCATCACAGTTGTCCAGGTGAGAGCCACCCTCAGGAAAGCAGAATACACAGCATGACTGGGACCTGATGGTATCCCCGGTTGCATGCTACATGAACTCTGACAGGAGCTAAACACACATATAGAAGTGCTATGTAATACTAGCCTGACTACAAGATATGTACCTGTACACTGGCACACAGCAGCAGTGGTTCCATTCCATGAAGGAGGCACCTCAACATACCAATACAATACAACACAATACAATACATTACAATACAATACTATACAATATGCTATTGCCCCTGGGACTACAGCAGCATACCGTTCTGCTACCCTGACCATTGTGACACATGTGGTGTGATGGTACCTGCTGCTGTCACACAGTTACACAGGGTGACTCATATGGCATATTACCTATCTGACTAACATTCAGCAGGGGTATGTGTGACATGTACTCATGGGGAGTCTTGTTTCTTAACACTGTGTGGTTTATTGCAGGGTATGTCTTATCTGTGGATAGGAACCTTTACCTCCACATGTGCTCTCTATTGCAGTGGCATGGACGACACACAGCAGTCATTTAGGTTGTGGATGGTGTGAGGTGTTACTATGGTTGTTGGACATCTGTCATGGGTGTGACTTACGTATGTAAATCCAGAAGTGGTAACCTCTATGTGGGTAGTATGTGTGTACTCTGTGGTGTTGTCAGTCACTGTGCATTGGTAATGTGTTTGTGTGCATTGTCACAGTGTTGTACATGTCACTGTGTCCTTCTCCATATCTGTAGCTGTCATGTGAGGTACATACCATGGCAGCCATTATGTGGTGTGGAGGGGTACACTGACCTACATGTCCATAGTGGACACACCATGTCTGCTGACACATACCATGTGCAAGTATTCCAGGAATAGTGTGCCACTATGAATATCATTGGGGGGACTATTGTACACATTTATGACCCTGTTCACCCCTGAGACATGCAGTGGTGGGCAGCCAATCACATATCTGGTGGTTACTGGTGTAGGTGATTTGAAATGGGGTATGTTACTCCAGTTTTGACACTGGTGTTCACTCCATGCCTTTGTCACCAGGCACCTCTTGCAATACATCTGTACACATGTGCCTCACTCAGAATATATATACATCTCTCTCTCTCTCTCTCTCTATATATATATATATATATATATATATATATATATATATATCTATATCTATATATATATATATATATATATATATATATATATATATATATATATATATAGATATATCTATATGTATATATATATATATATATATATATATATATATATATATATATATATATACATATATACATCTGTATACATATACACATATATATATATTGATGTACATATATTGCTATAGATATGGAGGGGGGTGTGACACAGAGGGGGTGAGAGTGACAGAGGGGTGGGACAGGGGTGTTGAGGTCGTCATATACAGTCATACCTGTAGATAGTCAGATCAGTCTGTCTATGTATATGTATCTACATATATCTATATCTGCATGTGTGTATTACATATATATGTTTGTACATATTCTATCTATCTACATCTGTCTATGTATTCCTACATCTCTCTCTAGGTATGTATACATATATGCATATTATATATATGTATATATATATATATATATATATATATATATATATATATATATATATATATATATATATATATATATATATATATATATATATACATACACATACATATTTTGATATACATACGTATCCATATGATAGACAGGTATATCAACATGTTTGTCTACTATACTGTATACACACACTAACCTACTGCTAAACATACATAACTGTGAAACCTACTTTGTGCATTGCACTACAACCTACATTCAACCTACATTGATATGTGCACATAGATGCTCTCACATACAAATGTATGTACAGCCTTCACTGATAGCTGCTGTATGTCCCCTGCCCTTTGCACATCTTCATATACATAAAGATACAGACCAATGACACATATGAAGGGTTCACAGTATGTAGACCTTTATAGTATCACTTTACATTACCTGTGTTTGTCACAGCTGCTTGTGTTGCCATCTGGTTTTGTGTCCTGCTGCTCCACTTGCCAGTTGTCAGCTTTCAGGTGGCTGTTGCTGAACAGTTTTGTTTGTGTATGTTTAATTTCGTTTTTCTCTGTCTCTGTCTCTGTCTCTCTCTCTGTCTGTCTCTCACTTCCTCCTCAGGGTGCAATGAAAGTATTGCATGTGTGGACTGGGAGTACAGCATACTTTTGTAGGTATCTGCATATGTCCATGTGATGGCCTCTGCACCAATTGTTAGCCAGCATTTGCTAATTGCATGCAGCCAGTTGTGTACTGATTGCAGTTCTCACTGTGATTTCAGAACAGTGCTATAAAAAGGTATGTGAGATAGGCGTAGCCCTTTCAGATTTTAAGGGCAGGGACCATGCTGGTATGCTGTGGACAATGTTCTATGAGTGTAAAGGTTGGTATCTCGCTCATATTTCCAGCTGTGTTGTAGATTACCATGCCTCCATTCATTTCTCCAGTTTCCTGTACTAACTGTGTATGTACACTGACACCTATGACTACTACTACTGTTAATGTGTGTGTGTGTACTTTCCTTGCACTTTTGCTTGCACTTTGTTGCTATGGCTTCAATATTTTCCCTTTACAGTCACTACTTTTATGCCTGCTAGGTGTCCTGACTATAGTGTGCTGCTGTGGCTTTCCTATTTTCCATGTACATTCACACATTGGAATGCTTGCTATATCTGCTAGGGTGTTACAGCATGCAGTGTGGTCTGGCCATGGTGTGGGCCTTGACATCTATTAGGGTATTTGATTATGCTGCTGAGCAGGCCCCAGAGACTCTCAGGTGCATCTGTTATCTGCCTCATGGAATGGTACATATCAGTGGGGTACACCCATTAAATTGTCTGGTATGCTGCAGTTGTGACTGTGGGATAGCA
This sequence comes from Protopterus annectens, assembly GCF_019279795.1. Classification (NCBI taxonomy): domain Eukaryota; kingdom Metazoa; phylum Chordata; order Ceratodontiformes; family Protopteridae; genus Protopterus; species Protopterus annectens. Next base: position 655,769,922 of record NC_056751.1, read on the forward strand.
TGAGCATATGTATTACTACACTTTTTCTGCCATGCAAGTGATGCATACTTTCAGGACTCCATAGTTACCATTGCATGTGTTGTAACACCTTTCTGCCTACTGTTTGTACATTTCACATGGAGTCTGTGGGGCATTCCTGTAACTCATTCACTGTTGCTATGTCTAGGCTCTTAACTGTTCAAATATGGTGGTGTCAGACCTCTCATGTGTACAAATATTTGCAGGTTGTCCACATTTCTGCCTCATATTTTGGTCAATATCTCACACACAGCTTTTTCTGGCAAATCACTCTGGACTCAAGTCGGAATATAGTGACAAACATTCAAGTTTCAGACTTCATACCCTTCCAAACATCCCACAAAATGCAGAACCTGTTACTCTCTGAACTGTCTAAGTTTGTTGTAACATTATTTGTAATGTGTCCCTGGTTTTGGCCCTTTGCTCCACATATTTTATTACTTGGTCCGGATGTGTTCCTGTAAGAAGTGGTGGGGTATGGGCAGTTATTATCCTGCTGTGAGTATGTGTGTGGCTTGCAAGGTGCTACAGTGACATTATTATCTACTAGCTACCAACTAGCATGGCTGTTTCTGTTCACACACTACTATTATGGAAATCCACTAGTTTTGACAGTAATTCTAAATGACATGCTTTGTGTACTACACATCCTATATTCCCTTTACATTCATTCCTACTATTACATGATATATTTATTTTCGCACAATGTTCTTGTATAGCACTCATGGCTTAGTGGTAAGTCATGCAGACTACTGTTTCCAAGGTCCTGGGTTTGGGACTGACAGTGGGATTTTATTTTGCTTTTGAACTGACTACAGGACCTGTCAATCAGAGTGCCTAAGGCACTTTTAAGCAGTTGTAACCAGGTTAGCGCTGGTTTGCGCGGAACTCATGAATGTGCACTGGCATTTAGCTCCGCGCACACCCGCTTACAACCGCTTAAACGTGCTTACTCTTGAGCACACCCACTCTATTTTCTTTGAAAGAAATGAAAATGGGGAGACAGGAAAGTGGTGAAAAAGGGGTCACAAAGAGGGTAAGACAGTAGGGAAACAAGCTTGGGTTTTGCAGGAGGGATGTAGGTAAGGCCCATAGCTGCCCATTTCTTTATCAGCAACATCTGTGCATATGTTTGTAATTTAGTGTGACATTTGATACCTTCCACCCCTGAGAGAGGTGTAAGGACAACAATAATACTTGTTGTACAGCCAATTGTAATTGATAGTTTCCATGTCCGGCAGACATATGTGCGGAATGGGCAGCTATGTATGGGGCATAATTTTTTTGTGGGTACAGAGTGGCCTTTTTTTTTTTCAGGTGAGAGTGGTATGTCAGGTGAAGGTAGTCGGTATAGCTGGGGAGGTAGGTTGGGTAGGTCAACAGACAAGACAAACAAGATGCATACGGGGGCGGTGTATGACACATGTGGGGGGGTTACACAATTGACGGGGACGGAGGTTTGGATATCCAGAGCTTATGAGCTCACAGATGGCAACAGTGGAACTGATATCCCCACCCATGGGCAGTTGCCACTGTTCCTTCACTGCCCAGGACGGGGCTGTGCTGGGGGCTGTGTAGGCCAGGCAACAGGCATGCCCGTAAGTTGTGCCACCTGTGCCTCAAGCTGGCGTAGGGGCCCAAGAACAGAGTCCTGGATCTCCCTACGCACCACAGTCCGGATGCTACGGAGGGTGAGTGGTGGTTCTCCTCCAGCCACACTTGCAGAGGGGGGACGGGCCCCATCCCCTGCAGTGCTTCCACCCGCAGGTGGCACAGGGCCACCAGAGGAGGGTCCAGACTGGGCACTAGTGCCATGTGCACTCGCCAGCTGAGGTGGGAGTGGTGGGTCCGCTGGAACCTGCCTTCCCTGTTGTCCTATGTTTTGCATTATGTCATGACAGTTTGGGTTAGTAACATACAATACCATTCGCAATTAGTTGTAACAGCATGCATTAGTATTCCCATTAACCAAACACCCAGATATTCACATCATTGAACAGCGAGCATAACACATGCATAATTTGAACAGCAATACACAGTCCAACAACATGCAGGGTTGATTGATGGCAACAGGCCATCAGGTTTGGATGTATGAACAGGGCAGATGCATCAACGGACATGCAAATATTTATGACCCAACAGGACAAACGTCCAGGGGTGTTAATTGTGATTGCACATACCAATTTCACATGGAATGGATTATATGTGGTTATAGGGTGGGGTGAAGAAAATATTATTAACACCTTCGAATACCAATACATATGCTGTACATTTCTAATAGCTACAGATATATACACACTACTGTTCTAACTACAGTTTCCTATATGATAACTACTTCAATTTGGTGATAGGACTGTTACTGCTACATCAATATACATTGTATTGTTATTCATACACGTTCATATCTGGCTTCGTTCAGCTACATCATCCTGCTACATTTGCTTTATATAGCTATAGACAACTGTGGATGTTTGATATTTCAGACAATCATACTATCTGCGTATTGCAGACTGAGAGCAACATATCCAGATTTTGGGATACACATTCCAGCTTCAGCAACACTTTGGACACATTTCGCAGTTTGGTTCTACTTGTCACATTCATTTCATTCTGTACTGACTGCAGTATACTTTATTCAGGGATTATTACTACTTTATTGGTGGATTCATAACTCTTTCTCACACTCTCTCACTTGTTTTCATTTTACTATTCAGGATGGTACTTACTTCTAGGCTTTATTGACATGTTTTACCTGTAGTTATTACAATCCTTTCCAGCAGTCTCACTTCTGTCATGTTTCAGTATTTCAACAGGGATATATTTCACACATGTGATTTGCTCATCTTTTGCAGCTGTACTTTTCAGCCTGCTGCAGGTTGTGTACTATTATATTACAGGTGGGGCATCTTTATTTCAGACTTTATTTCAGACATTTTCATTTTTCTGTTTGGATTACAGACTGCAACACACTTTTCTAATCAAGCAATACTTGCAAACACTTTTACACTGTTACTTGCGCATTTTATTACTTAGTGACAACACTGCATTCTTTTGCTAACTGTTATACTTTGATATTTCTTTACATTTACTGGGAGTGGATTACTGACCTGCCTGGTGGCGCAACCGCACCAGCCTATCGCCATAGGCTCTGTGGTTCGCAGAAGTGGACACCTGCAGCTGTAATATAAATGAAGTAATATTGGAATACATATCTCCATAATATCAGCTAATTTAATTTCTTACATACATAATTAAATGTAACTTACTCAGTAGTGGGGCATTGGGCATTTGCCGGGCCTCCTGTATCCAAAGGTTCAATTGGTCCTGCATGCATCTCTTCAGGTCCGCATGGTGGTGACGGACCTGCTCACCAGTCCTTGGAATCCCTGTGGCACTGGTGAGATCATGAGCCAACCAGTCCCACGCCTCAGCCCTATATGCTCCCCACAGGACCTGGCCCTGCATGAGTTGGGCCTCATGATTGTGGACTAGGAGCCAGACCATGTATCTGGACTCCTCAATGCCCCACCTCTGTGCTCGAAAGTAACTACCCTCACCTACACCTGACATTCTGGCTGCAAGTCAGTTCTACAATCATTTATGCTGTGTATTCCCGCCTATGGGGCTTATATATGCTGTTTTTCCCGCACTTATCTGTGATTGGCCATTTTGGAATTGTATCCACTTCACAAAACCTGCTTTGTCATGCTCCACTTTCTATTCATTCCTATATATTTGCTATTACTGCATTTCTGAGTACAGCTGTCGTGGCTTAGTGGTTCAGTACCTTGACTATGGCGCATGGTATCCTGCATTCAAACCTGGCCACTGCTTTTTATATTTTATGACTGTCTAGACAGGCTAGGGGGTGTGTCTGTGTAAAGGCAGTTGTATTACAGCTTGCTCAACATTGCCCGCCGGTTAGCTTGTTAGCACGGTGCACAGCTCCGCGCAAACGGGGTGCGCTGGTTCACGCCTCATTTGGCTGTCAGCATGCATATTACGCTCAGCTCAGCTAGGGTCACACAGTTTCAGCATGTGTAACCACTGCTCAGCTACGGGCAGATGCACTCACCTTGTTAAACTGTAGCTCAGCTATAGGCACATCTGACATTTTCTATTGTTTTGTTACCTCACATTTCTTCGAAATAAATGGACTATTTCATTACATTTTACATAAATTGTGATTTTATATGTGTACATATTTGTCAGGGACTTGTTTTGTGCTTATTTTACTAAAAATAAAATTTATGTTGTGGGGGCTCGAACCATGGATGCCTGCTCTTCAGCCGCCGTCTCTACCACTACACTATTGCTTCTTGGCTTACTTTGCATATTTAGTTCTTATATGCTTTCCCACTGACTGCTAACTGTGGCTGCACTACGGGCACGCCCACGCAAACGAGCGCACTCACGGGCAAACATCTTTACAATTTAAAAAAAAATTATAAGATGTTCATTTGTACATTTTATATTCGTAGTCTGTGGGGGCATGTGTTGTGTTGTGTTTATTCACATTTCCATGGACTCTGTCATAGGTGTTTACTTTGGGCACTTTTACACTTCTGGGGGCGTGTCCGCTTGCAGGGCTCGGCGTACGGACACGCCCCCTACTGTCTTACATGGACCGTGTTAGCCTTAGGTGTGATTCAGCATGCTCTCATGAATATGCAGAGCATGCTGACATCACTCCGTTTAACTGCAGCCTCCATGTAAGAGTTATAACTCTTACACAGAGGCTTCGTGAATCCTGCCCAATATCTATTTTGTTTTTTAAAATTTTTTATAATTGCATAGCAACACCACACCAAACAGTTAAAGTTCTGAATTTTAAAAAATAAATAAAATCACAAATGGTATTAGTCAAACAGTTTTTGTAAAATTAATGGTAGGGCAGTTAAATAAATAAATAAATACCGCAAGTGTATTAACAGATGATTAAAAAAATGCTAAAAGGGTTATTTAAAATGCACGTATATCAGACCTTCCTAGACTAGATGAATAGTTACAGGAAATGTTGGAAAGATAAGATAAACAACAAGACTGATTGCCAGACAAGTAGCTTGAGTTTTTCTAAAGCATTATTGTTATTAAAACATAATTGTTAAAATGTTTACAGGCAACACCTGTTATAACATGTCACAATTGTGCATAGATGTCACTGATAATGTGTTTGCAAGTAAATGTTAAAAGTAAAAAAAACTTAGTTGCATCAAGTATAGCCAGCAAATGGACCATAATATACATACAGTTCAAATCAATTATGCAGAAAGGTATAAATTCCAACTAGTAGTAGTAAACAGCAAAATCTTTATCAAAATTATCAAATCAGATAAAAGTCCATAGTTTGTTAGTAACCTAATAAACTAAATGTATAACCAAAGTATTGGCTAGTATACATTCTATTCTCACTGCATAAAGCAAATAAACAATACTGTAGTATACTACAGTGGGAGGGGTAGTCTCTCAGTTTTACACTGACTGTATAAGCAGTATTGCACAAGGATCAGAAATAGAGCTACAAGAAGAAATAATATTTCATTGCTTATTGACAATACTCATTTAGGGGGGGAAGGAAAAACAGGAATTAATGCATAAGAAACACTGGTAAACAGATTAAAGTTATTATTGCATTGTTTAGTATTAAATTGTATTTGCAGCACGTTAAACTGCAAAGCAATACAAGAGATGGGTTTAAAATTGTGTTATTAAAGCTATACAAGAGAGAATAAAGATATGCAAAATGCATAAATGTTTCTAAAAGCAAGACTGGTCACTATTTGTAATATGTTTCTGGGAAAACAATGTTGGTATAAAAAAGCATGAATGTTTTTATTGCTGAGTATGTAGTTTAAAATGACAGGACATATCCCTTTGGTGCCAGTTCCACTAGATATTTCTAAAGAGACATAAAAATCTTCCAATATTTTGCTTAATATTAACATTATTAAATTTGTAAGATTAGACTAAATGTACTTTACAGTCTTTGTATGTACAAATGCAGAAGAATTCAGTGCAAATGAACTGATGTCTAGCAATGAATATGTGTAGAGAAAATAAACAGGTCCTGGATACCTACTCGATTGAAATGCATGAATAACAAACAGTCTATCTAAATACATACTATACATGATACACTGTAATAAGTTCAAAAGTAATTTGTCAAGTTGTAATATTATCACTGGTTTTAAGTCGGAGTCTCATTACCGGTTTTTGGACCACCATTTTATCTGTATCAGTATTGGTTATCCAAGTTAAAAAAATTATATTAAAATATTGTATTCATACAGCTAATGGACTAATATGTAAATAGCATTCTTCAGTGTGTACTTTAGTGTCAACTAAAGTGTATGGGCAGCTTAGAAATGTGATGGTTAAAATGGCATTGAAACTGTATATTTTCAGCAGTGTATAAATGCTTGCAGTAGTACATAGTTCTTGTCTCTTATAGTTATTTCAACAGTTGCAAAAAGTTAATGGAACAGTTCTAAGTCATAAATTAAATTCTGTAATTGCAAAAGGATACATTAATCAAGTTAAAAAATACAATTAAAGCAGACACAGCCCATAACTGATGAAATATTTTCACAGAATGGTCTGCAAAAGAAAAAGTTGTTAAATACATTCAGTTCTGGTAGTAATACTTGATATAATTGTATTAACTATGTAAAATTGCATTTTGACTTGTATGAAAAGAAGACTAAAGGTTTTCTTTCTTAATGTGTTTTCTATATAATGTATTCAAAAATACATATCAATATAAAGTGTTTTGAGTATGTTTAAAAAAAGAGGGAATTGTTAGAAATTATGAATATAAGGCTGAAATTAATTATGTTGTAAGTATGCTGAAAGATAAAGCATAGAATAGAAAGTTTGCTTGAATATATGTATAGAGTTTAGCAAAGTAAAATGGGCATTTATACTATATGTATAACAGACAGGCTTCTCTTCACAGCATCAGAAAAAGCCTAACAAAGCAATATTGGAAAGCAAGTCTTACATGATTTTATCATGTTTACAGAACAAATATCTATTAACAGACATCCTTTTTCATAAACTCAGCAATATTTGATGTTTTTTTCAATAGCAACAGAACAGATGTTTCCTTTCATACTTCTGTTATTCTGATTGTGTGCATTTGTGCATTTTCACATCAGCAGAACTGCTGACAGGACAATAGAAAAGTCTAAAAACTGACATTGCATGGCTTCCCACAGAAGGCCAAAAATTATACCAAGAGGAAAAAACAATATCTATGTGCATGACTAGCACTCTATATAACAACTGTAGCAATTCAGTTATATGAGAGAGGGACAGAGAGAGAGGGTTAGGGAGACATGTTATGTAGAAGTCATCATTCATATCTGTAATGAAGGAAAACTATGTAAATATATGCTACAAACTAACAGAAAGAGTATGCGTCATTTGTTATAAAAATAAGTTATCTGTACCTATGCTTATAGTGCAATAGCTGCAAAATATATTTCTTTATTAGTGTTCAATTTGAAAGGCATGGTGCATTAAACAGACTACAGATGGAGTCATGCAAAGCTCTGTGTCTCTGATTCAGCAGTAAACAGCCAGCAAGACTATGTGTCTTAAAAAGACTTTGGATCCAGCACATCAAAGAAGCAGTGCACACATAAAATGTATTTTTCAATGGTGCCCCTAACAAGCATTCCTAGCTTGTATCCAAAAACAGGGGTAGTGAGTGGGTAATGCCTTGTATAAGGTCACTCCTGTAAAAGCACAGTAACTAAAGTTTATGTGAAGTACTTCAGATTTTTACAGTTTGCAGCAACAATACAGTTTATTAGACGTCTAAATCCGGAGTGAGACTGCAGTGCAGGAAGGTGTGCAGTGCCATAAATTCTCCAAAAAAGGTACAAAACCAAGTTGTAAGATTGAAACTGCCAGTTTTGCTGTAGCAACTTCACAAGTGACTACAGAGACTTTTCAACCATCTACAGTAAAGCAGCCTGGCCATCTGCCTCTCTGTTGACTGGTAAGAATTTTTTTGTGTGTTGCATACAGTATGAATGCCATAAAGGTAATAATAATAATAACAACAGAATGAAATGTATATGCAGTATATTAGCAAATGTAATACCTTATTAGGGCAAATTAATAGTAATGCATTATGCAAATGGATTACAATATTTGACTGGTATCTGAAAGAAAATCATGTGTGGTATAAAAAAGGTTTATTGTGTGTACAATGTCATAAAAATACAGTGCATGCCACTATTCAAAGGTTAGACTGTACAGACAAACATTTTAATGGTAAAGAACCAAGAAAAGTTAATATGCTAACATTATACACAGATATTAGACAGTTATGTTCTGTCACCAGATATAAAAGGTTTATTTCAGAGTTGCAACAACAGTCAAATCAGTTACTGATAGAACCTCTAGTACATTTTGTTACAAAAGAATATAATAAATTTCTAAAAGACAGACACAATGAGTTCAGGAAGCTTAGACAAGTTATGCATACATCTTTTCAAAAGTGCATAGGAGTTTTAGATTCAGCAGAACAGGTTACTGAAAAATATCAGAAAGACCATGCATCATTACAGGAAACTCTTCAACAGCAGTTACAGGATAAGGAAAATAAATTAGCTGAACTGATAGAGACTGACTTGCTGCATACACAGCTAATCTTTGTCAAAGAGGTATATTTTATAATATGTTTGTGTTTTGAAAATGGTTAAATATACATGGTAGGATGGTAGGATCTGATGTCTGGACAAATCATTCTCAAATGTTTAAAACAATACATTTATCATTACTAAAGTAAAGTAAAACAAATGACTGCCATTCTCACAGCATAGTCAAAAGGAACACAAAATAGTTCTAGTGTATAAAAATCAAATAAAAATAGTCAATAAGAGTAAAGATTGAAAGTCACAAGACTGACACGCTTAAATAAAGATTTAAAGTCACGAGACTGACATGCATGTATTTTCTTTTCATCTAAAATACATCTGTTACAATGCACAAGAATAACAGGCAGCCAACAGAAAATATAAATAATATAAATATAAACATGTATTAGTTAAGCTAATATCTATTTTGTTTTTTACAATTTTTTATAATTGCATAGCAACACCACACCAAACAGTTAAAGTTCTGAATTTTAAAAAAATAAATAAAATCACAAATGGTATTAGTCAAACAGTTTTTGTAAAAGGAATGGTAGGGCAGTTAAATAAATAAATAAAAAATATTGTAAATGTATTAACAGATGATTAAAAAAAATGCTAAAAGGATTATCTAAAATGCACGTGTATCAGACCTTCCTAGACTAGATGAATAGTTACAGGAAATGTTGGAAATATAAGATAAACACAAAGACTGATTGCCAGACAAGTAGCTTGAGTTTTTCTAAAGCATTATTGTTATTAAAACATAATTGTTAAAATGTTTACAGGCAACACCATTTGGTAATTGTAATAAAATGTCACAATTGTGCATATATGTCACTGATAATCTGTTTGCAAGTAAATGTTAAAAGTAAAACACTTAGTTGCATCAAGTATAGCCAGCAAATGGACCATAATATACATACAGTTCAAATCAATTATGCAGAAAGGTATAAAAACCTACTAGTAGTAGTAAACAGCAAAAGCTTTATCAAAATTATCAAATCAGATAAAAGTCCATAGTTTGTTAGAAACCTAATAAATTAAATGTATAACCAAAGTATTGGGCTAGTATACATTCTATTCTCACAGCATAAAGCAAATAAGCAATACTGCAGTATACTACAGGGGGAGGGGTAGTCTCTCAGTTTTAGACTGACTGTATAAGCAGTATTGCACAAGGGTCAAAAATAGAGCTACAAGAAGAAATAATATTTCATTCTTTCTTGGCAATACTCTTTTAGGGGGGAAGGAAAAACAGGTATTAGTGCATAAGAAACACTGGTAAACAGATTAAAGTTATTATTTTATTGTTTAGTATTAAATTGTATTTGCAGCATGTTAAACTGAAAAGCTATACAAGAGATGGGTTTAAAATTGGGCTATTAAAGCTAAACAAGAGAGAATAAAGATATGCAAAATGCATAAATGTTTCTAATAGCAAGACTGGTCACTATTTTTAATATGTTTTTGGGAAAACAATGTTGGTATAAAAAAGCATGAATGTTTTTAATTGCTGAGTATGTAGTTTAAAATGACAGGACATATGCCTTTGGTGCCAGCTCCACTAGATATTTCTAAAGAGACATAAAAATCTTCCAGTATTGTGCTTAATATTAACGTTATTAAATTTGTAAGATTAAACTAAATGTACTTTACAGTCTTTGTATGTACAAATGCAGAAGAATTCAGTACAAATGAGTTGATGTTTAGCAATGAATATGTGTAGAGAAAATAAACAGGTCCAGGATACCTACTAGATTGAAATGCATGAATAACAAACAGTCTATCTAAATACATACTATACATGATACACTGTAATAAGTTCAAAAGTAATTTGTCAAGTTGTAATATTATCACTGGTTTTAAGTTGGAGTCTCATTACTGGTTTTTGGACCACCATTTTATCTGTATCAGTATTGGTTATCCAAGTTAAAAAACATTATATTAAAATATTGCATTCATACAGCTAATGGACTAATATGTAAATAGCATTCTTCAGTGTATACTTTACTGTCAACTAAAGTGTATGGGCAGTTTAGAAATGTGATGGTTAAAATTACATTGAAACTGTATATTTTCAGCAATGTATAAATGCTTGCAGTAGTACGTAGTTCTTGTCTCTTATAGTTAATTCAACAGTTGCAAAGAATTAATGGAACAGTTCTAAGTCATAAATTAAATTCTGTAATTGCAAAAGGATAAATTAATCAAGTTAAAAAATAAAATTAAAGCAGACACAGCCCATAACTGATGAAATATTTTCACAGAATGGTCTGCAAAAGAAAAAGTAGTTAAATACTTTCAGGTTTGGTAGTAATACTTGATATAATTGTATTAACTATGGAAAATTGCATTTTGACTTGTATCAAAAGAAGACTAAAGGTTTTGTTTCTTAATGTGTTTTCTATATAATGTGATCAAAAATGCATATCAATATAAAGTGTTTTGACTATGTTTAAAAAAAAGAGGGAATTGTTAGAGATTATGAATATAAGGCTGAAATTAATTCTGTTGTAAATATGCTGAAAGATAAATCATAGAATAGAAAGGTTGCTTGAATATATGTATAGAGTTTAGCAGTGTAAAATGGGCATTCATACTATATGTATAACAGACAGGTTTCTCTTCACAGCATCAGAAAAAGCTTAACAAAGCAATATTGGAAAGCAAGTATTATGTGATTTTCTCATGTTTACAGAACAAATATCTATTAACAGACATCCTTTTTTATAAACTCAGCAATATGTGATGTTTTTTCAATAGCAACAGAACAGATGTTTCCTTTCATACTTCTGTTATTCTGATTGCATGCATTTGTGCATTTTCACATCAGCAGAACTGCTGATGGAACAACAGAAAAGTCTAAAAACTGACATTACATGACTTCCCACAGAAGGCCAAAAATGATACCAAGAGGAAAAAACAATATCTATGTGCATGACTAGCACTCTATATAACAACTGTAGCAATTCAGTTATATGAGAGAGGGACAGAGAGAGAGGGATAGAGCGACATATTATGTAGAAGTCATCATTCATATCTGTAATGAAGGAAAAGTTTGTAAATATATGCTACAAACTAACAGAAAGAGTATGTGTTGTTTGTTATAAAAATAAGTTATCTGTCACTATGCTTATAGTGAAATAGCTGCAAAATATATTTCTTTATCAGTGTGCAATTTGAAAGGCTTGGTGCTTTAAACAGACTACAGATGGAGTCATGCAAAGCTCTGTGTCTCTGATTCAGCAGTAAACAGCCAGCAAGACTGTATGTCTTAAGAAGACTTTGGATCCAGCACAGCAAAGAAGCAGCACACACATAAAATAAAATTTGCAGTCTATTCTAGCAATCTCACTATTTCTCTCATCACACATCCAAGGCCATCTTTCTCCCTAGCAGAAACACTGGCAGTTAACTTTAAACTAAACAACTACATTACAATCACTATAGTAGCCACCTACATTCCACCAGGTGAAAATATTCCAATACTGGAAAACATTCTCTCCTATTTGTCCCTGAATATCCCAAATGAAACAATCCTCCTTGGTGACATGAACATAAATTGGCTAACCCTAAATAACCCTGGATCCATGCACAATATTAATCTATATGGATTTACCCAGCTAATTACTAAGCCAGCACACTTTAACAACACCCACACTAAAAATACCCTCATATATTGGATCTTTGTCTCAGCTCCATCCAAATATCACAATCCTGAAACTGTCCCTGATTCCCTGAGTGACCACTCATCCATAAAAGTGCTGAGATATACTAGTCACCTCCAAAAACCACACAAATATTTTACTAGGCATAATCTCTCCAATTTTAACCCAGAAATTTTTAACACTCATATTTAGAGTAAGTTGGGCCTTCCTCACTCAGCTTCCTTTAGATGAGGCTGTCATTGCTTTCAACTCTACTTTTCTGGATATTGTTAACTCATTAGCCCCACCTCATAAAATCAGGATAAAATCTAAAATATCTCCTTGGCTAACAAAAAACACAAGAACTCTCATGAAGTCTAGAGATAAGTCCTGGAAAAATGGCTAGAAACAAAAAAAAAACTAATTATCTACAAAGATACAAAGAACAAAGAAACCTGGTCAAAGGACAAATCAACAAAGACTAAAAAGAATTCTACTATAACCCCCCTACAACACTAAAATCAGACCCAAAAAATTTTGGCACACAATCAGTCAAATACTCCATCCAGGAAACCATACCTCACCCAGCCCTACCCCAGAAAAGACACCAGTACAAACAGCCAACACCTTCAACACTTACTTTGGTGAATCTATATCCAATCTCTTTAACTCAAATAGCGCCAATACAAAGAATCCCACAAACTCAGCTTTTTCTTTAACAACAACTCCTTCCAAAATCTTCTTTCTCAAGCCCATCCCCACAACACACAGTCACACCTTACTCTCAAAACTTAATCCCTGCTCTGTATCTGCAGATAACATCCCATCCTACTTTCTCCAGTCAGCTGTCCACTCACTTGCCTATCCTATCTCTATCCTCATAAACCGTTCCATCTCGGAATCTAAAGTACCTTCCGTCTGGAAACACTGCTACACTATACCTATCCACAAAGGAGGTAACTCCACTGAAATCTCTAACTTTAGGCCAATTGCCATCCTCTCCCCTCTATCTAAAGTTCTTGAAAAGTGCATTCATACTCAAGTCATGGATCATCTCTCTCAGGGAAATCTACCTACACCTACTCAACATGACTTTCGGCCAAAGCATAGTACCTATACGGCACTTTTATCCTTTTTCAATACTATTGCCCTGGCCAGAGTTGACCATAAACTTATCTCCTGTCTCTTCCTTGACTTCTCTAAGGCCTGTGATACCATCTCTCACTCTCTACTATTAAACAAACTGTCCAACCTAAATTTCTCTCCTGATACAGTGGCATGGTTTGATAGCTATCTAAGAGATAGATTCCAATCTGTAAAATGGGATATTGCTCTATCTCCTCCACTACAAATACAAATGGGAGTCCCTCAAGGATCCATTTTAGGGCCATTACTTTTCAACATCTTCACAAACTTGCTCTATACCTCCTATCCACTCTCCTCTATTATACAATATCCTGATGACTCTACAGTCATAACTATAACTAACTCAGAACTCTTAACAGCTACCCAGTCATCCTTTAACTCGGTAGAAACATGGCTCTCCAACAACCAACTCATCCTAAACCCCCCAAAAAAAAAATAAACTACTCTTCCTCCCTAAAAACAGCTAACCACATCAAGACCTCCTTCACTATCCAGTCACTCAATAAGACACCAATTGTAGCCGAATCAAGCTCAAAACTCCTTTGTATTACAATTGATGACCAACTAAAATTCGATCTCCACATAAATAATTGTATCAGAAAAACCCAACTTAAGCTCAGTCTACTATATTGAAGTAATACATTTCTTACTCAGGAAGCCAGGATAGCCCTCACTTGTGCCTATCTTCTTCCCTGCTTAACATATTGCTGTCAAATTCTTACAAACCTTAACTCCTCTCTCATTGCTAGACTTCAAACTACATATCACAAAGTAGCTAGATATGCAACCCAACAACCCTACAGGTCTCACCACTGTCTCTCACTAAGATACTTAAACTGTCTCAAACTGCCCCAACTCCTCCTTCTCTCTCGGCTCCAAACCATACATTCAATCCTATATCAGACATCTTTCTGTCCAGCCTTACACTCTATCATTTCCCACTATGCTCCTACAAGAAACCTCCGTAGCTCTTTCCAAGACCTTCTAAAAATCTACAAGCCCAAATCTAAAGCAGGACAAAATGTAAATAGCTACCACTACTCTATTGAATGGAACAAACTTCCCCTCGAGATTTGAACACAGGCACATCCCAAACGGTTTAAGCTAACACTAAAGGAATATTTCATCAAGAAATGGATCTGCCAGTGCACAAACCCTCCTTGAAAACTCTCCACCTCAACTTTTCCTACTCCATGTACTCCTCTCTGTCATACTCATATAGCTTCTGGTCAGATTTGATAGATAAAAAAAAAATTCACACACCTGATTTTTGTACTTTATATTCCTTTCTGCTTATCTAATATATGTATAACCAATTGTTTTCTGTATAAGATTTAGTTGTATTCCACTTGTATAAAATGTGTAATATGTACTTAATGTTATATTTGTATGTACTGGAGCTTTTCTCCCCAGGCCTCTGCTGAAAAAGGGCTTCGGCTCAGTCAGACATTCCCGATCAAAAAATGTAAAAATAAATAAATAAACATTGCAATTTATTTTATGCTGTGAATACTTTCAAAATATCTGTTACAGCTTCACCAGAAAAAAATAAATTTTGTAAACAAACACATTGCTTAAATTGAAATTTAAGATCCTGTAATTCATATTCAACAAGTCATTTTAAAAAATTCCCATTAATACTTAACAGTTCAATTTTCCTGAAATTAGCAGAAAAAAAGTCTCACTTATTTAATACTTAGGCAGACTATAACCCCATTGTGCTGTCCTGAATACATAAATATGTCATATATGAAATCATGTGCCATAAAAGATAACATGGACAACAGCCTTGACAGTGTCTTTTAATTGTGCTGAAAAAAATATAGCTAATTTCTAAGGGAATACAAATCAATGCTTGAAATGAAAGTTGCTTCCTTTCTACTAAGGTGTAGTCAGAGACAAAGACTAAAGAAAACTGAATTTAAGATCAGTGGTAAATATGCTCTACAAAGATGACACACTGAATGAAAGCAGAAGATTACATCTAGAGTTCATGGTTTCTAGTCATGAGACCTGAAACAATGCATTGCAGTTGTTTAATCTATATAATATAATCTAGAAGAAAGAAGTGCATTTATATGAACATTTATAAAATAGCGAGTGAGTAATCATGTTAGTTAAACATTGCTGTCACTGCTTATCTATAAGCAAACACAAATGGTATGTATCTTGTAGATATCAGAACAGAAAACATTTTCATCTGCAATACAAGCATGGCTCATGAATCACATGTGCCTTAAATAAGTAGATTTTTGCTATACTATCAGGATAATGAAGCAATTTTTGAAAGCAGGAGTAATGGTATGGAAAAGTGGTAAGGAAGACAGGTAAAGGATATCTTTAACATGAAGCCAGCACAAGAAGAAAAAGCAAGGGAGCTGTTTCATTTTAATTAGGTGTGAATTTAAGCATTTTTATATGACTTGTTATTGTATGAAAACTCCATCTATTTTCAGTTCAGCAGCTGCTATTTGTTAATTAAAAAGCCATCAACCATGCAAAAACTTTAATTTACATGTATGCATGAATGATTGTTTTGCTATATTATGCATACTGTCAGTAGTCAGAGCATATTTCCACTTCTACCACCAAGGATTGTTCAACACCAAGCCATCGATGGACAGAATTCCAGGAACCAAAAAAAATCATCAAAGCAGAAAATGCAAACAAAAAAAAGCAAATGTAAGTGTTTTTTTTTTGGGGGGGGGGGGCATATGTTTTCTACTTCCACAGTAGTCATACCAACTCAGAGAAAGAAGAAATCTCTCAAAAAAGGCATCACTTCTGGAACACACATAATTCTTACTAACAGTGATTTCCTATAGTAAACAGCATTAGGTGGTCAGTCTCAAATTTCAGGCAATTGATACTCAAGGAATCACACTTCATCCATTTGAAGGGTAAATTAAATTTCCATTGTGTGTAAGTAAACATTGAGGACTGCACCAAAAGGCATATTTCCATTAAATTAAATTTCCATTGTGTGTAAGTAAACATTGAGGACTGCACCAAAAGGCATATTTCCATTAAGTGGCAGATTAAAAAACAAGTAGAATTTTGATGTGCTACATAATACAGGAAGTTTGAATGGTCAGCCTAAGTAAATGTATATAAACATGTAAAAGATGAATACATAAAAGTCAACGTCAAAGAAACCAAAGTGAGTGGCATATTTACAACTACACTTGAGAAGAGTGGTGTACCATCTGCCACTACCACCTTTATTTGTATGGTGTCTTGCTTGTGTCTGCTTTCTGTTTACAAAAATCATGTAATCAATTAACATATTATTGTTATTACTTGTCATCATGTAAGACTATAGAAAGTCCAGCCATGTGATATTTTCACTAGTTACATTTAAGTCATTCATACTAGTTCTTGGAATTTATGGGGCATGTACCTTTAAAAAATGGCATCTCTATGCTATTGAGAATGCCATTATACATGGCTTCAGTTTATTACACAGATACAAGGTAAATAAAAATGAAATGAGCAGTCCAGCTATGTGTGCCTCTCTTGTTATTAAGCTCCATGGCTTTATCTAAATGTCACTTGGTGGCCGAAGTAAGAAAATGGAATGTTACTTATTTCAGAAATAAAATGTTGTGTCGTCAAAGCAGTATTTTTTTTCTGACATGAGAAATGATATAACATTTTTCTATAAGGAAATCTGGCAAAGGATTAGAAGCCATGGATATAGAAATTGAGTTTGTTATACTGTACTGGAGTTTCTAAGAAGCCTGAAAAAGTGAAGTGTGATACAGTTGTGCATATCATAAAGAAAGAAGGTCTTCATAGGTTCATAGGTTCTGAAATGTAAATGCTACATTTGAGGTTTGAGTGGGTATAAATCAGAATATTTCCATGAAAAGAGAAAAAATTCAGAGTTACTATGAACGAAGTAAAGTCTGCCATTTTATCATTATTTTGTAGTTGAAGGGATGCAGCGAACCATAGAATAAGGACATGTTAATGTTGCTAAATTAAGGAATCTAGCAAAAGACTGAATTTGTTAAGTTACACAAGCCATCAGTACAAAATATACATGTGTGGTATAAGTGTAATAGAAGTTAAAGAGAGAACTATGAAAAATGTGAAACATGGCACAGATAAAGTACACATGAAGTGGGACTATAGACATAATAAAAAAATGTTTAGCATATCAATAAAGGTATAGAAAGTGTGATGAGAAATTGCATTTTCTACGGTATAAAAGGAAAAGGAAAAAAACATCTTCAGTTGAGAAATATATGCCACAGAAGAGAATCAGTAAGATATTTCAACTGTTTTTAAACAAGACACTGTGGAAAAATGTAACACAATACATCCTTATACTCTAGGAAAATGCTGGCTCTGAAAATGAGGGCACAGGAAACCTCTGTTGTTCGAGCCATCAGTTAAAGCCAGTCAGTCAGAGATGTCTTATATGTAAATGTAAGAGTAAGAAATACAAGATTACTTTTCAGACAATTGAAATGGAAGCACCAAATATATCTGATCATTTGATTTGTAAGAATCACAGTACCAAAGCACAAGTGTATTAATCTGCAAATATGTTGTGTGTTGATTTCTTTCACGAGTGTAATAATTTTACTGTTTTGCTCTGTTTGTCTGGGAATTACTAC
This sequence comes from Protopterus annectens, assembly GCF_019279795.1. NCBI lineage: Eukaryota > Metazoa > Chordata > Ceratodontiformes > Protopteridae > Protopterus > Protopterus annectens. Next base: position 655,788,006 of record NC_056751.1, read on the forward strand.
ATTCATACAAATAAACCAGTTTAAGCTGCAGCACATGCTCAAGGGAGAATTCAAGTAGGCATAAGTAATGTCCTGGGATTCAGAAACATTTTTTGTGTCACAGAAGGCAATTGTGCACAATGAGTGGTCATGCAGAGGGTATGTTTGCAATTCAGAGATAACAGTGAGTAAAATGAGAATGAAATTTGGAGGCAAGAAACCTTGCAGCCTGCATTCTGTTACTGCGAGTATAATGAGGAAGTAGAATGCAAATAAGGGTAAACAATGTAGTGAGTGGAGTGATTCAGAAACATATATATGCCAGGGCAGTATGTGCTTGCTCCAGAGCAACTGACTACAGTAAAATAATTGAGATATAGGAGGCAAACCATGGAAAAATGTGCAGGTTAGTCACAGCACTAACAAACCCTCATATGCAACAGGCTATAGTTACTGTCAGTTATACTGTACTGGAGTTTCTAAGAAGCCTGAAAAAGTGAAGTGTGACACACTTGTGCATATCATAAAGAAAGAAGGTCTTCATAGGTTCATAGGTTCTGAAATGTTGTACATCATGACTTCCATGATGCTGAAACTGGAGACCACTACTGAGTGGATAGAGTCACCATGTGGGACACCACATTTACAGGCTGTGGGACTTGTGGAGAACCTATTTTTGTGGATTCTAAGGTATGTGTAATTTGAGAATGCCAAATACAAGGACCTTTCAGGAACTAATGGGAGACACAGTAGTGGTATCCTTGGAGTCTGCCTCAGGCATAATCCGCTAGATCATTGATGACATGCTACATCATGTAGGGGGGCATATTTGGGTTTCACATATCACAGAAGAGAGATCTAACACCAAACAGACTTTTTATGACACAGACCATTTCCTTGAGGTACTGGAGGCATAGACTGCACTGACATTGAAATAAAGACCACTCTGATGAGCTAGAAAGAAGGCAGATTTAACTGTAAAGGTTACAACTCCATCAACTGTTTGTTGGTCTGTAATGTACATGGAAAAGTTTATACTATATCTGAAGACCTCCTATGCAGGACCCATGTCTCATGTGTAACCTCTATCAGTGTTTTTTTTAGGGTGATTTTACCCAGGGGCATCTTATTGGTGATACCAGATATATCCTGGAGTCATGGTTGATGATACCTATCAGAATTCCACAGACAGTGGAAGATAATGGTGACACCAATGTCCTGTTATAAAGCAATGTCATTATTAAGCTTGTGTTTGGCCTTCTAATGGTCTGCTTTCACTGCATGGATGTATTTGGCTGTGCCCTACAGTATGGCCCTGCTACATTTATAAGATATTTTCTGCCTGTGCTGTGTTGCATAACATAATATTGAGGAAACAGTTGCAGCATGGAGTACACATGCAAGAGGAATAACTCTCACCACACTAGGCAGTGGAGGAGGAGCCCAGTGAGGAGACAGTGGTGGAGACTACAGCAGGAAAATATTATGGCAGATGAAGGTGGGCACAATATGCCACGGCACTGACTAAGAGGCAGTAGCTGACTCATAACTGGGCTAGAGTCAGTCTTTTACAGACTATTAAAAGTGATACATGCAAACTTACAACTTGGCTGGACTCATCCAATAATATTCTGGCCACACTGTGCATCAGAAATCAGCTAACCAAGTAATAAAGTAGATAAGGAAGGATACAATTATCATCATTTGCACAGGCTGGGGGGTACAGCATCCAGTGTCATCTTCAGGAAATTGTAAGCATGATGATGTAACTGATATCAACCTTATGCTGTGTGTTTTAGATGTATGATGACATGGCCTAATGCACATTGGGCTGGGAAGGTGTGCTTCTGACATTTATAGGTTTGTCTGTGGATGTGGGTATTGGAGATTTTGTGTGTGTGTGTGTGTGTGTGTGTGTGTGTGTGTGTGTGTGTGTGTGTGTATGTGTGTGCATGTGTCTGTGTGCATGAGTATGTGTGTGTGTGTGTGTGTGTGTGTGTGTGTGTGTGTGTGTGTGTGTGTGTGTGTGTGTGTGTGTGTGTGTGTCTAGTAGGATGCATCCTCCCACAGAGGTTACATCAGAGTGGTGATCTCATTAGAACAGGTTTGTGGTATCTAATGAAAATATGTGTGCATCTCATACATGTTCCCATCTACAGGAAGACCCTCTTCTGTGAGGATTACAGGCAGCATCCAGCTGTTTTCTAGAGGAAGGCATGCTGCAAGAACATAAGTGATGGTCCTTACAGAAAATTTGTGTGGCATGAGCTCCATTACCTTGTCGACTTTCTCATCTGACCATACAAACCTACCCGCTGGGTGGGGACTGGAAGTGATGGCATTGTGTGTCCAACCTAGGCCTCCTCTTCCTATGGTGGACCTCAATAATGGAGGCAGAAATGGAGTGGCCATCTAAGATGTGATTGACACATGCCTTCTGTGCACAGAGGGACCTGTGCAGTATAAATTGCCAATTGAACATGTTCATTAGATCACACACATATTGGACATGCAGTTCCTCAGGTCAAATCATACATCTTGTAAAACAAGCACTATCCCAGCAAAGAGTGAGATTTTGGTAGCCTGTACCTATGTTATGGAACTGCATATTAAATAGGCCATAGACATAGGGAAAGAGCTGGAAGGGAGGGCCAGTGCCCATGTTGTCTTTGGCTAACAGCCTGCTGCCTCCCCTGTCTTTCTTGTGCTCACTGGAGCTGACTGCAATCAAATGGGACTGCACTGTTCCTGGCTAGGGTTGTCTGTGAAGCCCTGCCCTTTACTGTCTACTTGTGTTGCCATGGTGGGTTACAGTTGCATAGAGGCCATGTCCAGAGTGAGGAACTGGATAGTTCCTATATATGGCCCCCTGACTGTGCCAAATTTTGACTGCCATCATTGTCAAAGTCCCAGATATTTCAAGCATTAGGCAGTGGTATATTCATGGTGGAAAATATTGATTAAATGTCACCTGTGAAGACAATAATTGGTTCAGTTTACCAGAGCTGCTCAGAGTTTTGCATTCTCAGCTAGAGATCTGAAGTGCATCTAAGAGAATCCAAGGCATCCACTGAAATCTTCAACAACTAAGTAGAATTTAAGCCTATTTTTTTTGCACTTGTGTACTGTATTTCACTGAACTGTTGCTGCATTTTATGTTGTTTTTGCTGATGTGACTGATTTATTCTACACTTGCATATTTTGCTTCATCTGCCTTAAATAGCATAGGCTAAATTCAGATTTACTGAATCTAGACTGTTTGATATCACTTGAGCACTAAAACCAGCCATCTTACATTAACAGGGACCCCTTGTACCCTTATGGCAAAAGTGTGTAGGTCAGAACTCATCTGAGTTATAGATTGCTGGAAAAAAGACTCTGTGAGAGTTTTTTCTATTGGTAGATTATGTTAGAACTGTTTAAATTAATTTATATTTAAGCCCTAAATTTGCACATAGCTGCATACTGCGTAACAGTAGTTAAAGGTGCTTTGTATAGATTCAAACACCAAGAATCAGGTTTTCCCCTGAATACAACTCATTGAAACTGTATCAGGCTTCCCTGCTGCTCTTCAGGCAACTCGGTTGTGCACTTCTGCACTGCAGGCAGCTCAGCTAAACACTGCTGCACTGCAGGCAGCTCAGCTAAGCACTGTTGCACTGTAGGCAGCTCAGCTAAGCACTGCTGCACTGTAGACAGCTCAGCTATGCACTGTCAAGCATCACCCCACTTTCTTCACTAATCCTACATAGCTTTAAGTCCCCTTGCTAATCCCAGAGCAATAACTTATCTTTTGCCCTCCCACAAACCAGGAATTACCTGCTGCTATGGACAGACAGTTTTCTAACATTTCTCCAGCCAGTCTCATTGACATAGGCAACCTAAGGCAATGCAGCAATTGCCTCATGTATATTGACAATCACCTGCTCCTAAAGCAAACAAACACAGTATATGAGAGATGTAACTAAACCATGAAAATTGAATCAGTCCTCTCACATAACAATAAACAAGACATCAAAAAGGTTATCAGCT
>NC_056751.1:655797016-655869516 GCF_019279795.1 Protopterus annectens
CCTATTGTTGATGGGGTCTTTAGACAAAAGGATGTCCAAATAATTCATTTCCTTGTCTGAAATGGTGTAAGTAAACCGTAAAAACTCTGTTAAGCTAGTAATTCTCTCAATGAATGATGGAATAATTTCTTTATCACCTTTCCAAATGCAAAATATGTCATCCTGGTACCTGGTGTACCAGATGACATGTTGTTGGAAAATATCATCCTTGAATAGGAATTCCGCTTCCCATTGGGCCATTACAATATTTGCGAAAGAACCACCACAAGGAGAGCCCATTGCTACCCCTGATGTTTGTAAATAGAAATTATCTTCAAAAAAGAAAAAGTTGTTCAATAGGACTATTTCTAACAGGGTTTCAACTAGATAGATGGTATCTCCTTGGATGTTTTTGTCCATCATGTATTGCCTAACCCAAGCTAGACCTATATCCTGAGGTATAATTGTGTATAGGTCTTTGACATCTATTGTCAAAAACACAGTGTCAGAGATGTAAGGTTGCTTACTAATATCTTTCAGGAAAGACCAAGAATCTTTGCAAATATGTTTTTCCATATTAATCAATGGTTTTAGGATGCTATCCACATATTTTGCACATGCGTAGGTGACTGAGCCTCTACCGTCAACTATAGGTCTAAATGGAGGAGCTTGTAAGCGTTTATGTAATTTAGGTGACCCAAAAAAAGCTGGAATTTTGGGCGCTGCCATCTCCAAATATCTGAAGGTGTCTGAATCAATAAATCCCTCAAGGAATAAATCATTAAGAATAACATATATTTTTTTGTAAGCAACATGAATTTCATTCAATGACACCTTTCTATATGCTGGTGTGTCCAAATGTTGCATCATATATTCAACATATTTAATATGGTCCATTAGGACAACCCCCCCACCTTTGTCCGGTTTCATTACCCAAACTCTACAGTCCTTTAAAAGGTGGAGAAAATCCCATTCTAATTGGGAAATGTTGTTAGGCTGTCTTTCCTTAGTATACATCACATGATTTCTTATAGCCCAAAGATCTGTTTCACACATTTTTTCAAAGACTGTAAGGACAGGATGTAATGGTGGGTTATAAGAACTGGACACCTTCAGAATGTTAAGAGCCGGGAGGTTGTTCCCCATTAGGAAATTTAAATTCAATTTCCTAACGTATATCTTCAAATCGATGATGATTTTACCTATGTCCATGTGCTGGCCAGGGACAAATGAAAGGCCCTTGGCAAGAAAATCTACCATATCCTGGTGAATTTCTAAAAGTGTATAGTTATATAGCACAAAGTCATTTTGTGTGCTCGTTAACAGAATAGGTTCATGACCGAATACAGGGTTTACAATTATCTCCTCTTCCCTCGTCGTTTGTTCCTCACATTGTTCTGCCTCTGTGCTCGAGGTGGATTGTTGCCTCTCTGGTTGTTGACCATGTGAAAACCCTGGTTGGTCTGATGACTAGAGCCATCTGTTGACGTATTATGTATTTGATTATTATCCCTTGATCTAACATCAGAACCATGATCTTGATGGGAAACATGCCCACCCATATTGTTATTATTCAGTCTTGGGCTCCTTCCTGGCCCTTGCCTCTCTTCTACAGGGTAATTTTGATTGTTAAAAGTATTGTTAACAGCTAAGTTCAAGTTTTCATTCTGTTGGAGCTGGTTTGAGGTCTCATTGAGAGGTGTTTGTGTTCCCCGTGGTGGTCTAGGATAAGCACATTTGTTTCTATAGTCAGTTATGTCCCTTAGAAGTTTATTTTTCTTAGTAGTTAGAAATTTCTCCATACTGGCTTCTATACTTGAGAAAATCCGACAATATTCATATTTATATCGAAAAAAGTCTCTATCAGAAGTAATAAGTTGTTCCAAGGCTTCAAGCTCTACTGATAAAATGGCTATATCCTTTGTATAAAAAGCAATCAGGGCTTGTAAGAATTCAATGCCCTGTCTATCAAATAACTCAATTAGTTCTTGATAGAATGGAGAGTTATCCAAAAGGCCTGCAGGAAAACGCCACTGGCGTAGGCCCTTTGGTATTATGTTGTTTCTTATACATTCTTTTAAATATGAGACCTCCAACTGTAACTTTTTACATTTATAGAGTTTATTATCAAATTGATCAATTTTGTTTGTCAACGGGCAGTGTTCAGCAGCTTCTATTGTGGGAGATGCTGCCCGTAAATTAAACCCTTGACTAAAAAAGTTACTATTCGAAAGAAAACTAGACATAACAGGAATCCCCTGTTTATTTGGTATTCCTTCATTATGTCCACGTAAGTGTGGACTAAAAGAATGGTTACCTGGTAATAAAATATCAGTCACAGATGGTGTCGTCTGATTGTGGTCATTTGCATCCGTTATATGCGTATTGCGAATTGCTGGACCACCTTCCGTACGTTGTACCTCTGGAAGCTGTTGTCCATTAGGTAAAGAAAAGTTCTCGTTTTGCGAAGGAAGACCTAAAATAGATGTTCCGCCTCCGACTCTTAGGACTGGGTTTGCCATTGAATCCACCTTTTGGGTTAAGGCATCGACCCTTCCTAAAAGTACCTCGACCAATGCTGTTAGGTTGCCATTATAGTTTTTTAAAATTAGGATATATGAACATATGCATGCCATCTCCAAGGAAGACGAAAAAAATGCCCTTGCAAAACACATCTTAGAATATAATGGTCACACATTTAGTTTTGTTGCATTGCAGCAACGAATACAAGATGTTCGAGGTGGACCATGGCAGGTCCGTCTGGAAATGGACGAACTTTTGTGGCAAATTCGTACTAGAGCCCATTTACTACCGGGTATCAATGAGTCTCTGTCTATAAAATGTGTACTAAAATGGCTGGCATTCAATAGATGAACACAATCAAGTTTGTTTGTAGCACAATCAACCTGATTTGGTTTAGGGTTTAAGCTACATCAGAGACAAATAGGTTTATGAATATTAGAGGTCTATTCTGCACTGTTTTACTATTTAATTTTTTTGAAATTTATGTAGGTCTAGGACGAGTCGCTTGATTCATGAATTATTTCAGTGTCAAGTCTCATAACATTTTCAGTTATTACACTTACATTATAAATATTATGTAATATTAGTTTCGCCCTCCTTTTATATTTGCAATTGATTTTTACAATATGCCGATGGGACCTAAATTGTTATTTTTTTATAAGAATTAATTCAATTCATAAGAGAGCGTTACTAAACATTTTATATATTTATTTTTGATCTAAGTAAATGCTCGTTCTGTCGAAGGCAGTTGAACATGATCTAATAGTATACACAGTGGAATCTTATAACAAATCTGGGCGCTCTATAACCTATGAAGTATTTAACACCTATGTAGTTTATTTGTTACAGAGGATTTGTAAAACAATTATTAGATGTTTTAAGTTTTTGCGCACAGTTTGTAACAAGTTGTTTTAACATATGAACAATCTTGTGCGATTTGGGTGGTTGCAAAAGGCAGGTTAACATCTAGAATTGGTTTTAAGCTAATGTGTTATAAACACATTATAATGCAGAATTGTTTGCATTATGTATTCGGATTCCTTTAAGGTCTCCATGACAATGATTAATTGAAAAATGCACTCTTCATCTATTGGGTTATCACTATGTATTTTTTATAAAAACCTGTTTTTTCGCTCTGCTTTGTAAATCTGAAGAAGGCGGCGTATTTATTCCGCCGAAAGAGCTTATTTTACTTTGGAAGATATTAAAACATTTTTAACTACTAGCCTACTCTCATTGTGTTCCACACATGACAATGCCCCTGAACAAATCACCACTGCCAAGTGTTATCTGTGTGCAAACTACCTGTGGCCGACACTGCACATCCCTTTTACTGCATCAGGATTTACATGTAAGCAGCTACTGTAACTATGTCTAGGGACAGAGATAATGGGCAGCAAAAGGAGCATAACCTTTACAGGAGCACCTGCAGACACAATACATGTACTTCAGCCAGCGGTAAACAGCTGAACATTTCACCTCTATGTTGTGATAAGCAGTTACACAAACATATTCTGTGACCCATGCAGGCACCTGTACAGTGACCCATGCAGCCACCTGTACAGTGACCCATGCAGGCACCATCCTGACCTTCTTAGCCAGCGGGAAGAAGTCAAAGTAGGGGCACCTGAGATATCTTGAGAGTATCTCTCCAGCCTGCACAGACATATACAACTCTCTTGTATCATACAGTGTGGGTTTTAGGCATGTTACTGAATGGTACATTTGATTGTACTGCACAGTAGACCATACAGGATAATTGTCTTCTATATTAGAGGAGGGTGGAAAGGCTTTCTAGGTACAGGGGTGCATATAACATACATTCTTTCTTTCTGTAATTAAAATTGTGTTATGAATGTATATTACTGCATTAGGTATATGATAACAGTATGCACATTTTCTCCCTGACTGAGTAAGTGTAGGCATGCTTACATGTACAGGTGTTTGTAGTGCGGTTTGTATGCTGTTCAAGGAAGAACATTACAGTTAATTGGGTTGTTTCAATTTGATTCCTGTATATCTGCAACTGTTAGAAAACAGGATAGGTACAGAATGGTAGGTGACCACAGACTCACCATATTATCACAGCAATTTATAGGCAGATTGTTAATCCTACCCACAACTGTCATAGGCACAACTACCTATGTCAACACTGCTATCTTTGTCTACCCTGTTCAGACTGCATATCAATACATAGCAGCATTTTACATCGTACACTAATGCATTTAGTCAGATAGTAGCTTTATACAGCAGTACGTATAGATTTGTATGATATGATATGATTCATGTGTTTCATAGATTAATTATATTGATGTTATTGAAATGTGTTTTCTCTCTCATTTTCCTTTATCACTATCCTTTTTTAATTATTTTATGTTTATTTTATTTTCTCCCAATTTATTTCCCATCTTGTACAGCAGGTGCCACTGCTGTGTCAGTAGCATTGAGAAGGTATAAGGCCTCTCAGCAGACCAAGTCATCCACTGCATCTCTCCAACCCACATCCTGGATGCCTACCAAGTGCCAACTGTTGAGGACAACCAGGTATTCACCTTTCCTACCATTGTTCATGCTTCACCAGCTACCATTGTTCCCCCAGACGGCATTACCAGGAGTTGTGATTTTTGTCACATGTAGGGAGATGGGCATTGTGGCAGATATGTAGACAAACAGCTGGAAACTTGCATCATCCACCTGGAAAAGCTCCTCTTGTGGCTGATTGTATCACAGCACTGCCTGCCTGCCTGCTTGCCCTGTCATTAACACTTCAGGAAGGGCCCATTGGGAAGGATGATTGTGGTGGTGTTTGACTTCCCGCTAGGCAAAACACAGATAGTGCAATATGGAAGGCTGTACCACCACTCTCATTTCTCATCCTGGTGTTCCTCTCCCTCGTGCATCTATGCCCTCCTCATCACCAATGTTCTCCCATTGTCTGCATATCTCTGAATCCACTGCTTTCATAAGTTCAGTTTACTTATTTATTTAACATTTGTTAACCGGAAAAGTCTCACTTGGAATGAAGCCAATTTTCAGCAGAGGCCCGGGGAGAAAGCCTCTAGATGCATGTCTTTGAATGTGTAAGGAAACCAGAGCACCCAGAGGAAACCTGCACGAATGCAAGGAGGACATGCAGACTCCACACAGAAGGCACTCCAGCCAAGAATCGAACTAGAGAACCTCTTGCTGTCAGGCGACAACGCTACTGCTGCACCACTGTGCAGTAGAATAGGTACTTACTAGGGTGTTGATCCATGAGAATCTTTAGAAGCTCAGTCATACATTGCCATGAAGTCTTTAGCCCTTATATTTAAAGTAAAAATAATCCAGGGAAGAGCAAAATATTTACATGGTGCCCCTATCTATGAGCGACAAGGGTACTAAACCAGGGAAGAATTTTAGTTATCCATCCATTCATCCAGACTATGTTTGAATAGTGTAAGAGAAGTGCTTTGCTTTATGTGGAGAGAATGATGATTCCAAAGAAGTAGTATTCTCTGTGATGTAGATTGATTGCTCTGATACATTTTATTTATGTTGCAAAAGAGAGTATGTACATGATGCTTACAGCTAAAGCATTGATTTCTTTACTATAAATAACTCCAAATATGCCTAAAAATTCCATAAACGAAGGTGAGGCTGACCTCCTCCATTTCCAAAATATACTTTCTCAAACTGCTGTTGGAATAACCCAAACTAATAAAATCTGATCAGTTTTACAGAGTAAGGAATGAGTGCATTAAAAATAGCCAAGAAATTTATAATCATTAAGTTATCATGTCATAAAGCTTGACCATGTCCTTGAGAATCATTTCAATTTTTAATTCATCACAATTATTCAGCAGAAATGCTAAATAGTTGAGTAATCCCTCTCAGAAGGAGAAACTGTCGTAGACTGCCGTTAAACTGGTTACTTCACAAGGGGCAAGGGCTGAGAGGCATGCAAGTGGTCATATAAGAGCTGTCAGTGACTTTAAAGATTATGTGCAATGAAAACTGATCTTTATTTTCTGGTATAACATTTGCCTTACATACTAGTTCTTGTTTTCTGCCTGTTTATTCTTGCATTTGTATTTTTAATATGTATTCTATCAACATTTTGATCATCCTCAAAACAGATTTTTCTGATCATTCATGCTGCTAAACTGGTGTCATCAGCTGGTAGCCCTGATGATGTAAAGTTGATGGTTAATGCGTTTACAGAACTAATAGAGCTGTACTGGCATGTGTGATGCTCTTCTGATTATTCAGCATTACAGATGGGAAAAGGTAGCTGTTTAAAACTTGCATCACCAGATCCAGATTTCAATATTTCAAAATCAAAACAAGTAAGAGGTCAGATGTAACTGCCAGAATAACAAGTAAGGATTTTTTTTCATTATCAAACCTATCGTTCTATTAACTATTTGGGCTATACGTAACTCTTGGACCACTCACCTCAGATGTACCACCCCACAACACACTATACAATATACCCCTAACATAATCCTGATCCTACCCTAAAATCCCCCATCTCTCTGTAAACCTAGGTCCCCTTACCTCCTCCTGGTCTATATTATATTGTCAAAAAACCTAGTGGGCCATGACTGGAAATATGTCTTTTTTTCCCACTGTAGTGCGAGCTTAGAGTTGGCATATTTATTTAGGGGGTGAGGACACAGCCCCCATATTGGGGGACATGGTGGGCTAAGTTCCCCACTTGAGTGGGTTTTAAATTTCATGGGTTTTGTGACAATTGGTAGTTGGACTACTGTTTTTTTTTTCCCTGGGAAAATATTTGCTAAAATTATCGTTTAGCATAAATGGGTTTCGACAAAGTGAGTTCTATGAAGAGTTATTCAACAAATAGTAAGTTTGACAATATGATTTAGACCCACTTCCTCCCATCCCATTCGCTCCCTAAACCTAAAGTCCCTACTTCCTACCCCTAAAGTCCCCATCACTCCCTAAACCTAAACTACCAATCAGCCCCTAAAGAAGTCATTGCAGAGTTTGGATGGGGTTTGCTTTGCATGGGGGGTGGGGGTGCAAGAGTATAGCAACATCACTTCTGAACAAATTAGAAAATTATGCAAATAGTGCCCCTGTCTGGTTTGGACATTTGCCCCCCCACCCCCTCATTATTTTTGACTTTTTCATGATTTGTGAGCAGAGATCGTGGGTGCTATGCATAATCTATTGGTACATGTGTTACTTGCAAGCACTGACCCTGCTTTGCCAGCAAATTGTCTTGCTGCAGCAAAGCAGCTACCGTCCAAAGAGTATTTTCATCATAAATTTAAGACAAAACACAAAAAGGAAAATAAAAATAATCAGTGTGGCAAAAAAAAACAACTTCTTTTCAGAAAAAAAGATAATTGTTCTTGATATTTGTCTTTCATGGTACAAAGAAAAAGATTACTACTTCTGACCTTCTGACCTCGATGTGATGTCACCACATCAACAAACAGTTGCCACTTCCTTGATGTGCATAAGCAGGGGAGGAAGATGTTATCTATGAGAAGGATAGCTTTTACTTCATATTTTCTTTTATTTAAAAAGAACAGGGCTGACGATTATTAAAGGTATGCAAAAAAGTAAGTAAAAATAATGTGGACATAAAAATTAGATCATGTGTACATGCTTTTATCTGTCATAGTTTGTACATGATCGTGAAGTCCTTTTATTTCTGTATTTATCTAACTTAGTTAGTTGGTTAGTTAGTTAGTTAGTTAGTTAGTTAGTTAGTTAGTTAGTTAGTTAGTTAGTTAGTTAGTTAGTTAGTTAGTTAGTTATTCTACTATTTGGTAAATGGCTAGGTGGATTGGTTCAAGAACCCTTTTTAGCCACAATCCAGGCACAGAGGCAGAAGAAATGAGAAGTTAATTTATATAATACAATTATTGTAGAGGTCTACAGTTTAAATAGGTTGCAATGCACTTTAGAATAAATTCTTATACAGTTGAATAGTTATATTGGATTTTCCTATTCCAAAAAATATCCCAGCACTTGTGCATTAGCATAAATGGAAAATGAGTACCTAAGAGAGATTTCCCAAGCAGGTCAGGAGATAATAAGAGTTCAATGCAAATATGCAAAACAAGTTAACTAAGAGGTTTAAACAAGAGTTAAATGTGTTTATCCATTATTTCTAAGGCATTTACAAGCTACTTTGATGAAAATGTGTACAGAAAGAGACTTCTTGAACCTGGTCAGAATATTCTGAAACCTAATTGCAGATGGAAATTTATTCCAAAGAGCTGAGGCTGTTCTAGAGAAGATTATTTCCCCAATGGCTGTCTTAAATGGGAAATGGTTAAGTGAGATTAAGTCTTCCTATATATTCCTTTGGGAGTATGAATATTCCTTTATTGTAATTTTTTCTTTTAATGGGGGTGTAACCTTCATTTAGAATTTATGTAGCAAGGTGTTTGGTAGACAAGTGGCTCTTTCAGTAACAGGTAGACAATTCTAGTATTTTAGGCTGCAGTGATGTACCCCAGAGTGAGCTAGTGAGATAAAGCTGCCAAATGTATTCTCTGACTTGGAATCTTTGAGTGTTATGAGCAGAGTGGAAAGGGAGTACAGGAAGATGATATTCTAGTTTACTGTGAAGGACATTCTTGGTCAGGGCTTTGCAGGCAATAGGAGATATCAGATGTGAGATTATAAAGTAGAGTTTTAGTTGTGAGAGGACTTTATTTATGATATTGTCAGTTTGTGTTGTAAAGGTCAGAGAAGGATGAAGAGTTAAACCAAAGTAAAGGTGAATTTTTGTAATTTAGTAAACAATGTGACTACAATACCATTGGATTGCATGTAATACCATCCTTGGACCTACAAAGCTGATATAAGCTTTTTTTTTTTTTTTTTTTTGCAATTGGTATATCTCAGTGCTATTTAACAGTTCTCTGCAGCATTTACAGATTTGTTTAAGCTTATCACTGTTTTTCAGCCTGTACTTCTTAAAGAAACACAATCTGTTACTGTACTGCTCTTAGGTCATTTTAACAGTATCCTGATATTGCAAAAGCCGTTCTGAGTTTGCCAAAATATTTCTAAGTTTTGTAAAGCTTTTCTGTGTTGGCAGTTTTCCTAAATTTGCACACAATTTTCTGTATTTGGGAAAATTCCTCAGGGTTTGTGAACTTCCTCCAAGGACTCCTGATACTTCAGCAGTTCTGCCTTTTGTTCTAAAGCCTTACATTTGTGTGAGTCCTTGTTCCTGGCTTGAACACTTGTGATTACAAGTTCCTTGGATTGCATCTAAAGCCGTCTGTGAACCTACAAAGCTGTTATAAGTATGTATGTATGTATGTATGTATGCATGTATGTATGTATGTATGTATGTATGCATGTATGTATGTATGTATGTATGTATGTATGTATGCATGTATGTATGTATGCATGTATGTATGTATGTATGTATGTATGTATGTATGCATGTATTTATTTACTTATTATATTTTGCACTTGCTGTAACTATCTCAGTATTATTTAATAATTCTATACTGCATTTATTGATTTATTTGAATATATCTCTGTTTTTCAGCCAGCACTTGTTAAAGAAATGTCACCTGTTGTTACTGTACTGTTCTTACTTCATTTTAACAGTATCTTGATATTTCCTAACCTCTTCTGAAACTGAAAAAGCTATTCTGATTTTGCAAAAGTTCTCCCGAGTTTGTCAAAAGATTTCTACTTTTTGCAAAGTTTTTCTGTGTTTGTAGAAGTTTTCCTATATTTGCACACATTTTTCTGTATTTGAAAACATTTGTCAGGGTTTTTGAACTTATTTTCAATCATTCCTGATACTGCATGATTTCTGTTTTTTGTTGTAAAGCATTTGTTGCTGCACTTGAGCTCAAAACCAGTTCATTTTATATTGTGGTGTTTTATTCTGCACTTCAGTGAAAACAGAGGGTTAATTCAACCCATATCATAGGATCATAGAATCGTAGGAGGTTACTAGGTCATTGGCCCTAAGGCTTCTACATGCAAGCCATGTTATACCCTTGTTCCCTTGTGGAGCAAGATATATAGTCTATGATTGCACGTGAATCTAAGATCAGCCCCGGCTGCCCCTGTCTAAGAGAGGCATAGGTGAAATGCCTGGTATAAGTTTATGGTTTCCCTTCATATTGTCATTATTAATGAGTTGGAAACTGCTGGTGGAAGACTTATTTTGTGTTTATTTGATTGGCCCGAGTGCTTAAGTGTATAAATATCTTTTATCCTGCTGGTATAATAGCCTCGCATTTGTGCATTGTGCAAACACAGTTACCTGTGCCTTGTATATATGCAAACCTCTCCAGTTTAAAATTGTCTATAGGAAATGGACTCCATAGTCACCCACTCTTCATAGCTACTTGTAAAGCTGCCACTTTATGCAGATGACAGCACTACTGCAGGTCATCCTATAATATACCACTAAACAATCTCCTTTAGACCTTTATGTGACTCATCCTTACTTCTTCCCATCTACTGAGAATCTGGTATGATGGATCAGTTCTTCCTGTTGTCCCTGTTTGTGGCCTGGTGAATATGGGCATCCTGAGGCAGTGTGGTAACTACCTCATGTACTCTGATATCTAGTTAGTTTTAGAACAGATAAACAGTGTGTGAGAGATATAGATACAGAATGTCATTGGAGGCAAAGCTGTCACATACACACACAAAAAATGCAAACCAAGTTTTCAGCGTTATGCAAACCAGGTTGTCAGCGATATACCCCAAAACAGTCACAACCAACACTACGGATCAAACACACAGACACACATATATTGAGGTACTCACATGTAATCTCCCCAAACCTCCAAGAACTCCTGAAATTATCTCTCCATGGCCCTGTTCACACTCAAAAAAGACAGCACCTCACAAAACACATAACTCTGAAAATCACAGTAGCCCTGTGTCCAAGCCCATAAAGTATTACAGCACATAACCAAGCATTCTAGTTATTGGGGATTCCATTGTAAGACATATTGATATTCTGGAAATACGAAGCAGGAGATACCAGATAATTGAAATCCTTTATTGAGCCAATATGTAAAAAATGAGTCCACACCATTAACGCCTTTACCACATACAAGTACGTTTTCGTCGAAGAACCATTCGACTTCATCAGATGCTGACAACCATACAATGCTCCATATTTATTGAATTCTGTATTTATTTATTTATTTATTCATTTTTTTTTAACTGGACTTTTTAACAAAATATTTTTTAAATTTACGGCACATTAAAAGGATAAAAAGGGAATAATTTTGTTTACAATGAAAATGAAATAACTCTTTTTAAGAAACATGGTTTAATATTAATATTAATATTAATTTTACAAAGGTTTTATATGTTAAAGTGAGGGACCTACCTTAAATGAATTATTCATGAATATTCAAATGAAGGAAATGAAACGGAAAAAGGGTATTTGTTGTTTTAAATTTAATAGAAGCATTTTGATTAATGAGGAATTAAATAAATATGGTGCATTGTATGGTTGTCAGCATCTGATAATGTCGAATGGTTCTTCAACAAAAACGTACTTGTATGTGGTAAAGGCGTTAATGGTGTGGACTCGTTTTTACGTATTGGCTCAATAAAGGATTTCAATTATCTGGTATCTCTTGCTTCGTATTTCCAGGCTTTGGACTGTTTTTTTGTTTACTAGTACTTTTTGGTCTGGATTCTGCTTCGTTTTTTTGGTTTTACTACATATTGATATTCTCCTTACTATGCTAAACAAGGAGAAAATCACAATGAGCTGTTAGTCTGGAGCCAGAATCCACCAGATTATGCATCCACTTAGGTTTTTAAACCACAAGTACCAGTATGATATAGTCATAGTCTATGTGGGTGTAAATGACCTAAGACATACCTCACTAGACTATTTGAAAGGAGACATGATAGAGCTCTCAGAATATGTGTCCCAGATGAGTATGCATCTAGCCTTGAGTAGCATCCTGCCTTCACCAGTGATGATGCCACAGTACCAAAAATGATTTACTTCAACAATTGATTTAACTTCTGGTGTCACAGCAAGGGGATCCAATATCTGTCAGCCTAGGGAGACATGATAGACAAACCATGATGCTTTGCAGAGATGGTTTGCACGTGTCACTACTTAGCTTCTGGATAATGGCAACAATTTTATCTAAATCCATAGTGTCTTTTTGGGCAATGCCAAGTTGTTAAACCATTCAGCACAGCAAAAATTACTCACGACCAGCTAAAGTTATTACTGCTCAACACTAGGAGTTTAAATAAAAAGCTGCACTACCTGGAAGCACTCCTTTCCCTGGAGAATGCAGGCATATGTGCAGTCACATAAACATAGTTCACAACAATAGAGAGCACCCCAGCTATCAAAGGCTACAGTGCCTTTCATACATTTTGATCCGCCTAAGCTCAGGATAAACCAATGGAAGGAGGTTCCTTTGTGTTCATATAGGATAAGTACAATGAGAGAGAGGTCCAACAACATGACTCGCTTGAGCTGCTCTTAGCCCAAGTAACCATAGGTGCGACCCGCAATCATATCCTTGCTGGCTACAGATCCCCTACCATGAGTCTGGAAAACCACGCCTCCTACCTAAACCTACTGGAATCTCTTAAAATTCAGCCTAACACCATACTTATGGATGACTTCAACTATCCCTCCATATACTAGGAGACCAATAAAACCCATAATTCACTTCATCATCAGAGACACCCTGGAACAACTAATCAGCTCCCCAACTAGAGGTACAAATCTCTTAGACCTGGTACTCATGGACATGGGGTTCTACTGCTCCCTCCCATGCATGAACTCATCCCTGATAAGAACTGACCAGAAAATGATCTCCTTTAGTATTAAAACTAACCCAAAAACCCATCAAACTCCAAACCTGTTAAGAATTTTGTAAAGGCCAATTACATCAAACTGAAAGACAGCTTATTAAATGTCCAAGCCCCTCTGAACCTGGATGACACTTTGGCCTACTCTGTGCTGTACACAAAAGCACTGTACAGCCTCACAACTGTGTAGAGGAGGCAGTACCTGTCCCAGTCAAATATGTGATTACTGTCAAAGATAAACCACCCTGGTGGACCCCTGTAGCATAAATAGGCTATTCAACAAAAAGAAAAAACAATTCTCTCCAAAGCCAAGAAGGAACAGAGAAAACAGTGCAAAAAGACTCTCACTAATCTAAACAAATAACTTAGAGAGCCAGTCAAATCTGCCAAAGCAAACTAAGAGCCAAAAATAGCTACCCAGGTGAAAGATAACCATAAGGCATTTTTAAATTATGTTCGTAACCTCAGGGGAAATGCTCAGCAATGTGCCAAGTTAATCATGTATGGCAACACTTAATACCCAGCCTAAAGCTATAGCAAACGTGCTGGATGACAAGTTCAATTCAGACTTCTACCCCTCCCCATCACCTCCTACCACAACCAAAGAAATACCTGCAGCCATCCACCTACCGGGGTGGAGCAAGCCCTTACTGCAATTGCTAAAGCCAAAAAAGCACAGCCTTTATGGATCCCTGCATAATTTCAGGGTGCTTCTTAAATAGCTTAAAACAGAGTTTTATTTTATCACAAAGGTTTTCAGGATTATTAGTAACAGAAATGTGCTTTTCTGTAGCTCAACAGAATTGGCCAGGTTAGTATATATTTTTACTTCCTACTTAATATTTATAGTAAATGGATTATTATCTTATGATTGTGTATGAAAGCACATAGCATTTTCTCCAACAGTGGAGTCCTGAAACTCAGAAAAAATGAAGCTTGATTCTACAGGTAACGGTGAGAAACTCACCTTTTGCACATTAAAAGCATTTTTTTTGCAGGGGGCTACCCCCCCCCCCATTGTAGGGGCTTTAGTTTCTTACTTTGCTTCATCAACATGCTAATTCCAGCATAGATGTATTTCACAGAAGGGAGTATTTTGCAAGATACAGAAATGTTCATAGTTAGTTTATATTTTGCCCTGGTTATTTTTAATTCCTCAGGGTATGAGGGAATCACACTACTGACTTTGACAATACAATAGGAATACTTTAGGAATGTATTTGTCCAACATTAGCGTCTATCTCTATTTCCATCAGTAGATGATCACAGCAGTACTAAACCCCCACTTGAAGATGCCTCTTATATAGTCCATCTACATTCCTCTGTTAGTGCATTGACACTGCATTCACTTCTCAAATTCCACTCACTTGTAGGTAAGATGATCTCTCTGCCTTTTTCCACTGGACAGTGATACTGGCATAATGATTAAAATCAGCATATTAAATAATGAAACTATGTATTTTAAAAAAAAAAAAATTTACATCCTAGCCAGAAGCAGAGCGGTAACTTGTTCATGTACCTACCCAGGCATTGTCACAAGGCTAAAACGATAAGTGCAGAAAAAGAAAATGAATCTTGGATATTCCCTTCTACATCTTTAGTTTATTGCAGTCTAATGTTGACAAAGAAACAATGTGTCAAGCCGCTATAGGTTAATATAAGAAATGTATTGTGGGTTCAGTGCTGGTGTGCAGAAATGTTCCTATTGCCGCCACTGCATGCTGAACTGAAACAAATGTGCATACTGGCTCTGTAATACACCATCAAGTCCAAGTTAACCACAAGCAAACTGAATGAGTCAAACTCATCAAAATGTACCTAATAAAGCAACTGATGACAGCAATTAAATACATATTTTTGGTGGGGCAAGTATTACATACTATCTACAGCAGCTATATACATATAATATATACATCCTGGTATATATTGGTCATAATGTTGCAGCAGCAGTCTGCCTCTACCATTATGTGTAGGCCCCATTCATCCACAATGGTTGAACCACTTAAAACATGCATACCTGTGATATGATTGCACCTGTAGTCATCAAATCTGAAAATGTGAAATTGAAATTAACCATATATAGGCATCAAGTGCCAAAATATAATAAATGTGCTATCAATAAACTGCTGACTGAAAGACAGCTTGGATGGAATCATCACCCTTCATTTGTTGATGTTCACAGTTTTCCTTTATTGGCTTACATTAGAATGTTCCCGCAACACTCGGAATGTCTCTATCTTACCTCCAAATGTTAAACGAATACTACTTCAAAATGACTTGCTACATCTGAAAAAAGTGGTCACGAGATTGTTTCTTTTCATGTTTTCATTGTTTTAGATAATGTTTACAAACTTCTGGTAAACTTTGCATTGCCAGCTTACAAATGCATGTTGAGAAAATTATAATGCACGTTGAGAAATAGCTGAATACTTCTGCATTTGGGTTATACCCTGCTTTTCCTCCAGTCCTCTGTTTAGTAAGTATAAAAGTTGCACTACAATGGAGTAAGGTAAAAACTTTATTGAAAAATTCTAGTATTTTGTCGTGTTGATATTGTGTCACTAATGTTAATATATTTAACATGCATTTGATGGGTATAATGGGCTCAGTATCCCTATAATACAAAAAAAAAAAAAAACACGGAGGAAAATATTTAAGATATTTTATTATTTTCAGTTACTGTTTTATTTTTATAGGTTCTTAGGTGGTTACTGGGCTATTGATTCAAAGGCCTTTTACTGCAATTAGAGATACATACAATAGGCAAGAGGGGGCTGGAACTTATTGTAGAAAACTGGCAAAGGAGCCAAGGTATTGGCAGCAAACAACTAGAGAGTTAAAGATAATAGAATGGGGAGATGCCAATAATTTATTTGGACTGCAGGTTAGATATTGCCTTCCCTATCAAGAATTGATATCAGAGTATAGGCAAACAGAAAGAAAAAGGGGGGTCCGAAATAAACACCAGTACTGATAGCTTTTTAGTAGAATCTAGAATAGAAGCTGCCATTAAAAAAAGAATAATTTGTAGAACATACAAGATATTGCATAATAACTATTAGAATCAATCAGAGGAAGTTAGAAAGGATTGGGAAGAGAGACTGGATAAGGTATTCACAAAGAAAAATGGGAGAGTGTATGCATGTCTCCCAAATATGCAATAAAATCTAAAAGATTTAGGATTTTTGCTTGGAAATGTTTACATAGATATTTTGCATCTATATTATCTTATCGAAGTTTCAGAATATCGAATCTGATATGGTCGACACCATGTCATCGAATTATGAAGCATCGAAAGATAACAAAAATGCCTAAAAACAAAAATAAATAAAAACTTACCTTTGCAAGCAGGGGGCAAGCTACCCTGCACCCACCCATATGGGGGCTGTGACCCCCACACCCCCCCCTACTTAACTATACCAACTCCGAGACCGCACTACATTGAACTAAATGGAAATCTCCTCTTACAGAGATTTCCATTTGAAAATGTTCGATGTTTTTTTTGCTTTCGCTAATCTGGTGCCAACAATATCAGCTTTGATATTGTCAGCCTTCAACAATGTGAAGTAGGCCCGATATTTTTATACCCAAGTAGACTCCACAGATTTTTTCTTCAGGTAGACAGCAAATACTGGAGGTGTGACAGGAAAGAAAGTGATACTCGGGAACATATTTTCTGGGAGTACAGTGGGTTGGTGGACTTTAAGCATTCCCTGTGGGATGCACTGTCATAGATGCTGGTGGGCAGATTGGTGTGATGACAGAGATGATTTGTCTGAGCTATGACACAGAACTGGAATTGCCTAGACATAGTAAGGCCTTACTGTATCTAATTATGGTGGCTGCCAAAAAAACAATTACTAGAAAATGGAAATCATAATATAATCCAACTATATTAGAAGTAGTGAATATAATAACAGACATAAAACAACTGGAGGTGAGATCTTTAGAAAAAGGTAGGAATGGGAATTGTAGGAGCAAATATACAGAGAAGGAATGTGATTTAAAAGAAGGCAGGACTTAAATGAGCTATTTAGTGTTTGACTGAAAATGATTTGGTAGATTATAAGTGATGTATAATGTTTGCAACTGGGAGTGTGTCAGTATGGTTTGTAATGTAAAATGCTTGCAATTAGGATTGTGTCGGTGCGGTTTATTTTCATTTATATAAATGTATGATTGCTTATGTTGTAAGTGATGGTTTAATAAAGATGTTTCTTGTTTAAAAAAGGGCAGGAACTGAATAATTTATGTAATGTTGCTTAGGTTATATTACATATAGCAATATATATGAAGCATAATATTTGCTAATTTTAACTTGTTAATACAATGTGATTACTTTTACATAAATGTAAATATGCCTATGTCACAAGTGATAATTCAAAAAAGGTGTTTAAAAAAAAGGGTCTTTCCAAAACTCAAGATCTTTGTTAGCAGCAACTGCCCATATCTAGGAGGGTTTATAATATTCACTTCATTTTTAATTATTTTGTGTTGTGTTTTCAGATGTAATATAACAGAGGCATGATTTTAAATTATTGTGAATGCTTTGTCAATGCTAGAATATGTGCCATAATCTTGAAAAACTGTTTCATTCATCAAATAAGTAAGTATAGATGGAGAAATTGTCCTGAAGATAAAAAGGTTTTGTTTAAATTACTCACACACATACTTTACAATTCATTTATCAAAATATGACTGTTGGCAGTGTACAGCAATAAGACTTTATAGAAAAATGGTAAGAATGCATCAGGTAAAGATAAAACGATTTTCAGTAAAGGTGGAAAAAAACCTTTGGTTATCTTCATGCTTTCTGTAGGCTATCAAATGAGTATTAAACCATGCAAACTACACATGTTGGGTCTGTCTACTATCACTGTGCATCAGCAAAAGTTTAGCTAGTGTGGGGTGAAGGGGGCATGATCAGCTCCCTACTGGTCTTATATGCAATGCCGCATTTAGAAAGTAATGCCTCATATTGTATTTACTGTCAGAACTAAAGCACATTTAGCAGTCCTTTAATGGCATAAACTGGTGGAGCTTCTTAAGGCAAATTTAGTTAGTAACTTGCTACAGTTTAAAAAGTACAGAAGAGTATTTTATACTCTGCAGAACTGAAAAATGTAGACATGGACCTGGCTTTCTCCTTTAATAGTGTGGCATGCCAAACCGGATCATGAACTGACGTTTCTTCATTTATTTATTTTTGTTTCTCGAATCTAAGTTGGGGATCAAAGAAAGGACTTGGCTTGTTTCTTAGATAAGAAGCGCCAGATGAACGATGAACCTTTTTTTCTATTTTTGTTCTTGTATACAAACTTGAGGTAGGCACCAGATTGGGGTATGGCACCGACAGACAGTATAGCAAGCTATCCCTCTGTAAGTCATTATACCGTATTAAAGCACTCAAAACGAGAGCAATATAGCATTCACTAACATCTATTAATATATTGAAATATGTCCAAGATTGTCTTATAATTGCTAGTAGAATAAGAAGAAAAAAAACTAAAGGATTTAGGAGATCACACCAAACAATATCTCCAGGGAGTAAAATGTTACACTCAGTAGAAATAATCCAAAAAAGACAAAGACAGGAGTGTAGAATCAGCAGAACAAGCCAAGGCACAATGGGACAATAAACAAGAATCTAAGCCAACAGCTGAATATAAATCAGTTTTAATGCAGCAGCAACAACATAACATAGGTAAGCACTTTCACCAAAAGCTTCTTCAGACTATATGATTATGTTTAGAAGATCACTTAAGAACACCACCCATTAGTGCAGGATTTTAATGCCTACTACAAGTTCAGGCCCACACCAATAGATGAAGGCATTAAAAGAAATGGTGTCTTCATATCTGAATAAAAACTCTTTACCTCAAAAGTAGTAAGACAAGATAATCTGGAATCCTTCCAACTTATCATTAACAAGATCAGTTATTGCATCATGACAAGCTATAGGACCCCCTCTATATCCCCCATAGCTCATAACTCCTACCTAACTAGTATGGAGCCCCTATGTAATAAGCTAAACACCATTCTCCATTAGACATCAACTACATCACCATTAACTGGGAAACATGCATCTTGTACCATGTCTGCCTAGAGATTTCTGAACTTCTTCAACACAAATTCTCTGTACCAGTTAGTCTGCACTAATAGCAGAGCTGATAAAATTCTGGACTTAGTCCTTACCAGTATGGGACAGGTCTGCTCCGTACCAATTGTAACTCCCTCCTTGTTTAAATTGGACCAAAAATAACTCACATTCACATTAAGACTATTAAGACTAAAGCAAGAAGGACACTCCAATACTGTGATATTCAGAGATTATGTAAAGCTAAGCTGAAACTGATTGATGACCTAGCTAAACATCCCCTTCCAACTTGATGACCCCACTGCTTGTGTGAAATCCTTTACAGGCAACTCTTTGCAACTTCAAATTTAAAAATAAACCTATATGGCGGAACCCAAATATAAACAGGCTATATAATAAAAGAAAAAAAAATACACAAAAAAATAAATGCAGCTCTCAAGATGTAAAATAATGCTCCTGCTAAACTTAAAAATGAAGTCTGTGGCCTGATCAAATCAACCAAAGCCATATATGAGATAAAAATTCCACCTAGGCTTCTTTCTCACTATTAGAATACCCTTTATATTTAGCAGCCAGACAAAGTGGTTTTCCTGCAATGTAAAGGGCCTTAACACAGCTACAAAAGCAGCCTGTGTTTTGCAGGACATAACCTACCTTAGGATAGATGTGGCATGTTTGCAAGAAACTAAACCGAATGCAATTACGGCCGAAAGACTTCTGAAAAAAACGAGAAGGATCGTTTATGGGGGCCTACTACAAGCAACACTTGAAAGAGGTCTATCTTTTTATTTTTATTTGTATTTGTTTTTCATGGTAGAGGACTGATCTCCATGGACCTTTTTTAGATTCAGTCTGGGAGCAGTGTCTGGTTATGTAACTTCTCAGAATCACACAGTTAGGCAATGGAGGCTCCCAGAATCAAACCTTGCACAACAGTTTTTTTTTTATTTTAGTTGGTAAAAATCTGGTGACTGTGGTGGTGCTGCTGCGGTAGCGTTGTCGCCTCACAATAAGACATTGTCCTGTTTGATTCTCAGCTAGAGCGTCTTCTGTGTGGAGACATGCGTGAATTGGCGTACCTTCGTTGAAGGTTGTGCGTCAGGGCCAGCAACTCGGCACATAAAAATCTACTGCCAATCATTAGCGGACCGGAGATTCACTGTGGTGACCCCTAACCAGGAAAAGCCGAAAGACACAACAACAGATGATAAAAATCTGGTATAGACGAAAACAAACTCATTGGTGGATAACAGCAGTAGGTGGGCTGTAGTTAAGGTACATACATTTGAGATGGATTTGATGACTGAAAAGGTCTATGGCCTGAATCTGGAAGACTTGTAACCCTTCAATTATTTTTATGAAGCTGTATGCAAACTGGCGATACATCAACTACTACTTAGCCAGGGATTTCAACATAGTGCTGGATGATAGTTTGGATAGAATTCCTAAAGTTAGAACTAGATTAAAATGACACCAGGAGTGATATGGGCTTGGATGAACGAATTCCATTTAGTTGATTTTTGGTGAGTCACCCATCTGGGACTCCCAGACTTCATGTATTATGCCCCACAACTAGACTCAGACAGTAGATTAGATACATTTCTACTCTGACATACATTAGGAGATGGAATACAGGACTGCTAAATTTCCTGTCCAGTGTTTTCTGATCATTGTATGTTGACATTGAGTGGAGTAAAGCTGCCTCATATCTCTAAACCAGTCAAGGTAAGATTTGACCCTTTGCTTCTGAAACATCTATTACAGCCCCTGCCCTAACACAATAGGTAGACGCCTACTGGGATAAGATAGAGATTGTGCATTTTGGAACATGGGTAAGGTGGTATGTTCAAAGATAAACTGCTGATGTATACAACTTTCCTGTGACACAGTGACAGGAAGCAACTGATGAAAGATCATTTATCCCAAGAGGGTCTTCTGGTAGACACAGTTGGCGGGTACAAGAGAGGACTGTAGAAGGACAAAGACCTTTATACTGAGATCGCCATTCTTAAAAGAGAAGCCAGCAGTGGTTATCATACTGGGCTCAACAAATACCTTCATTGAAGTTACTGGCTCACTGGCTTAGCAAAGGTAAATGACACCATGCAAAAGTCATATGAGCAAGGTGGATTAGTTTTACTCAAACCAAGCCATAAATGCAGTCATGTTTAACTTTTATAGTGGTATGCCAACAAACTATGGAGAATGACCAGAACTCCTTTAGAGATTTTTTCCCAGATGTCACTTGGCCTGGGCTAAGTCAGGAGTTGAGGATCATTCAGCAGGATATTATCAGTGCCATCAAAGCTTTAAAATTAGGCAAGGCCCCAAAACTAGATGTTCTGTCGCTTGAGACATATAAACTCTTTCAGAGCCAATTACAACTGGTGTTGCTAGAACTACACTACAGCAGTCTAAGCTCTGGCACTCTTCCACTATGTGCTACAATTGCCATACCAAACCTCAGAGCTATTAACTTATCTCATTCATGTCAGTGGAGACAAAGATATTGGCAAAGACTCTTGCAATGAGGTTGAATAAAGTCATGAACAGATTAATTTTATAGCCCAGCAAGGTTTTATGCTGGGTGCCAGGGCATACCAGCCTTAATTAGGCTTTTCTTAAATATTCAACAACTTTGCTAGTACTCGAATTCCCCTGCATCCGAATTGTTTCTAGATTTTACCAAAGTTTTGACTCACTGTGGTGGGACTTTTTTTGGAATGTTCTGCAGCAGTGTGGAATTCTGAAAAGTTTCCTTCATTGATGAAAGCTTTTATACACTTTTCTATTAGCACAGGTTGTTACTAATGGTATTACTTCACCCTCTTTTCAATTTTTCAGAGTAACCAGGTAGAGATGTCCTCTTCCCCCATTTCTATTTATCTAAGAGGTGAAAGGATTAAGATTCCTTATCAGGCAGCAATTAGATCGTTGGGATATTAAAATTTGGGATGAAAATACTATAACAGTTTGTTTTGACAATGACTGCACCATATGGATGCTACAGCAACATGTTCCTCTCAAATAAAATTTTAGAGTGCTGCAGCTCATTTGCTGACTGCTCAGGGCTTAGAGCAAACCATACCAAATCCCTATTAATGCCTCTCAACAACACCTGAAATAGTTTCCAACCCCAGTTGGAAGGTTTCGGTTTAAAGTTTGCCAAGGCCCACACCTACCACAGTTTCCATATATCCTCCTCTTTCACGGAGATCTCATGACAGAACTTACTCAAATTGTTAGAATATACCCATATTAAAATTCATAAATTGAGAGGTTAAATTTACTATTGCTAGACAAAATAGCAGATATTAAAGTGATTATCTTGCCCATATTGCTATGTGTCTACTAGTGGTACATGTACATAAAAATCACATCACAGATCTAAAAGGTAATAATGCACTTTATATGAGATGTTAAACATTCATGCAGAGCAAAGGTGGCTTTTATGGTGTCTGAGGAATATGGGGACATGGGGCTGTAGGATTTGCACAGATGGGGTCAACCTAGACCAGGCTAGAATGAAACCAAGACCACCATGTATAATGCTTGAAATGGTGCTGGCATGTATGCTGCTAACCACTACAAAGTTCCTGGACTGTAGAAGAATCTTAGACCCCAGTGGATTGAGATTAAATCTTGTAAGCTTGCTAGGTAAGGAGAGTCTCTTGTCCTCCAAACTACACATGTAGAAACACATTTGGTGGCTGATTTGGATTAAGGCAGGGATACGTTTTAGGTGGTGATTTTTGTAGGCATGGACAAATGCCCTCTTACCATATCTGGATGCTCAACTCTTTTGGTGACAATACTTCCATTTAACATACTTTGGAGATCCCATCCTGAAAGTATCTAATTACCTAGAGATTCACAGGATGGAACCCCGCCTCCAATGCAGCCAAGCCATGCATTCACTCCAGGCTGTACAAAGCACTGGATACTTATAACATCACTATTTTCATCTTAGGTAGACGTAAATGGGAACGTATTTGAAATGTCACAATGAGCATCAGAGAGTGGCCCAGATGTCCAAACATCAGGGAGTTAGGGAAGACCCACATCTCCTTTGTTTAATACTCACTATAAAAAGCTCTATTTTTGGCACATCACCCCAGGGAATAATCTTCACAACTCCACAGGAAGGAGCTGTTGGTATTGAAGACACCCAGCGCAGACTATGTCCATCTGCTTTATGATTGTCCAGCTTTTAAAGTTTATTGGGAAAAGTCACATGAGACTGCTACTTTTCCCTTAGGAAACCACTGCCTAGTCTATGTAATAAAAACTTTAGGATTCTTGGTATTTCAAATGTCAATATGGCCATCACTAACTATGAACATTGTTTTAAAAGTAGCGTGCAGGCTTACTCGAATAAGGCAAAAGAGCTATTTCATCCAAAAATGATGTAATGAACTCGTACCACAAATTTAAAAACAACTTTCATGTATTCAAATGTTAAGCGCTTTCATTTGCTTAATGCAGACTTCCTCAGAACAGCTGATTAACACAAAATCCATTCCTTTTAAAATCTTTTTGGTGCCATTCTGGAACTACATTTAAAGTGCCAGTGCATACTTTTAACATTCATCAGTATTTTAAAAAACGATACATACTTTATTGTATCTTAAATATTATTATTTGTCCTAATGCTATAACTAATAATCATCATTAAAAACCATTAAATAAATATGAATTAATAACAATATGGTTCATACATCATATTTATATCCATAACCTAAAAACAAAATAAATAAGTAACAATTAACAAAATAGTGAAACAAAATGGTAATACACATCAGGCTAACACAAGAAAGGGTTTAATAGAAATAAAATCATTTATACCCGGTTCCCTTGTAGAATTGGTCAACACCTGCCATATGCTTTCTTTTTTACTTAATAATGCCTTAAAATGACCTCCTCTATTTGAAGTAAAAACTTGATCAATTATGGCAAAACAGAAACTATGTTGTTCCCCTTTCTTCTCTATATGCCTATATAACCCTTTCTTGTGTTAGCCTGATGTGTATTACCATTTTGTTTCACTATTTTGTTAATTGTTACTTATTTATTTTGTTTTTAGGTTATGGATATAAATATGATGTATGAACCATATTGTTATTAATTAATATTTATTTAATGGTTTTTAATGATGATTATTAGTTATAGCATTAGGACAAATAGTAATTTTTAAGATACAATAAAGTATTTATCATTTTTTAAAATACTGATGAATGTTAAAAGTATGCACTGGCACTTTAAATGTAGTTCCAGAATGGCGCCAAAAAGATTTTAAAAGGAATGGATTTTGTGTTAATCAGTTGTTCTGAGGAAGTCTGCGTTAAGCAGATGAAAACGCTTAACATTTGAATACATGAAAGTTGTTTTTAAATTTGTGGTACGAGTTCATTAAATAATTTTTGGATGAAATAGCTCTTTTGCCTTATTCGAGTAAGCCTGCATGCTACTTTTAAAACATAGCCGGGACGGTGTGGATAACCGTCTTGTTATTTCATCTCTGGTGTTGTTGATCATCTTTGACTTTTACAGTGTTGGTGAGCTATGGAGAAAGTAAGCAAGGTGGCTGAGACTTCATTGAATAAGGATGAGTTTGTTACATTAAAGTCTGAAGCTCATTCTTTACCGGATGAGGTTGCCTGCTTGATAGAGGTAGTGGGTCGACTACAATGCACAGGCGGTATTGTGAGAAGTGAAGTGGCTGACCGGAAAGAAATGTTGAGTACAGATGGCAAGATGCCTTCCCAAATGTCTATACCTAATGGACAAGGATAACCTCATTTGGGGAGTCAAGGAACATCTAATTTACTTCTCAATACCAGTCATGGAACAGACAATGCCAGTGTGACATCAGAGCAAGAGTTTACCTTTGATTTTTCTTTGTTTCATAATGAGGATGATAGTGAGTGGACTGGAGCTCGCCCAAAAAGACTGTTACCTGGAAAAACTTATGCAGCAACGACTAAATCAAATATTTTTACTTCAAAAGTTACTGTAAATAATTCATCTAGTCCGAGGTTTACCAATGATATGACTAATACAAATGACAATGGTCATATGAGACTAGACAACTTTTTAAAGAGTAATGTTGAATTTAAAATGTCTGATAAAAGAACTGTAACAAGTTCTTATGGTAAATATGAAAACAAGTATAAAAATGGAACCTTAAAAGAAATGATTTTTGAATTGGGTAAATTATTGCAGGTGGTAAAAAATATTAAAGTAGATAATGCATATTTAACAAAATGTATATCCATGGGAATAGTACCGATGGGTTTAAGATTTTTTAAGGTACCCATGGGTATTAATTTAGATAACGATTCTAAGGCTGAATTTAATACTATTTTTAATTCATATGGGTTAAGTTATATGAATTCATTGATTAAAAAGAATGATGCAAAACTAAGTAAAATTGTGATGGAAGTAGAGAAATTGAATAATGAAATAGTGTCTGATTTACTATTTGTACAATGGCATGTATTATATGATAAGCAATTTAAATATGCAGAAAGCAATGCAGAGAAGTTATATGAAAGGAAAATTAAAAAGTTACAACGTGATGTTGGACAATATAAAGAAAACAGAGCTTATGTATGGAGTCATGAACATAAAATAAGGAAAATAGATGGGAAGATCATGCAGTGACACATAAAAACATCACACAAATTTTCAGGGCGGGGGTCGATATTTTACCCCAGCTGTCAAACAAAATTATCAGGGGAATCAGTACAGGCAGTATTAGAGATTAGTGATGTAAAAAATGTGTTGGTACATAACACTTCAAATGATTCTCATAATACAGAAGATAATGGGGAAATTATAAATAATGATGAAAAAGGAAAAATAATTCATCGTGTTAATGACCTCATGGTGTATAATTACACCAATCACTGCATAAAGGAAGAATTAAGAACATTATTTATTAAAGGAATGAAATATATACCTACCGCAAAGTTTAATTTAGTAGACACTATTATAGATGTAAAATTGTACTGTAGAAGATTAAATTTAGCTTTAATGTTTAATAATAGGAGTAAAAATGAAGAAGTTATAATAGAAAGAAATAAGTTAAAGAAAAAAAGTACATTTATACCCCCCTAATAAAAAGGTAGAAACTTTTGAAGAATTAGTATGTGCTAATATTTATAATTATAATCAGAAAATTAATAAACAACAGGTGGTGGATAATCTGACTATAAAAGAAAGGGAATGTTTAGTGGAACTTATGAATGATAAAAATATCAGAGTAATGAAACCAGATAAGGGAGGGGGGTAGTATTATACAATACAATTGATTATGTTAATGAAATACAAAAAATATTAATTGATTCAGGAAATTATGAAATCACTTCCATTAATGAAATAAATATAAGTTACAGAAAAATAGATTTAGCCTTAGAGGAATATTTATTGGATCAAAGAATAACAGAAGACATTTATGAATTTATGAAAGTTGATTATCCCACTCTAGCTACCATTATAGGCATACCCAAAGTACATAAGAATATAGAAAAAAAACCTTTTCGCCCAATCATTTCTGGAAGTAAGTCTAAAACATTTAACATAGGTGTAGTGATAGATAGATGGGTTAAACCAATTTACAGGAATATCCCTCATCTTATTATGGACTCTTGGATATTTCTTGTCCAACTCACACCAGATAAATGGAAAGAAAAACTAACATATACAACTATTGATGTTGTGGACTTATTTTCATGCACCCCTAAAGGTCAGGGACTAGAAGATTTTTGTAATAGTCTCAGAAAATATTCAAATATGACATGGGATCATATTAACTTAATTACAGATATGATGGGAATAATATTGAATAATAACTTCATATATTATGAAGGTGAATATTTTAAGCAAAAAAGGGGTGTAGCTATGGGGGCATCATATACAGCCTCTCCTCCTAAGCTTGCTCTGCCTACCGGCCAAGCCCTCCTGGATTTCCAAGACCAGCAAAGTTCACCTTGTTTGCCTGTCTCCCTACAGAGACACTCCTGCTCTTTCTCACAGTAGAGAGACAGCTGAGAGAGCTAGAGGACAAATACACAACTATACAGCCTCTCCTCCTAAGCTTGCTCTGCCTACCGGCCAAGCCCTCCTGGATTTCCAAGACCAGTAAAGTTCACCATGTTTGCCTGTCTCCCTACAGAGACACTCCTGCTCTTTCTCACAGTAGAGAGACAGTTGAGAGAGCTAGAGGACAAATACACAACTATACAGCCTCTCCTCCTAAGCTTGCTCTGCCTACCGGCCAAGCCCTCTTGGATTTCCAAGACCAGCAAGGTTCACCTGACCAGCAAGGTTCACCTTGTTTGCCTGTCCCCCTACAGAGACACTCCTGCTCTTTCTCACAGTAGAGAGACAGTTGAGAGTGCTAGACGACAAATACACAACTATACAGCCTCTCCTCCTAAGCTTGCTCTGCCTACCGGCCAAGCCCTCCTGGATTTCCAAGACCAGCAAAGTTCACCTTGTTTGCCTGTCTCCCTACAGAGACACTCCTGCTCTTTCTCACAGTAGAGAGACAGTTGAGAGAGCTAGAGGACAAATACACAAGTATGTAACATGCTATAGTCACTGCCTGTTTCTGAGCTGAGATTATTGTCCTATCACTTGCCTGGTGCCAGTGAAGGGTCCCAACCAGAGAAGCCTGCAGCCTGCCCTTAGTACTAGGTGCCCCCCAAATATCTGCCTCATCCCTGGTGCATTTTCCTACACCTGACTTCCCATCCTACCTCTACTTTCTGTCTTCTCCATTTTCCTTTATTCTACACTCCAAGAGTCACATTTTCCACCTCCCTTATCACCCTCTGTTCTTACCTCCATCTAACTGATTGTTTCTCACACTGCCCTGCTGCCTACCTTCCTTAGGTGTACCCCCTCCATGTCACTCTTGGTATTATTACACATAGATATCTTTATATACCTATACCTAACTGCACAGTTATCTTACTGTTACCACATTTATCCCATTCTATTCACTACACACAGCTATCTCATCTATACCTACCTATAGCTATCTCATCTATTCTATATACATATATTCTATCCCCCCTCCTTACCTTACCCCTCTGGACTACTGAACTCCCTCTCTGAAGCTCCTCCCCTTCACACCATCAGCCCTCCCACCCTCCTGCCCTGTTTTACATCATCAATATGTTCTTACTACTTTCCCTACCCTACCCTCACAGCTGACTCATCACCTGCTTACAGTTATTTGAATCCACCCCACCCATCCTCATCCGGCCATAATCTATCATAGGGGCTGAATTCCCCAGGGCACCATCTTTAAATCCCTAGTTCCCCTCGTGGCTGCTGCATGCTACTGGTCTGCTCCCTCTCACTCGCAGTAAGTGCATGTTCATTTGTATATGTTTTTGCCTATATAATTTCAACTGTGTACTATAATTAATAGTTCCAAATGCTTCTTTTATTTGCTGTTGCAGTACTATTGTATAACTGAACCCTGCTCGTTGATTTCACGACCTATATTGTGTAGCGTACTCCATATACAGTAGAACTATAGAGGCAATTGCAAAAGAACACCTTCAATGCATCCTGAATTTGCTCAATTGTTAAATGCTGTTTGATAACTCTACTGATGCTTACTTTCATTGTTAATTCTGCCTGTCAGCCATATAATGTCATTGTTAATCTTTCCTGTTAGCCACAAAACTCAGAGATTGTAGTGCAGGCAAAAGAACTGTGCTTTACAGTTGTGTCACTGCCATGATATTGCGCTCCTAGCACCGCAACGCTCATTTCTGTTCCTAGGTGCCCTTTTCCCTCTATGCGGTCTAGCTTCGATAGCAACAACTATAACTGTGGTCTGTGCTGAACCACGAGCCAGGCTACCCACCCTCAGAGCGGTTCAGCATTGCTTCTCACTCCAATTCATCTCCAAACTCGCTTACCAGCTGAGTTAGGGAAACGAGAGAACACGCATTATACTAGAGGGTTAATAGAGTGGAAAAGAGCCCTCCTATCAGCTAAGCTAGTGAATCGGTGAGCGAAAGCATATTATACCAGAACCCTAGTATATTTGAAAAGGGCTCGCTTATCAGCTGAGTTAGAGAAACGGCAAATAAACACCTAATATAAACGGCAAATAAATGCCTAATTTAATATACCAATATCTTAGTAGCTTGGAAAAGGGCTCGCTTATCAACTCAATTAGGGCAACGGCGAGCGAACGCAAACTATATTAGAGCCTTAGCTTATTGGAAAAGGGCCACGCTATTCTCAGCATTTACATGTACCCTTAATTTAATGTTATGTGAAAAGCGGTTTTCCCGCCTGGCTCACAGAATCATCTTCCAGTCTGTTGTCATGATATAGCACCAAGTATTCTTCCCACTAGCTACTGCTAGTACTGAACCTCATTACATTGTAAATACTAATACCGCCAGTAATTTGTATATATTTAAACAATTTCTTCTCTTGTAACTGTTGATGCATTTGCTCTACTGTTTTTGCTCAGACTGTAACTGTTGATGCATTTGCTCTACTGTTTTTGCTCAGACATTAACACCTACTTGTAAGGACTCATGCATGGATGACCTCGCTGTCTAACCTATTGATACATTTAACTGTTTGTGCTGAAAAGTTAATAGCAAGTGTTAAGACTGTTTTACTCATTAATTGCTGTCACAATTTGAAACATTCTTACTGCTCCCTAATGTTTGTTGTTTACTTTCTGCACTTTATTATATTATAATTCAACTAGTGCCTATACAACTATTACATTTTATAAACTCCAACCTCTCTTTTTCCCCAGCTATACTGCCTCTCCTCCTAAGCTTGCTCTGCCTACCGGCCAAGCCCTCCTGGATTTCCAAGACCAGCAAAGTTCACCTTGTTTGCCTGTCTCCCTACAGAGACACTCCTGCTCTTTCTCACAGTAGAGAGACAGTTGAGAGAGCTAGAGGACAAATACACAAGTGTGTAACATGCTATAGTCACTGCCTGTTTCTGAGCTGAGATTATTGTCCTATCCCTTGCCTGGTGCCAGTGAAGGGTCCCAACCAGAGAAGCCTGCAGCCTGCCCTTAGTACTAGGTGCCCCCCAAATATCTGCCTCATCTCTGGTGCATTTTCCTACACCTGACTTCCCATCCTACCTCTACTTTCTGTCTTCTCAATTTTCCTTTATTCTACACTCCAAGAGTCACATTTTTCACCTCCCTTATCTCCCTCTGTTCTTACCTCCATCTAACTGATTGTTTCTCACACTGCCCTGCTGCCTACCTTCCTTAGGTGTACCCACTCCGTCAGCCCTGCGGGCTCACTCTGCTCCCCTACCCTACCCCAATTCCCACCCACCCCCACTACATCTACATTTATACCTTCCTAACCACTCTCACTTCCTCCCAAACTACACTAACCACCTCCTACTTCCCCTCTACTAATTAAGCCACTCCCCCCTCACCATTACATTCATCATACCCCCTACCTTCACCACTATCCTTAACTACCTACTTAGCACCTACAGCAGTCCACCTTTTTCAACTTTCACTAAATATAAATCTCTCATAAGACACCTCATCACACCTCTCAACATATCCTATCATACAATAACATTTTCACACCCCTTTGTAACTACACTATACACTATACTTTAACAACAACACATCATGACTACTAAGTGCACATCATTCCTAATCCATCTACTATTACTTCTCATCCTTACATACTTCCACTACCTCTCTCAACACAACACCGCAAACCATATACCACCCTTTCACTCCACAAGCACTCTCCCCCCTTCCCACTTACATTCATTTCACTCAATAACACCTGAACTCTATCCCATTAACCTCAAACTATTCTTTAAATTCAAAATAACCTCTCCTTATAAACTCCATAGTCCCTTCCTAAGCTCCAGTATCCATAAGTATCAAATAATCAATAGTATTCAAACTACACTATACAAACACATTCGTAACTTAATCAAATACCTTACAACCATACTTCTATCCGGTGACATACACCCTAACTCAGGCCCAATCACCACTACCTCTATATCAAAATCCATTCTACTAGCCTCTCTAAATGCCCAAAGTATAGCAAATAAAATCCCTAATCTGCACGCATGGCTTTTCCATAACAAACCTGACATCTTAGCTATTTCTGAAACCTGGCTAAAACCTCATATAAAAGGCACTAAAATTCTTCCACCAAACTACTCAATAATCAGAAAAGACAGAACTCACAAAAAAGGTGGCGGGGTAGCTTTACTATATTCTTCCATCCTATCCATTACCCCCTATAACAAACCCATTCCAAATTTCTCCAATGCAGAACTACTGTTAGCTATATTTCAGCTAAATAATCATAAACACATCTGCATAGTTTCACTCTACATCCCCCCTGGCAACAATGTCTCAGTATTAGAAGATATCCTATCCTGGCTTTCTATCAATATCACCTACGAAACTATTATCATGGGTGACACAAATATTAATTGGTCTTCCATTCAATCCTCCACACACCCTATACATATTAACCTTTTTAAATACTCTCAGCTCATCAACCTACCTACAAGACTCTCTAAAGATCTCTCTACTGGCACTACCCTAGATTGGATCTTAGTCTCTCACCCCCACTATTATACCGACAGTGAAACTCTTCCCAACTCCCTCAGTGACCATCTTCCCATCTTCACCAAACATCTTCCATGTACACTACAGGCAACACATAACTATATTAGCAGTCACAACCTAAAAAAACTTTAACCCAGTAACCTTCTCAGACTCCTTAATATCAATAAATTGGGCCCCACTAAAAACTCTACCCCTGGACAATGCTGTAGCTTACTTCAATACTAATTTCCTAAATCTCCTGGATAGCTTCGCACCCATAAAAAACAAAAGAATAAGGAACAATACTGCCCCCTGGTTAACAAAAAACACACTGACTGCCATGCGTCTGAGAGACAAAACCTGCGCACACTACCAAAGAAACAAAACCCCCTCTAACCTTCATGAATTCAAAACTCTTCGTAAAAAAGTTAAAAAGCGTATTACTATAGATCAAAAAAAATTACTTCTCCACACTTCAAAACAACCATAAAACAAATCCTCAAAAATTCTGGAAAGGCATCAACAAACTCCTAAAACCTGGCACTACAGTAAACCCAAGTCCAGACCCAAATGCTCCAGATATCAATCTCACCACCCAATTAAACTCTTTCTTCTTAGACTCTATCTCTAAACTAACCACTTCCTTCTCCAACATCAACCCACCCTCTATGCCCACACCCCTCCTCCTACCCCCTAATCTCCTACCTTTCATCTCCCATCTTTCTCCCTAAAACCCATCCCTACCTCTACCATAAAAAAACTATTGCAAAAGCTTAAACCATGTACTAATGCACCTGATAATATACCCTCATCCTTCCTTAACATAGCTGCCGAAGCTATCTCCTTTCCCATTAGCATCCTAATAAACTGATCTATCCAAGAAAGTTATGTTCCAATACTCTGGAAAAAAGTTTTCATCATACCTCTGCATAAAGGAGGCAAAAACAACAACATCTCTAACTTCCACCCCATCGCCATCCTTTCTCCAATATCAAAACTCTTAGAAAAATGCATCCATCTCCAACTCCTCCCCTATCTCCTAGATAATAACCTACTAACCTCCACACAACATGGTTTCAGACCCGGCCACAGCACCATGACTGCCCTCCTTTCCTTCCTAGAAACTGTAAATGCAGCTAGAGATTCTGGCTGTATTGTATCCACCTTCCTTCTCTACCTCTCTAAAGCCTTTGATACTATATCTCATAGCCTTCTCCTTACTAAGCTATCTAACTTAAACCTTTCCCCTGCCACTATCAATTGGTTCACCAGCTATCTGTCCCACAGGCAACAAGCAGTCAAATGGAAAACAGCCATCTCCTCCTTCCTGAACACACCCACTGGAGTCCCACAAGGCTCCATCTTGGCCCCTCTCCTCTTCAATATATTCATAAATGACTTCTATCACTCAGTTCCCCACGCCAAACTCGTTTAATATGCAGATGACTCCACAATTATCTGCACAGCCACATCCATTCCAACTCTCTTAAAATTAACCCAAGACGCCTTCTCTACCACTGAACAGTGGACAAAAAAAAATCACCTTGCTCTTAATGCTTCAAAAAGCAAGCTTATGATATTTACCCCCTCAAAAAACACAACCATTGGCAAAAATACATTCTTTATCATCAGCCAAAACCACACAACTCTTGAACTAGTATCAGAAAGCAAACTACTAGGGGTCCAGATTGATGACAAACTCACATTCAATAGCCACTTACTACTAAACATAAAAAAAACCCACATTAAACTTGGCATGCTCTATCGCCAAAATCAATTCCTCTCTACAACTACTAAGCTCACTCTGGCTACAACATTCCTTATCCCTTCCCTTCTTTACGGCGCTCCTATCCTAACAAACCTTCAATCATCCCTCAAAACAAAACTGTCCACATGTTATAATAAAATTGCAAAATTTGCCACTGGCCACAAAGCATCTGCCCACCACTGTGTATCTCTCCACAAACTAAACTGGCTTGAGCTTCCTAACTATCTGTCCTTTACTCAGCTCAGTTTTGCCCACAAAATCATTTTCCAACCATCCCTCTGTCCCTCACTCACATCCACCTTTAAAATGCACATGCCTCAAAGACTCCTAAGATCTAATAACCAAAATCTAATAGAACTGTACAAACCTCTTCACTCTCCAGGAAGAAACCTGCTGTCCTTTGCCCTGGCACGCCAATGGAACTCCCTTCCCCCCTTCATCCGCACTACTACAAACCTCCCAGCTTTTAAAACCCCCTGCATACCCATTTATCATCCTCCTGGGAATGCTCCCGCTCTCATCCCTGCTAGTCCAACCCATCCCCTACTGACTGCCTCTTCTCTTAATTAGTTTAACATAAGTGAGCAACAACTCCTAATAAGTCTCAAATTCTACTTTTCCTTAAGTCTCAAATTCTACTTTCCTTTCAAGATACATCATATTGCAATTGTTATTGCAATTTGCTATGCTATACTTTACATATAAAATGTAACCAGAATACTAGAATTTTACTACTTATAACTTAGACCCTTCTCTATGAAACCATCTCCTTTTTTGACTTAGACCCACATTTGACTACTCCTATCAACCACTATTATTGCCTTATTACCACTGTTGTTGATAATTGCTTTTAATATGATCTGTTTAATATGATTGTAAGTGTTAAAGTGTGAACCTCAATTACTTGTAATTCCTTGTACTTTTGTTTTGGAGCTTTTCTCCCCAGGACTCCATTGAAAACGGGTACTTCGGGCCCAATGGACTATCCTGGTAAATCAACTACAAATAAATAAAAAATAAATAAATGTGCCCCTATATTTGCTAATATGGTTATGTTAGAGTGGGAAAATACATTTTTATTCAGCTGCAAATATATGGAATACATTTCTTATTATACGAGGTTCCTGGATGACATGTTTGTCTTATGGAAAGGTCCGGTTGAAATGATTGATGAATTTATAGACTATTTGAATAATACAAGTAGTTTTTTAAAGTTTACATATAGCGTTAGTTATGAAGGGATCCCTTATCTAGATACATATATAAAACATACTGATATAGGATTCCAATCAGAAATATATAGGAAGAAAACATTTTCGATTGGATAGATGGAATTTACAAGCGATCACCCAAGACATATGTTAAAAAACATTTTCAAGGGTCAATACATAAGAGCAGCCAGAATGTCCTCTAAATATGAAGTTATGATTAGGGAAATTGACTTTATAACATCCATGTTTATAAATAGAGGTTACCCGGAGGGTTTGTTGAAGGATGTTTCACAATTCGTAATTAAGGAATGGGGAAATAAATATTGCCCTATATATGGAATAGGTCAAGAAAATAGTAGATTGAAAAATGAAAAGTTAGAAAATGTACCAATTAACAGAGTCTGTACATTAACTTATTCTCTGTATGTGAATGAAATTATGAAAATTGTAATTAAATACTGGAAAAATTTTATTGTAGCTGATGAGGTAAAAGAAATATTAGGGGAAAACCTTTGTTTTGTGTACAAGATGGGTTTTAACATTAAAAGGTTATTACAATTAGGGAATACAGAAAGAGATAGATATAATATTAGCAAAGCAACTACTAAATGTGGGTCATGTAATCAGTATTATTTGATCAATGAGAGAAAAGGAATAAAACTACAGAATTTAAACAGGACCTACATAAAATTTTGAAGGGGGAATTGCAATAGCAAGAATATTATTTATTTAGCTAGTTGTACATCATGCCCTGCCTATTATATAGGCAAAACAGAGAGACCATTTAAGAAAAGAATTTACAATCACATTTATAGAATTAGGGTACATGATACAAATAATGTGTTATATAGGTATAGAGAGAAGAAAGGGGAACAACATAGTTTCTGTTTTGCCATAATTGATCAAATTTTTACTTCAAATAGAGGAGGTAATTTTAAGGCATTATTAAGTAAAAAAGAAAGCATATGGCAGGTGTTGAACAATTCCACAAGGGAACCGGGTATACATGATTTTATTTCTATTAAACCCTTTCTTGTGTTAGCCTGATGTGTATTACCATTTTGTTTCACTATTTTGTTGTTACTTATTTATTTTGTTTTTAGGTTATGGATATAAATATGATGTATGAACCATATTGTTATTAATTAATATTTATTTAATGGTTTTTAGTGATGATTATTAGTTATAGCATTAGGACAAATAGTAATATTTAAGATACAATAAAGTATTTATCATTTTTTAAAATACTGATGAATGTTAAAAGTATGCACTGGCACTTTAAATGTAGTTCCAGAATGGCGCCAAAAATATTTTAAAAGGAATGGATTTTGTGTTAATCAGCTGTTCTGAGGAAGTCTGCGTTAAGCAGATGAAAGTGCTTAACATTTGAATACATGAAAGTTGTTTTTAAATTTGTGGTACGAGTTCATTAAATCATTTTTGGATGAAATAGCTCTTTTGCCTTATTCGAGTAAGCCTGCACGCTACTTTTAAAACACAGCCGGGACGGTGTGGATAACCGTCTTGTTATTTCAGTTCTGGTGTTGTTGTTCGTCTTTGACATTAACTATGAACATTGGTAGCTCCTCTGTCTGGTTTTCACTGTGTCAGCTTTAATTTTCAGACACTGGACGGTAGTTTACAACAAACCTAGACAAGGATTTAAACTGCTATTTTAATGAAGAGATTTAGACATTTCATCTATTTCAATGATTTTTAGAATGTGTTTTTGTTTATGTGGTCTTTTTTAAATTGAGCATTAACCACAGATATCAACTATACTCATATTTTTGCTGTTTTTCACTGCTGGCTTGCTAGCTATTGTTCTGAATAATGTTTTGGTAATGTTAACTTTATCACTTGTATTCTTATTATTCTTATGATATAAGCTTTGACAGTTCTATAGTGCCATAATAAAATGTTATTTTAAAAAAAATCCCCCTAAGCTATGGACCACCACAAGGCCTTCCTGAACTGTGTTAGAAACCTGAGAAACAATGACCAGCACTGAGCAGAGCTAATAATGATAAATAATATCACTTATGTAGTCAATCAATAGTGGATACATTTAGCTCTAATTTTACCTTCTCCTCCCCTCCCCCAATCTAATACCACATCTATTCCCAACTCAAATGTACCATGAACATGTTCTCAAGGCACTGTCCAAGGCTAATAACACTGTTTCTATAGGGTCAGATAACATATCAAGCTGATTAATGGCCAGACAGAAATAGGAGCTGTCAGTCCCCATACAAAGGCTATTCAATAGCATCTTCAAACAGCTTTGTGCCAGAAGAATGGAGTACAGCAACTGTCTTCTCCTTGCACAAAGGTAGAGTTTCAAATGACCCATGAAAATGTGGAGCCATAGGTCTAGCCTGCCTCATCTTTAAGGCTATGGAAAGGATCTTTAGGGCATTAACAAATAAGGACATAGGTAATTTAGAAACTCTCAATTCAAGAAATTTCATATTTGTTAAGGGTAGAGCTTGCCTTTTAACATGGTTGACTTCTTCAAGAATGTTACAGAAACAATGCATGAGATGAAATCAGTTCACACTCTATATCTACATCTCAAAAAGGCATTCCACACTATCACACACTGAAGCATTGCAGATAAACTATCCAAGATAAATGGTAATCCCTGAATAGCTCATTAGATAGCACATTAGCTCACAAATACAACTCAGGAAATTAGGGTGGGCTTTTCTACCTCCTCCAAAAGACCTGCTACTATTGGTGTACCTGAGGGTTCAGTCTTGGGACACTCCTCTT
Source organism: Protopterus annectens (assembly GCF_019279795.1). Lineage (NCBI taxonomy): Eukaryota > Metazoa > Chordata > Ceratodontiformes > Protopteridae > Protopterus > Protopterus annectens. Next base: position 655,834,789 of record NC_056751.1, read on the forward strand.
TGACATTTACTTCTCAGATATCAAAACTACTGTTACAGGTATTTTGCTGACTACATTTCCAAATTACTTTAAACTTGGTGCTATTGTAAACTCCCCAGAGGACACCAAGATCCTCCAAGAGGACCTTTATCATTGCAATAGCTGGTGGCAATAAAAAGGCTAAATCTGAATGCCAGAAAATATATAAAAGTATCCTTCAGCAAGCCAGAAATCCATTGTAATTATCTCATTGCCAACACACCACTTAAAACTGATCCAGCAGTAAGGGACCTAAGAACCATTGTAGACAATGAGCTGTCCTTCACAACCATCTAACCAAGGTCAATTAAAGAACACAGGTATAACTTGGTTAAGCTTGTAAAGACCCTAGAGCCATGAGCCTACTAACCTCCTATGAACCTATAAGGTCCAGGTATGTGATTGTTCCACTATATCATCAGCTCAGTCATTGAGTATAATGCTCACCTGGGTATGTACCTGCCCAAACATTTGATGCAGTTCTTAATAGTTTATCTTAATAAACAATCTTAAATTTGACCTGAATGTACAAAATTGTATAAAAAACTAACCAAAAATTAAGTATGGTTTATAGAGCCAAAAACTTTCTCATCAGTGTAAATAAAGCTGCACTTGCCACGGCTTGCTACTACTCACCTCCTCCCCTCACTATGTTATGGTGCTCTCATCCTTACTAACCTCCAGGCATCACAACAAATCAAAACTTGAACAAACTATCCCATCAACTAACATGTGCACAGCTTCTTGCCACTTATAAAATTATCCAGGATCCATCTGCTTGTCCAGAACTAAATACTATTATACACAACTAAGTTTCCAATTAGACATTAGGATCCAATGCAAGTCATTAGGATCCAATGACCAAAAACCTCTTTCTCTACACAAGCATATCAAATCTTCTGGCATGGTATGTAGGTATGTACTCATAGCATGTTGCTAAGGCCTGAAACTCCTAACCTGTATCCATCAGGTCAGTACCTCCCTCCAGTCCTTTTAAACCATTCTGAAAAACTTCCTAACCAAACTCTGGCTCTGTTCTTGGTGAACCCCAGGATAAACTACATCCTTAAATATGAAAAAGTATCTATTCATACCATGCATCTCCTTACTCTCTCTTCTTCACTCACTTCCTTATTTCAATCAACCTTTGTCCCCTGATTCTCTTTCTAAATATAACATAACCCCATTTTTTTCTCTTACTTCATATACCATTTCCTGTTTGTATTATACTAACTTACATTTAACTTCTCTATAAACTGGCTAAAAGATCTCTAAGTATTAAATTATTGTTATATAAGTCATATCTATGCTTAACCAATGTTTTCACAGTATTTCTAATTTGGTATAATTATTTGAAGTGTAAATATTTTTTGTATTATTTTTGAAGGTTGTAAAATTATTGTTTCTTAAAATGTTTTTGTAATACTTTGTATCTTTTCTCCTTGGGATTCTGCTGAAAATGGGCACCTACCCAGTCTGACTTTCCTGGTAATGAGATGTCAGTAAATAAATAAAACTAAAAATAAATAAATTTGAATGCCAACATTGTTTTTTTTTTACTAAGGTACAAGGTTTGATTCTCACCTTTGAGGGAAATTGGCTAGTATTAAAATGCCTTAGATGACAGAAAGTCTAGTACTCACCTATGAACATATAAATGATGTTTTTTACATTGCTTTTCATGTTACATCAATAATTGTAGATTGCTTATTTATTTTGCAACAATAATTGCCGAAGTATTTCATACACAAAGATGATTGATGTTGTAGAGTGCTTTCAGTACACAACTGCAGCATCTCCCATATCAGCCAGAAATGTCAGGTGTATTACAATTTCTTGTGCTACACAAGCATACATCATTATTAGTAGACTGCAAATCTGAAAATCACTTCCACTTTATAGCAATGTACTTTTTGTTCCCATGTTTGCAGTACAATTTCCCTGAATTTTCATTTATCTGAACAAAGTTTTAATGAAAATAAAAAGTAATTAATAAAGATTGCATTGGTGATTTACATTGTGAGCCCATTTATTGCCTACATTTCTTGTTTGTCTCTCTAACCTCCATTTCTCTTTTTCTTCTTTCTAATTATGGATGTCTTTGTCTGTCTTTATTTTCCTTTTCTCCCATTTTTGTTCATTTCTACACAAGTCCAGAATAATTAGGCTCATCCCAACCACATTCATCCCACATCAGAGAGTGCTCACCTCTCCCACTCCAGGGACATCCTCACAGGGTCTGGGCAGTGGCACCGGTCCTGTAGGCACACTAAAATGTGGTAAATGGGCAAGCCTGACAGAGCGTGGGCTTCCAGGCTTGACTGAGGATGCAGTAGAGCAGGTGTTGGAGAGTTGATTTTAGACAGTACAGGATGCTCATCAGTGGGATGATGAATCGCTGCCCTTGTCATTACTGATGATTGCACCACAACAGGCCCCTGCTCCCTCAACATCAGAGTCCTCCACCGCAGACCATAAGGCAGTGGAAATGTGTGCATTCCTGTGGACAGGGAGTTACACCTGATCTCAACTCTTCTTCAACACACTCCTTTCCTACATCCTCTTAACTACTTCCCACACAAACTACTCTCTCATATAAAAAATGGGGGGCTATACCCCCTGCCAAAAACATAATACCCCTCCTATACCACCTTGTCCAGCACAGCCCTGTTGATGTTTTCCTTCTGTGCTTCTCACTCTGTTATACCACCCCTTTTCAGCCTTTCCTATCTTCCCTTTTCCTCTCTTTAAAGAAACATACACTGTGTCTACATACAGATATCCCTTCATAAAATATATAAAACCCTTTATATTTTTTTTAAATATAATAATAAAAGCTGCACTGTCTGCCACTTCCCTCAACTACTTCAAGCATACCACATCCATCTATAATATCCAAACATGCATGAAATTATATAATCAGTGATATTTACATGCAGAACTTTACACATACTTAAGCATTAACTTCATCTACTTTATGCCAGAAGTGGGCATTTTTTTAAATGCCGTCACATTTCCTTAGCACGAATAACATGAAAATGTTCTATTTACATTTAGCCATATTGTCTGTCTTTGCAAATAACCACAAGTGTGGACCTCAGAACTATGAGTACCACCAGCTATGCCACTAAATCCTCCTGGTGATGTCACATAAAACAAGGTCTGATAGCAAGCAAATTGGACATGCGTGTCATTAGCCATGTTTTCAAAAGATAATGCTACTAGTTGACAGCTGGCAGAATCTATCACTTAAGATCTTTTTCAGTAGATACCTGTAATAGTTGGTCTGAGGTAAGAAATGGAATACAAATTGGTAGTGACACAGTAGTACTATACACAGATGAGCCTTATTCTGGGATGTCTGATGGGGTGGAGAGCTTTGGATTGGAGATGCACTGTTTTGCATTATGGTTTATAGCAACAGGTACCGGAAGAAAACTGGGGGAAGCCTTTCCTCCTACCTACATTTGCATTCTCTCTTTGTTACTTTTCCAATGTTCTAAGCAGCAAAACAACTTCACGAATCAGGCATTTCTTTTTAGATTGTTTGGGAGGAGGAGATTGCTGTTTGTGGCAAAGGAGACATGTTCTTCCTGTTCCTCCTATACTTATGCCCCTGTTCAGGTCCACTAGAATAATAGAGAAAATTACAAAATAAAATAATTGAGGCACGGTGTCCTAACAATCAAATATGTCCCAGGGCACTACCCTAGTTGACAAGTGGGATAGAGTAAAATGTAAGTGATTGTCACTCCTGTATGATGCTTAGCAACTTTAAATTCCATTTTTTTATCACCAGTTTTGTGATTTCACCATTGTTTCATAACACTATTCAGTGATTTTTATTTTAATCCAAAACCAAAAACACATTATTTTGCAAACTGTAGTTAAAATTAAATTGCACCACAGGTACTTTGCAATTTTAAACAGTTATCTTTTTTAAGAAAATGTTTCTATTCATATACAGTATGATGTCATACAGCATGCTTCTCTTCACCCAGTAGATAAAAAAGGCACAAAATTCAGTGTGCGATACCCTGTTTCTGGTTACACCTTTTCCCTAAAGGCAGAAAGCTAATTCTGTAACAGACCAAAATATGCAGTTGTTTCTACCACAAATAACAATCTGACCTTTCTTTCCTGACTTGGTCTTTTCTTTGCAGACAGGCTCTATTTTTCAGACATTAATTGACATGTTTTCACTGGAATAAAGAGCACCTTGTCAGACCACGGATAGCTTTGGACATTTGAAGAGGCAGCTTTCAGATCTGTGTAGAAAGGTAGACTCACATTGCACTGCTGGGAGCTAGAAATACACTCAATTCTGCAACAAGTTGACAATAAGTAAGTTAGGTATGTCTTTCTCTGGCATTCAGCTGTGAGCCAGTTCTTTCTTATTCTAATTTAGCATACACACAAACTATAAAAATATTAATAAGACAAATCACATATGTCATATTTCACAGCTCTTCAGAATATCTTGCATTTGGAATGATTAAAACATGTTTTACATGCACAGATAACTGTTGAACCAAAGCTGAAAGTGTGTACTCTGTTGTATCATGCTAACTGATATTTCAAAGAGAGGTTGCATATTCTGATTAAGTGGTCTGACCATTACCTCTACTTTACTTTGGAGCCCATCCTGATAACCTCCAGAAGAGAGTATGTGATGTGTAGGAACTTGAGAGAGATTAAGCCTAAGGGTTTATGTTCTGTGCCCAGTGACTCTTACGAGTGCTTTGTGCTGAAGATCTTTATGGGTACCAGGCTTATTCACAAATAAGTGACTTGTCTCATTTGTGTTTAAAGATAAAGACTGTGATATTTCAAAGAAATCACTTTTCTTAAAAAAGCTACCTTCGAGTTAGTGTCTTCAAGCAGTACAGATGTGAGGGTACAGACTTCCATGTTTTAATGTGCAGGGGCTTCACTCCCCTATTGCAGTATATCGTGATTATACTTCTGATAGTCTGTCTCTCAAGTATCAAATTTCTGTCATAATGCCAGTCCTGAGTTCTCAGCCATTGACTATAATATGTCATTGTCATTGTATGTTGCATTGGACAATATGTACCCTTGCACTTCATGTATATCCAGTTACTCGGAGAAGATATAACTCACAATTTGAGTTTTAACTCCATTCCTACTGGAGTGATGGACAAATATTGATCTCCCAGTAATGGGTATTCTGGCTCGGGAATGCCAGATGTGACCTGGATAAGCAGTATGTTCATCACTGTGGGAGATTTCAAGAAAAAAAGCAAACAAATACTACTTCTACCTTAAGAGATTCTGACAGACCTGAATGTCTCATTAATGTTTTTCCTGGTGGTAATGGGCTATGCTGTCCATTTGATTCACCTCTGTTTGAATCAGCTGCTCTTTTCTTTACTGTCAGGGTTACTTCTATCAGCTCCAAGTCACTTCCTTGCAATGCTAGCATGTGACTTTCTTCCTATTTTTGGAATGCATTTTGGATTCCTCGTTGTTTGTAGGTCATAGCCACAGTCTCAGGTGTGTGTCCTACATCTCATGGCCTGCCAGTAGCGGCTGGTGACTTCAAATCAAAGGGAGACTCCAGGAGACAGTTGGGTGGGTGGGGCCAATGGGACGGGGTGTGGTCAATTAGAAAGGGGAGGGGATATGCTCAAAACCGCAAAAAATGGGACTTTGATTAAATACGCTGCTCTGGGTAAAGCATGCAAAGATGACTGCAAGTCTCCAACAAATGTAATGAGCTTTTGAAAATACTATAATCCTTGCCTTTATTACAAATGCTGTCATATGGATTTCAATACCTAATGCTTATATGTTATCTAGTTATGTAAATATTCTCTGCATGGCAACAACAAAAAGGCTTTCAATTTTGATAATTCTTTAACAGTATACTGATTAAAGCTTACTTGCATCTTACAATCTCAGACAAGCTTACCTGATGGTCATTAAAGCATTGTTACTTAAACATAGAGCAACAGGCACTGCAACAACATGCATTTGCAGAATAATAATAAGCATAAATCAACAGTATAAAAATATGACAAAAAAAACAGGGCATTCTGCAAAATCAAGGACAGATGAAAAGCTACTGTAGTACTTGTGTCTCCCTTGCATGGGAGGATACTCTGCACTCTTACATTGCATAACTGCTCCTTGCCTTGCTTGGACATGTGATGGCCCTGAAACATTTGTCATACCTTTCAACCTCAGGGCAAGAAATCTGGAAAAAGCCATAAATAGAAGTGGGACAAAGGCCCAAAAATAAGGACAATTTTTAAATATTGCTCTTATAAACTTAGAAAGATAATAGAATAGTAGGGCTTGCATTAGTATGAATTTTCTGAAGGGTATGAAATCTGAAACTCAAATGTCTGTCATTATTTTCTAACTTCAGTTTTTAATGATTTGCCACTAATTTGCCAGAAAACCACAATTTTATGAAAAACGGACCAAAAATGTGATGCAAAAATATAAAATAGCTACACAATATAGCTGTGAACCTGTCAAAGAAGGGACACTTTTTTAATATTAGTACTGTTAAGTTGAGCAGCTGACAAAATAAGAGAATCTACATGCATTTCTGAAATAAAAGGAATCTGTAACTCTGATCATTACAATTATTTATTAATTGTAAACACTACACGTTTCTTTCAAAATTGCCATTTTTGGAGGGATTATTAGGGAGAGAGCAACATTTTGACCTAAAATTGGGGACAGTTGAGAGGTTTGGAGATACCAAATTCTATAAAGCAATTTATTTGCATGTACCTCTCAACCTTTTAATGCAGGAAATCTGGACAAGGCCAAATATATTGGGGGAACAAACAAACAGTACTAAAAATTGCACTTGTATAAACTTAGAAAGTTGATAGATTAACAGGTCTTGTTTTAGCATCTTTTTTTCTTAAGGGTATGAAGTCTGAACCTCAATTTCTGTCATTATTTAGTGACTTCATTCCTTAATGATTTGCCAGAAAACCACAAATTTTATGAAGAACAAACCAAAAATAAGAAGCAAATATCTATTCATTCTGCGAAAATCTGGACAGTTTAGAGGTATAGTTCAGCTGGGAGAATTGTGTGGCAGAAATCCTACACCACGGACTTAGCACCCTAGTTGTGAACAATAAGTACCCCCCCAAAAAACAAAGATCTAAGAGAAGTGATTGCTTAAATCTGGTTTCAACACTTTCAGTAGCATTCAGACTCAATCAGTGAAAATATTCAGTAAGAAAAAAAGTTTGTGCTTGTTGACAGTTGATTTAACTGTTTCCTAATCGAACACATCCAAACAATAACTGGAAGGGGACGTACCTGAACTAATCAGATAATCAATAAACACCTTCCTGATTGGATTAAATTATATTCCTTGTATAATACAGTATCATTGTTAGAGGTTGTTTTAAATTTATTGTTTTGAACATTTTTCCAGTAAACAATGAAACAAAATGCATGCACCAATAATGACAAAACCGACCAATTCAGAACATTTCCATCATAAAATATCTAGCCAAACTGGAGGTAAAGCTCTCTCCAACCAAGACAGAATGTGACAGTCCAGAGGAGCAGGAAAACACTTGCACCACACCACACTCATCACAGAGTCGCACTAAACCTGCACCACCAAACAAAATCCACACATAGAAACACAAAAACATTCATGGAGGCTCTCAATAATAATCTGCTCAAGCAACAGAGAACTGCAAAGCAGAAACGCAAGCAACCTCCACCCCCAACACAACCCAAATGACACATAGCCCATAGACTCAGTGTGCTACTCAACCACAGTCCATAAGGCAAAACAACGTACCCAACACACTAGTCATAGGTGACTTTATAGTCAGGCACACTGATGTCCCACTCACCAGGCTAAACAAGGAGAAGGTTACTGTCAGCTGCCTGTTGGGTGCCAGGATCCACCACATAACCCATGCACTCAGGTCACTCCACAACAAGTACAAATATGACGTTGTCATTGTCCATGTTGGTGTGAACGACCTGAGACATACCTCCCTGGACTACATGAAAAGAGACATGGAAGAGGTCTCCGATCTTGTAGCCCAGGCAGGTATGACCTGAGTAGCATCCTGCCATCACCCAGAATGATACCACAGTACAAGGACAAAATGATTGACTTCAACAATTGGCTAAGTTTCTGGTGTCATTCTAAGGGGATCCAGTATCTGTCTGCCTGGGAGGACAAGGTCGACAGACCACAATGCTTTGCCAAAGATGACCTGCACCTGTTACCCCTGGGATTCCGAATACTGGCTAAGGCTCTTGCTGCCCCTATAGTGCCTTTTTTAGGCAAGGTTAAAATAACAAATTCACCACCATAACAGGAACAGGCAAGCGAAAACTGATGGTAATGCTACTCAATGCTAGAAGTCTAAATCTCAAAATGCATTTCCTCGAGGCACTCCGTAAAATGGAGAACATCGATATCTGTGCAGTGACTGACACCTGGTTTAAGGCTCCACAGAGCACCCCTGCATTACCAGGCTATAACTCATACCCCACTTTTCGGCCATCTAACCTGGAACAAAACACCAAAGGCGGTGGTGTGTCCATATTCATTAAGGATATCCACAACTCCAGGCTAGTTGCTCAGCATAATGCATCCAAGATTATCCAAGTGCAACTAACTCTTGGCAAAACTGCAATCCAAATTGGAGCTTGCTACAGATTCTGCACCATGCCCCAGGATATTTTTTTGATATACTGGAAAATATTAGGGTTCAACCAAACACCCTAATAATGGGCGATTTCAACTACCCCACCATTAACTGGGAAAACTACTCATGTATCAACTCCTTCATTCAATGCTTTCTGGAATTCATAAATTCCAATACCCGGGATCAACTTATCCACACCCCCACCAGGGGCAACAATATCCTAGACCTATTCATTACCAACATGAGTGACCAGTGTTCCACACCTGAAGTCAACTCCTTGTTGGTCATATCCGACCATAAGCTAATCACCCTAGATATCCACATCCCGCCCCCACCCCCCATTAAGGAAACCATAGCAAAAAATTTCTCCAAAGCCAACTTCATGCTTCTTAAGACAAAAGTGACGAACTTAATGATACCCATGCAGATGGACAATACAGTTACAACTGCTGAATCCCACACAAATGCACTCTATAAGCACTTACATGAGTGCATGGATCATGCTATCTCAACCAGAACCAAGACGCTATCCTCCAAAAAAAGGAAGCCAATCTGCTGGTCCCCTGCCATAAGCAAACTCTACAACAGAAGGAAGAAACTGTTGTGAAAGAAAGCAAAATGCCATGAGTGGAGGAGATCCCTGGTCAGCCTCAGTAAGAAGCTGAGATCCCTTATAAGATCTTCCAAAGCTAGCTACTAAAACAAAATCACCACTGATTCTAAGGACAACCACAAAGCATTCTATAGCTATGTTAAGAATCTCAATGGCAACACCCAGATCTGCTCTGAGTTACAGTACAATGGCATGAAAATTACAGAATCAACTGATATTGCCAGCATCCTGGCAGATAGGTTCAGTGCTAACTTTACCCCCCTCTCAACCCCTAAAGAGCCCATATCTATTCAGGAAGAATGCAGAGTCCCTGTAATCACATCTACACAGGTAAAATCTGCATCTCTAAAGCCAAAAACACAGCATCCATGGGACTGGACAACATCCCAGGCTGCGTTTTACATGAACTTCAGAAGGAACTAGCTCCCCACCTAAGCATATAACCTCATGTTAGGCTTTGTGCCCACTGAATGGTGCACAGCAACAGTTATCCCACTCCACAAAGGGGGAGCTACTACTGATCCTGGGAACTATCGCCCTGTAAGCCTGACGAGCCTGGTCTGCAAGGCCATGGAACATATCATCATGGAACTCATAAACAAAGACATTGGTAATATCCAAACTCTGAACCCCACCCAGTTTGGGTTGTGTAAGGCAGATCATGCCTCCTGAACCTGATTGACTTCTTTGAGGCAGTCACCAAAGCCGCAGACGAGGGTAAAGTGGTTCACACAGCCTATCTTGACCTTGCCAAGGCTTTCGACACCATCCCCCATTCTGGAATTATAGCTAAACTCACTAAACTAGGTATAAATCCCTACATCACAAGATGGGTTGCCAACTGGCCCACTGACAAAACCCACACTGTAAAAGTTGCAGACTCCAAATCTGACTTCAAACCAGTGACAAATGGAGTACCACAGGGTTCAGTCCTTTGACCTGTCCTGTTTGGTATCTACTTCTCTGAAGTACAGGCTAACACAGAAGGCCTTTGGCTAATGAAGTTTGCAGATGACTGCAAACTAGGAGCCATAGTCGATTCCCCAAATTATGTGGACATCCTACAGAAGGGCCTCACTGAGACAGATGCTTGGTGTCAGAGGCATGGCCTCAAGCTCAATGCCAAAAAGTGCATTGCCATCCCCTTTGGTAAAAACTCTGTAGCCATGAACTACCACATAGGCAGCAGTCTACTTAATGCCAGATGTGTGATAAGAGACCTTGGGACCCAGATGGACAGTAGTCTCTCCTTTGATAATCACATCATCACAATAGTCAGGAAAACATTCTACGTGGCACACCTCATCACAAAAGGGTTCTCATCCAGGAAAAAAGAGGTCCTTGTTCCCCTCTACTTGATACTCCTTAGACCCATTATAGAGTGCACCGCCCCTTTTGGAATGTACCTCACAAGACATCTGCAGCAGCTGGAAAGGCCACAGAAGTAACTTACAAAGTGGATTACTGGCCACAAACAGATGCCCTACACTGTCTCAAAAACTTTCAGCTTTACTCCATAGAATATTGCCTACTCCGAGGTGATCTCTGACTAACATATAAAGCTATGTCAAACCCAGAGCTGTTGGACATGCTATACCTAAAGAAATACCAATCCCTCTGAGCTACATGCTCTAGAGACCTTGACCTTGTCACTGCAATAAACAGGACATGCTGGAGGGATAGATTCCTGTCCCAGAGACTTCCCATACTCTGGAACAAGCTACCCCATCTATGTCAAGTAAAGTTCCTCATTAGCACTCTTCAAAAGAAAATTTTGATGAGTGGATGGGAAATAGGAAATACACCCCGGGGATCATTTCTGTGGCTCTGCTCGACAGGGTCACAGGAAAATAACTTTCTTGGGTGGCGTAAGCCAGGGAACCTTGTTGGCTAGGCTTACTTAGGCCCTTGAGCCGATAGCCTAGTACCTACCTATGAACCTAAAAGTCTACTTAGACTTCTAAAATCCACCAGTATCAGTAAATATGAACAATCTCTGAAGAAATAAAAGTCATCTAAATAATTCCACATTAAGGAGATCTGTAACTAATGAAGAGATTGCTGCTAGCAAAGAACTTTATATTTCATTGTTTCATCTACAAATAAAATGCATATTGCCCTTGAGGAATAAATTGCCTGTGTTACATAAAAAAAATGATAAGCTAGTAATATTGCAATAAGGAATGAATGGCAAACTGATAACAGGTTCATAGTCAATAGGTATCTCCTCCAAAGAGGGCATTCTCAGGACTGCAGCATCCACCCCCTTTAAAAGTACAACACAATACAGTATCAGCAATGCATCTACATACTGTGGGAGTAGAACCCACAGGCTTTTGCATCAAATGCAAGTATTCAACCTGTTATTCTATTAAAAATGCAAGCAGACTCACCATAAGTAGCACTAAATTCTCTTCCCCGATGTACTCTGCTCCTTGTAAAATCCACTCAACACTCAACTTTATCTCTCAAATTGCAGCACAAGAAATATGGAAAAAGCCAAAATTATTGGGGGGGGGGGGGCAAAAGCCCAAAAAACAGGGACACATTTTAAACATTGCTTGTATAATCTTGGAAAGTTGCGAGAATAAAATGCTGTGTTTTACCACGCATTTTACTGCCAAGTCTTAAACCCAGGACCTTGTGTACTACAGTTAGAGCAACATACCACTATGCCAAATCAGCTGTTTCTTGAAAGATAGGAAGACTGAAACTTAAATGGCTATCATTTAGTGAATTCAGTTCTCACCATAGCTCTCAACCTTTTAGTACAAAAAACCTGGACAAACCCAGTAATGAGGGAATACAGTCCCCAAACATATTCAATAAATTCAGTTCTCACCATAGCTCACAACTCTTAGCACAAAAAAACTGGACAAAGCCAATAATGGGGGAATACAGCCCCAAAAATAGGGACATTTTTCAAATATTGATTTTATAAACTTAGAAAATTGTTAGAATAAAAGGTTTTGTGTTACCATGTATTTTCTGAAGAACATGAAGTCTGAAATTCAAATGCCTGTCATTATTTAGTGAATTCAATCCTTCACTGATTACAAAAATCCAGAAAACCACATATTTTATGAGGAACAGAACAGAACAAAAATATGAGGCAAAAATCTGGACAGTTTTCACAAGTGGTGGTGGGTTGGGAATTCAGGGTCTTACTACCTGTACCCAAGGTACAGGGTTTTAGCCTGAGCAACTCTAGCCACCAGGTATATTTAACTTGGGCATTTTACACACACACACACACACACACACACACACACACACACCTCAGCAGCTTTGTTCCTGGAAATGAACCTTCTCTTGTAAGAAATATAAATTCCCTCAAACCTTTCCTTCTAAGAAATACAACTTTCCTGCAGATGAACTTTCCCTTGTAAGAAATACAAATTCCCTTCCCTTGCAGTGAGAGCCAATCAATAGCTATCCACATATGTAAAGTTGCAGTCCAATTTCCCTTGTATCCATGTATGTGACTGCAGATATTGCAGTCTGAACCCCTCCCAGTCTATGCGGTTACAAACTGCAAAGACTTCTGGGCATCTGTACAGTAACTGCATAGACTTTTGGGCATCTGCACACTGATGCCTTCTCTTCAGACTGGTCCGGATTTACAGAAACCCGGAACTCACCAAGCATGCATGCGCAGTTCGAGTTCCGGGACTCACAGCTAATTATTTTATTTTTAAAATTCTTTTTTTCAATTTTACAGCTGGGGGGCTGCAGTCCTGCAGTATGATAGCACGAGCCACCCCTGTGGCCTGCACCATTTTATTGGGGTCCGAATGGAGAGATGATCAAATCAGCCATAGCTAAGCACTGGGCACACCCACGCACCTACAATTAGCTGTACTCAGATTCTTAATAAATATAAAGGGGGTTCTTCAGTTTATTTATATGTACTGTTGCTGTTCTGCACATGTGGGACTGTTGGTGGGGATATGCGGACACCTATGAGCAGTCTTGCTCATTTATTTCCACTTCCTGCTGTTCTACATTGCAGGGGCATGTTTATTCTGAGAGCTCTGCTCTCAGACACGCCCCCTGCACTTGTACACACTCCATGTAAGCTTGGCAGGTCAGGCAGCACGCCTTCATTAATATGCATGGCACACTGCCGTCCTCCTCCTACATGGGCGCTTCCATGCAGGACTACGCTAGTCCTGCACAGAAGATTAATAAATCTGGGGCTATGTATTTTTTGTTTTATTGTGACTATTAAACATTTTCTTCTGATAACTGTAAAGTATATGTTTGAGCTTTTAAAAGAAATTATCAGTTTTATACTTTGAGTGTTTAACAGTAAAGTAATGTTTTGGTCAGGCATACTAAAATGTTTTTGTGAAATAACAAATTGAAATTAATAAATGTTAGCAAAACTAAGATCTGCACTAGCCATGGAACAAAAATCTTTCCTAATCTGATGGATAAACCTAAGTTCATTGGATTATCTCTCATACATTGACAATCCAGAACATCTGAGCTCCATAAATTGAATTATCATATGGAGAATATTTGTTATAGGAATAAGCAATATTTATATTATTTTGAACAGATATAGTACTATTGTAGATTAGACATAATTCTAAGTCAATATAAATCTCTACTTATTATATAAGCAATTAATATTTACATGAAAGAAAGATGACTAGCAATTCAGTCATAGTACAGTATGATGTATCATATATAAAACCTCAATAAAAGATTATAGCACACAGTTATTTAACATATTCACCCTTATTGATGAAGTCTTTCAAAACTTATTACTTAACATAAATAGATGGTCATAATATTTATACCTAATATTTATAATACAACGTATTTTACTGGATATATCAGAAGTTATATTTCATTGTTTACCAGCATTTAAGTAATCACTTTGTTTGTTGCTAACTTACTTAAAGCATTTTATGCAAACACTGATGAAAGTTAGTGCATTTTAAGTATCAGTGCATCCCTCTTCCCCCATTTCCTACACATAAGGATTTTATTATCTGTCATTTCTTATTATAAAATAAGTGAAATTACAGGTTAAAACAACAAATTCACTCATTGTGTTTAATTATTACAAGTTCCTTTCCATATTCATAAATTGCCATTTTATGGCATATACTGAAAGTTTTTAGATTTAAATGGCAACATTCTATTTTGTGTAATCAGCAAAGGTTAAACTGAGTGATTATTGTCAATTTAATACTATTTGTTCAGAATGTGATTGTTGCATTATGTGACATTCCTAGTTCAGGCTTCTATTGTTTCCCTTGAACAACTTTGTCAATTTGATGTCATGTATAAAACATTAGTTACCTTGGTAACAGCTTAAGTATTATGTATGGTCAAGGTGTGTTACAAAACCACAATTCAAGTTAAAGCAATTATATTACTTGTTATGCACACTTACCTATATGAGAAAATCATCATGCTTCCCGTTGATGTTCAATATAGTGGATGTCATTTATGACAAGTTAAAAAGGTAGTGTTATTATACTCAAGCCCATGTTATTAAGTTATCTATTCTCAATTTAATACTATTTATTCAGAATATGACTGTTACATTCTGTCACATTTCAAGTTCAGGCTTCTATTGTTTCTTTTGAACAACTTTGTCAGTTTGATGTAATGTATAAACATTAGTCACCTTGGTAACAGCTTAAGTATTATATATGGTCAAGATGGGTTATAAAACCACAATTCAAGTTAAAGCAATTATATGACATGTTATGCACATTTACTTATATAAGAAAATCATCATGCTTCCTCTTGATGTTCAATACAGTGCATGTCATTTATGACAAGTTAAGACAGTAGTGTTATTATACACAAGCCCATGTTATTAAATCATCTCTTTAATATCTAAATTCAGTAGACTACTTCATCTTATATGATGATTATATATGTTATGTCTAGATTTACTAAAATCATACATTACATAACTATTTTGTGTATTTTTTTTATCAAGAATCAACTTAATGAGCTAATCAAAGTGTTGGGAGACCATCAATATGTGTACATGTGGTTTAAAACAGCCCTTGTATTACACACACACACACACACACACACACACACACATATATATATATATATATATATATATATATATATATATATATATATATATATTTTTTTTTTAAACCAAAAACGTCATTGCCGAGAATCATCTTGGAGGCTCCTTAGAGTCATTAAGCATTATCATCCCTCTGTCTCCATTACCATAGCAACCTGAGAGCATCTGTTTCTGTTAATGTGTCTGTGTACTGCATGCCAGAGGCTCGCAATGCATCTGAAGCAAAGCTTCACTTCACTGCAACTTCAAGCCTAAATTGCCACCCTTTCAGCAAGGCAGCAGCCAGGAAAAGAACAGAGAGCAAACAGATCACAAAAAAAAAAAAAAACACTCCCAACAAGCTGCTACAACAAGAGACAACACACTCCTGCAACCTTCCCACCTCCCACTCAGCAGATGTACAAACAAACCATTCTCTGCCAAAATATCCCAAATCACAGTTCTATCCACCCCCTTTCCCTAGATCCAGGCTAAAACACCAAATGTCTCTTCCTAATATACAAGCATCAGTAAACCTCAACCACAAGCCGCATCCCACAGCTTCCCAGAGATGTAAATGGCAACATATAACAGCTGCCAGCCACAGCTGCATCCACATACACCATGTCAGGCTTAATCAAATAGGACTTGACGCTATGACACCTGTCATAACTAATATTAATTATGTTTATTCAGAATACTAATGACATTTGTACTAGCTGCCAGACATGACTGCATTCACGCACACCATATCAGGATTGATCATACAGCACTGGAAGCTATGATACCTGCCATAACTGGTATTAACTATGTTTAGACAGAATAATAATGACATTTGTACTAGCTGCCAGACACAGCTGCGTCTACACACACCATATCAGGATTCATCAAACAGCACTCGTAGCTGTGATACCTGCCATAATTGATATGAACTATATTTAGACAGAATAATGATGGCATTTGTACTAAGAGCTTGCTACTATTATTCAGCCAGGATATATATGACATTTCTAAATCATACTTTAACTGAAGAAGGCATTAGTCTCCATAACAGCATTTTTCTTTTCAAAACACTTTACTGTTACTGCTATTATATATGATGTTAATTTATTACATTTGAGTCTGAACTCTGATGAATTGTACCTTGTTGAATTAGTTAATTATGTAAATTATTATATGCAAAAACAATGAAAAATGAACAAGGTAAGTATTCATTGAGTTCAAGTAGGGGAATAGAAACTACTATGTTTATATGTTCCTTTGTCTTATATATAATGTAAATAGTAACCCATCTTGTCCTACCTTTGTTTGTGAAGAATTACTGCACTCTTTGAACATTCTGAATAAATCATTACTGTTTCTCAGTTGTTTAAGAAACCCTCCTTTTTTAAAATAAAAACAGATGACAAGTAATGTACCATATAGTTATAAGAGTTATTTTTTTGGGACTGCTATCTTGGAATCATTTTTTTTTGTTTCTTCTTTCTAGCATCAGTCCAAGGATTTGTTTCTTTTATTCTTTTAAGAGTAGGGGCCATCCATTCCATTTCTTCTGGGATAGACACTATGTTGTTGTTTTTGATTAATATAGTAGCTTCTTCTAAGTCATTAAAGGTTCTCATCTCATTGGCAAAAAGTATTTTTCTCTTTTCTGGAAAGGCCACCTGTGCTTTAATGTTGGTTTGTTTCAACAGTTTTATTATTGGCCAGACTTTTTTGCTTTGTTCTAGTATTCTGGAAGAATAATCATTGTCAAACCTTATCAGGGTTTGATTGTATTTTAAGGATGATTTTCTCCAAGCAGATTTTAATATTAGTTCCTTGTCCAGAAATGAAAGAAATTTATAACTATGGCCCTATGTGGTGTATTTGTTGAGTTAGAAGCAGGTTTCCTCAGTGCTCTATGCACCCTTTCAATCCCAAATGAAAGTTCCTCTTTCAAGTCTAAAAATTCAGGAATATAGGTTGTTATGAATGAAATAATGTCTTGTCCTTCAGTGTTTTCAGGCAGACCAAAGATCCTTATGTTGTTTCTCCATTCATTGTTTTCTAAGCCATCTATTTTGTTAAGCAGCCATGTATTCTGTTTAAGCAGAAATTATTTTTGGAATTCTTCCTCTCTGAGTCTCCCTTCAATGTCATTTAGAGAAGTCTCTATATTTGTTATTTTTGTATGGTGTTGCTGTAGTAGTTCCCTAAGAGTATAAGTCTGTTTTTGAGAATTTAATTTGAGGTTTTCTAAGTCATTTTTAAAGCCACCCATCTTCAAAGATAGTTCTTGTAAGGTAGATGTCATCAATTGTAGTTCTTTTTTCATAGCAGCATCTGGATGAGAATTCAGAGTTGTCCATATTCCGTGACTCAATATATTTCCAAGTTACCTGACAGGGAAATTTGTGTATACCTCCACCAAAATTGATATTTGTGTAGTTTAGTAGTTTATCTATAGATTTCTGATGTTTTAAACTTGAAAATAATAAAATGTTCCTATATTATTATATTAGTTTATGGAGTTCTCAAAATTCAGTGCTCTCAGTTAGCCATCTAGGCTCTGCCTCCCACATCATAGTATCTTAATGTAGGTGGGGTGGCAATTTTCTGCTTAAGGTCTTCAAATGCCTTCTGGTGGTGTTCTGACCATGACCATGCAATGTTTTTGCATGTTATCTCTCTTAAAGGTGCTGTCAACTCACTGAAGTCTTGTACAAACTTGCCTAAATAGTTGAACATGCCTAGGAAATGCTGTAAAGCTTGCACATTGTCTGGTGATGGCATCTCAAGAATAGCTGCTTGCTTGGAAGGGTCTAGTCTCAAGCCAGTACTGGTAAATAAATGACCTACAGTACATATGTAACTTCTGGAAGTCAAAATTTGCACTTCAGAGGATTGAGCATCAACTTTATTTCACGTGCTCTGTCTAGTACTCACTTTAGGCTTCTGTCATAGTCTGCTTCACTATTGCCTCCAACCAATAAATCATAAATTATTATGGCACAAGGATAACCCGAAAGAATTTGCGCCATTGCATGCTGAAAGACTTCACTTGCAGAATTTATTCCAAATGGCATCCTTAGGACTTGCCAAAATGATCTCTTTACATCCAAAACAGAAAAAAATAGTGGCATTCAGTATTAGGGCTGCAACCTCTTCAACTCTGCACATTGGATGATATGGCCTCTTCAATGCTTTGTACTAATCTCTTGGGTCTATACATATTCTGATTTTGTCTGAGCCTTTTTTTGAACAGCTACCATAGACATCACCCATTCACTCGGTTCTATGACTGGACAAATCACAACTTGCTTCACTATTTTATTCAACTGAGTCGTAACTTTATCCTGCATAGCTATCACAACTCTTCTTGCTGGTCTGACCATTGGAGTGACCTCTGGGTCGAACTTCATGGAATACACAACTATAAGTTTGCCCAACTTGTCACTGAAAACATCAACATACTCTGAGAAAATGGCTTCAGAAAAATTAGAACTAGGAAATATACTTATCTGATAAACTTCTTTGGCAAAAGAAAGCAGATTAATTCTCAAACTATCTTTGAGACCCAATAAAGACTGTACTGGTCTTTGAAATACATAGAATAACATGTTGTAACAGTTCTTGGCCAAATAACATGAAAGTATCGCTGAGCCTTCCATTTGAATTTCTTCACCTCCATAAGCAACACGTTTTGCACTACCGATTACATCGAGCTGCTCATTAGCTCTTACTCTACCGAATGTGTCTGCTGATATAAAATTACACTTTAAACCAGTGTCCACTTTAAGCTCTGTGGATTTACCATTAGTCCAGACAGTACAAAACACTTCACTTCTTGCTAATAAATTCACTGCATCTACATATTCACCAAGCACTGATACATCATCCACATAGAAAGATGACTGCTTTGGCTCTACTTGATCAATTTGCTTTTTTGTAAGACCTTTCTTTACAACTGTGTGAGGTTTACTTGATTTGCAAAACTTTTGTAAATGGTTCCATTTTTTTTACACTTGTGATGTTGCTGAGCAAATGCTAAGCACTTCTCTCTTTTAAACTCATGATTTGCACCATAATTGTGACAGTTAACAATAAAGCTACACTTGGGTTTTGCCGAGTCATGCTTGTACTGCACTGAGGATGCTCCTTTAGTAGAACTTGTTGGAAAGCTAAGTGGTTTCCCTAGTTAACCACACAGGGGCTGTGCCTGACATGTGCTTAGGCCTACCTCTGTTTGCCATGTGTTGCATGCTATCTACATTTGCTCTGGAGGCTGCTGAAACCATGCTCTTGTCACTCCAAGCATACTTGCATGTTTTTCTGTCACCTCATGGATTTTACAAATTTCTATGGCTTTTATTAATGTTAAATCACTGTAACAAAGCAAAATCTTTCTCACAGCAGCATTATTAATACCACACATGAGCCTTTATTAACTCATCTTTTAAGTCACCAAACAAACATGTTTTAGCTTTGTTTCTCAGGTCATTTGTATAAGCTGCAAAAGTTTCCCTTGGTTTCTGATCTCTCGTGTAAAACAAATACCTCTCTAATGTAATATTTGTCTGGGGTTACACATTTCTCTGAACTTGTGCTTCAAACACTCAGGGTCTTCCCTTGATTCAGCCTGTATAACTTTATGATGGTTTTCACCTTCTCCTTCATATACTGCTGTTCCGTACACAAATGAACGCTCTTTTCTATGGCCTCTGACCCAGCTAGGTTTAGCAAAATGAATGCCCTGGGGCATGCATCTCTGTCTGCATAAGTTGCTTGTATAAAAATATTATACTCTTGCTCAAATATTTTCCAATACTCAGCGATATTCTGAGCAAGAGGTACGGGCTTTCAAAATCTGTCTGCCATATTAACACATACCAGTGAAGGGTTTTGCAAATAAGCATGAACATATACACATACACCTATGCCAGAAATTTATGCCAGTATTTGTAACTTTGTCCAATAGCACAACAAGCCTCTGTGTAACTGAACTTTGTGAAATAAGTCTCTCAGGCACTGTAATACTCTTAAAATTATTGTATTGCAAAAAATCACCTCTTATCAGTGTAATAACTATATCAAATAACTGCACAATACTCTGTTTAACTGGACTTTACAAAATAAGTCTCTAGGGCACTGTAATACTCATGAAATGATCATAGTGCTAAAGTAATTTACCATTATTTTAATTCATTACATCTGAGTGAAGTCTCCAGGTGAATCAGCAGTTAACTCCAACTGACTCCTCTAGGTGTCAAATATTTCTTATTCATATTTTTATCAATAATTCCAAAACCATTCTATGTACAAGGTTTTAAAATATTTCATCTTAAAGCTTACACAGTGGCAAACTCAACTTCATTAATACTTGAGCTCTGTCTAGTGCAGGTAAACATATATTAACTGTTGTTTTTATGATATTAATTTATATTGGTATAATTTTCACTTTTTTCTAAATATCTCAACAACCAAGTAACATAGACAGAACTCCTTAGCCTCATATGAGAGCTCTCAGCTAGATACATAAAATGCTGCTGACAGTATGTATGTAACTTGAGTGAATGCTGAGATATTGTAAGTTGTTTACAAAATATTACAAATGTAATGTGTTTACTGTGACTTATAACATTCATTTTAAGATCTAGAAACTAAAGAATATTACCACTATAAAAACAGTTTGTGCTGAAGGGTTTGCCATTCATACTTTTTTGTAACCTTTATGGTTCCAGAGATATGAGCATTTGTTTGAAATGTGAGGACATCATTTGATTCTGTCAAAAGGCTTAGGCTCCGCCCATTGGAAGTTATAGTGCAAACTTCCTTAGCTTCATTTGAGTGAATGAGTTAAAAAGCATTTGAAATAACTGCATGATGTGAATGAACTGGGCAAGAGAAGCTCAGAGTGAATAACATTTCAAAGTAATTGCACTTTGTGAATAAACTGTACACAACACAAAGAAATTTCCCCAAATTGGTGGTACCTTGCTTGGCAACTCTTTATAGTGCAAGAAACACTCTGTAATGGTGGCACTTTGCGAATACACACCCAGCACAAGAAACTTTAAAATAGCTATACTTTGACTGTACATCACGAAACAGTTGCACTTTGCACACAATAAACTCTTCGTAATACATGCACAGTAATAAGCACACACTGTACACACTCTTACACACTTTGAAATATTTCAAATAACTTTCGTTATGCCCTTAATACAATACAAAGTCACAGTTATGCCAAAACAAATCACTTTGCCGAAACAAATGCAGTCGCCTTGCTTTATTTTTGCTAAACTTTCCTTTTTTTCCCTTATTATATTCATTTTGCTCGTCTGAAATCTTTTCATGCCAATTATACTTTTCTTGTGCTAGTTTTACTTAAAATATTCCTGTTTTGTCTTAAACACACTCATTTTGCTTTAAACATGTTTGTTTTGCTTTTCTGTTAATTGTTTCATCAAATACCTTTGGGGCAGCCATGATGGTGCAGCAGTTAGCGTTGCCACCTCACAGCAAGAAGTTCTCCAGTTTGATTCTCAGCTGGGGTGCCTTCTGTGTAGAGTCTGTATGTCCTCCCTGTGGTTGTGTGGGTTTTCTCTGGGTGCTCCAGTTTCCTCCCACATCCCAAAGACATGCAGTAGGTGAATTGGTCACTCTAAATTGGCCCTAGGTGTGAGTGTGTGCATGTGTGTGCCTTCTGTGGAAAGTTGGTTGCCGGGCTGGCAACTCGACACCGTAAAGCTCCACTGCCAATCATGAGCAGACAGATGATCCGCTGTGGTGACCCATAACCGGGAAAAGCCGAAAGAAGAAGAAGAAGTTTCATCAAATACCTTTATTTTAAACATTTCCCTTAGTTAATAAACCTTTTGTGCCTTCTGCTTGTTTAATAATGTGGTTTGTATCCTTGTAATGCCCTGTTTTGTCTTTCTTACAAAATAAGCAGTTTGTGTGAATTCTCATTACATTTGATTCTTTTATGGCTCCTTTTTGTGCTCATTTCTCTTAGTTTACCTTCACTGTCATCTTTGCAATTCATGGCTCTGAATATTATTCTCTACAATTCCAGTTCTGACACCATGTCACTCTCCTACTTTGGACACAATAGAAGAGTCTTCATTGGTTCTATTCAAGCAGCGTTACTTTATATAAACACATCACTATAGAAGTTTACAGACTTTAACCTAAGTAACTTATATACAAACTAACAATTGCAATCATGCATGCTCACTCTCTGGCTGTCTCTCAAAATGGCACTAGGAATTGCATGTGCCGGGTATTTATACATGCGTGCACAGTCCTTGACATGTTTCTTAAAGACACAGCACACAGCACATGCACTCTGATCTACACCCAACCTCATCCCAGTCATGGCGTTCTCCAACCTTTTATGTCCATCACCATCCTTGTCTCTTCTCTTGTTTGTCTTGCTGTCTGCAATTGCTTCCTTACCTATCAAACATACATGACCCAGATATCCCCACATCCCTTTTTCCCTCTCAAAAAATAAATTGTCTCGTACATAGCTCTCCATTTCACACATGTGCCTTCTTGACATACTTGATTTAGTCCATTTGGCTATACAGCATGATTCTGTTGTGGTCACCCCTGTGTCTGGAGGTGATGGTCCAAATTCAGTTAATATTTACCATATATGTTCACTTTACATGTTAAAGAAATGGATAGCTACAGTTCTTTCCTACCTCCCTCCTACACATTCCTGCCCTGTTTTACTTTTGTTCTTCCCCTGCTGGCTCTTCATTTCATCACTGTCTGTCTACCCCATTTTACCTTTTTAATCCATTTTTGCATGAAGGTGCACATCATGCACCAATGTGCAGCAATGGTGAATGGTGGCAATGTGTTTAAAAGAATTTAAAAGTACTATATAAACCTGTATTTAAACCCAGTACCATCTGGCCCCAGCAACAAATGTAACAATGCATTAACACATGCTGCCACATAGTCAGTTAAGCAGCAGGTCTATTTCAATGACTCAACTGTCGGACATTAGCAATGCGCTCATGTTTGCACACTGCTTAGCTATGTGCAAACATGTATATTATGCATGCATGCGCACTTTGGTAACTGTCGAGCAAATCCACTGCTCAATGTGTTATAGAAATATACATATTATGCTGAATTACTGCTGTTTACTGTCCATTCCCTGTGTATGACATGAAATTACATGTGGAAACATTACAAACTGAGGGTCCTATCTAACAATATGTCACATATTTACAATGCATCCATGTGTTGCTACCCCCCCCCCAAGCATTGCAGTTCTGGTGTCTCAGTACTTTTTTCACACATATCTCAACCAGCGTACAAAACGTAATATCAAATATTTTGTGCTATACATTGGACATCATTCTGGTAGCATGCAGAACTACAGCTATTGACCTATACACCTAAAAAGCTTTATCAGAAACACTATGAAAAGAATCAGCATGGATCTTATCCACAGGGACATAGGTGACCTTCAACAAGTATTTTATTTTTGTCAGGGGTAGATCTTGCTTATTGAAATTTTTGGACTTCTTGGATACTGGCCCCAAAGACCTGGTTGAGGGATAAAAGGACGTACCACCTATGTTGAGTTATCCAAGGCTTTTGATACTATCCCCCACTCCTGTCTCATAGTGAAGAACTCTTATGTGGAATTAAACAGTCCAGTAGTAGAGGGATAGGCAACTGCTCATTGACAGAAAACACACTCTCAGAGTTGAGAACTGCACCTCCACCAGTACCCACTTACCATTAGAATTTCAAAGGATCTGTGCTGGGCCCTCAACTGTTTGCAAAATACATGCCTGAAATGCAGGCAATTGTAGATGGCCTGTGGTTTACCAAGTTTGCAGATGAACGGCAACTGGACGCGCTAATATAGAGTCCCCCAATGATGATAACATATTACAGAAGGGGCCGCCACACCCAAAAGATTGATGCCAAACTCACAGACTGAACCTAAAAGCATACAATGGAACATTACATCCTTTGGCAACAAAGTTTCCCAGCTAATTATGGTATATATTGCACACCTCTAAACTCAAACATAGTGTTGCAAGATTTGGGAACACATGTTGATAGCAATCAACACTTTCATCACTATGTGTCCATAGTGGTGACACACACATTCTACATTGTACACATCATACATATGGACATCACATGCCAGACCAGGGTGGTCATATCCATGCTGTATTCTACCTTTATCAGACCACTAATTGCGTACAATGATCCATTCATTCTGTACCTCACAGGACACCTGCAGCAATTGGAAAAAACACAAGATTGTGCCTGGGAGACTCCTGGGCCTCCAAACATGACATATATGAAAAGACTGAAAGACATGTTACTGTACTCAGTATCATACAGGTTGCTGACAGGTGACCTATGCCTGCCCTAAAGAGCAGTCTGAGACACTGCCCTACTGGAAATGCTGAACATCTGCAAATCAAATGGGACAAGAATAACTTGACCAAGGGTTCTCATCCTAGCCTGTGACATAAACAGAATATGCTGGGGAGATGGCCATGTCCCACAGTGATTCACACTCCTCTGTAATAGGCTTCCACTGCTTGTTTAGCGGTACTCCTCAATGACCCTGTTCAGGCTCAAACCGGACTACTGGTTGGGTGATTATAAAGTCACCATTGTGGTGGCACCTATTTCCCTCATGGACAGGGCCAGTTGGTGCTGCTCACAAAATCAGTCTGCTAACAATGACCATCCAACTATGCTCAATAAGGGTTCTTGTGTTTTTACACAGCTATGCTGCTAAACAATGTAGGGCCATTATGATAGTAGCCTCCTATGAACATAAGAGGCTATGAGCCTATGCAGGCCTTCCAAAATTTTGCTTCCCACATGGCCTACTGATGTCTTCTACTAGAAGTTCTCCTGGACCATTAGAAAAGTCAGACTTATGCTATGGTGCTTGTGTAATGTACTGTGTTCTGTAGTCTGTGTACTTAGATAGGTAGGGGTTCTGTTCTCCATGCAGTCAGCTGAGTGTGTTTGTGTGTATGTGTCTCTAGAAAGAAGAGCAGAGGTGTGAATCCCATGGTTATTGGTCCAATACCAATAACTGACAGTATTTTGATTCTTGCAGATGACACATCCATTTCATGAAGCCCACCCAAATTTTTGTTCTCCACATGGCCTGCTGATATCATCCTCTAAAAGTTCACCTGCAGTCTTGTAAAAGTAAGACTTGTGCCATGGAGCTTAAGCAAAGTATTGGTTCAGTTGCCTGTTTACTTAGATGGGCAGGAGTTCTGTTCTCACTGTTGTCAAATGAGTGTCTGTATCTCTAGGCAGAAGATCATAAGTATGTTTCTCACAGTTACTGCTCCAACACCAAGGATTGACACTATTTTGATTCTTGCAGATGCCTACACATCCATTTTATACCACCCACACAACTTACTGTGCCCCAGATGGCTTGCTGATGTCATCTACTATAAGTTCACCTGCGGTCTGGTAGAAGTCAGACATCTGGTGTCTTGCTTGCATAAAGTGTTGGGTTCTATAGACTGTGTATCTTAGATATGTAGGGGTTGTATTTTCACTGCAGTCAAGAGTGTGTGTGTGTGTGTGTGTGTGTGTGTGTGTGTGTGTGTGTGTGTGTGTGTGTGTGTGTGTGTGTGTGTGTGTGTGTGTGTGTGTGTGTGTGTGTGTGTGTGTGTGTGTGTGTGTGTGTGTGTGTGTGTGCGTGTGTGTGTGTGTGTGAGCTGTTGCTTGATATTACAGAGAGCATTTTACACCACCATGTGTGACACTATTATGTTCTTCTGAATAGACACTGCTAACATCATCAGCTATAATGTGGTGTCTGAGGCAATCCAAGTCAGACTTGAGCTATGGTGCTTGCATAAAGTACTCGGCTCTGTATTATGAGTACTTACATAGGTAGGGGTCCTATACTCACTGCTCTCAACTGAGTGTGTGCAAGCTATTGCTTGACATTACATAGACCATTTTACATCACCACATGGAACACTATTATATTCTACTTAACAGACACTGAGCATGTCATCAGCTATAAAGTGTTGTCTGAGACAGACCAAGTCAGACTTGAGCTGTGGCACTTGCATAAACTACTGGGTTCTGTAGTCTGTGTACTTAAATAGGTAGGGACCCTATTCTCACTGCAGTCAAGTGTGTGTGTGTGAGCTGTTGCTCAATGTTGCAGAACATTTTATACCATGCGGGATACTGTTATATTCTCCTCAACAGACACTGTTGATGTCATCAGATATCAAATGTTGTTTGAGACAGTCCAAGTCATACTTGAGTTGTTGCGCTTGTGTAAAGTGCCGGGTTTTGCGGTCTGTGTATCTTAGATAGGTATGTGTTGTATTCTCATTGCAGTCAACTGTATGTGTATATGTGTGTGTGAGTTGTTGCTTGCCATTACAGTGAGCATTTTACTCCACCATGTGGGATACTGTTATATTCTCCTCAACAGATACTACTGATGTCATCAGCTATAAAGTGTTGACTGGCACATTGCAAGGTAGACGTGTTGTGGGACTTCCTTAAAGTACTGAGTTCTATAGTCTATGTACTTAGATAGATAGGGGGACTATTCTCACTTCAGTCAACTACAGGTGTGTGTGTGTGTGTGTGTGTGTGTGTGTGTGTGTGTGTGTGTGTGTGTGTGTGTGTGTGTGTGTGTGTGTGTATGAGCTCTTGCTTGATATTACAGAGAGCCTTTCACACCAGCATATGGGGTTTGTTATTACCATATTCTCTGCAGCAGACACTGCTGATTTCAGCTATATTAGATTTTTGGATATGCAGTAATTTCACCAGGGCAGGGTCAGACACTGGCCTGGAGGCCAGGCAGATGTCACCTAATTCTATAACATACAGAATACAGTGACATGGTGTTATTTGTATCCACATATATCGTGGCATGGTTTGTAGGCCCTGTGTTATCTTGCTGAGAAAGCCCGGTGGTCTCTCTAGTTGCTGCATAAGTCTGGTGAGGTAAATGCCAAAGAGAGCCTTACACTCTATTACTGTTATGATGAGGTTTGAATACAATGCTGTCATAAAATCCTAAGATCTGCATATGATGGAATGATGTATGATATGCACAACATAGGCTTTTAATGGCAGTATGGACACATAGTGGTCAAAGTTCAGACTGCTATCTACATGTGTTCCCAGTGGTGGCATCACTGGGTGTCAGCAAAGCAGGATTGTTGCTAGTGCTGTGATTAACACAGAATTCCACTTTTCAGATGGACAACATAAAAAAGACACATTTCTGCATTTAGTTGTAGATTATTTGCCTTTGTCCTTAATTCTTCTGTATGTGTTAGCTCCTCCTGTACTTTGTTATTATCATTGGTTGACTCTGTGATTGCACCCAATATGCAAGAATCAGCAAACCTGGTAAGGCAAAGGCCATATACTTTAGCCTGAACTGTCAAGAAATAGAGTCTAAACAGTGAAGGGCCAAATAAAGATCCCTGGGGTTTACCAATGGTGATAGCTCTACTGGTACAGATTGGTTCACCAACGTTCACACTATGTGTTTTGTTGGTGAGCCAACTGCTTATACATCTACTGATGTAAGGGTTAATCTACAGTTGGGAGGGTTTATCAATCATACCTGCCTGAGGGATTGTGTCAGAACCCTAGGCTGGATCATGATAGGCAGTATGCACTGTCTTACCTTCACCTAGGCCTATCACATGGAAACAGTGGCCTATGACAACATCACAGATCACCTATGGCATGACTCAGCACATACACCTTCCTGGTGCAGTTGAATACACACTTCAACACACCTTCCACATGAGTTATATTCCTGTACAATGGTGTACATCAACATGCATCCATCAGAAAGAGGGGAAAGCACATGTTGCTTGCATGTATGCATACATCCTGACTCTCCTTGACTATGAGGTAGACCAGCAGGTGATCATGGAGCTATTCTACATGCACACTAGTCATATTCTGGCTGTGTGTAACAGACCTGTATGAGTTGTTAGTGTTACATCATGCCTGATACTTCAGCTAGAAGTCCTCAAAGAGGTCATCCAGGGCATGCATGATGACAACAGTATCATCTTGTGGAACTTGGCCAGGTCAAGCATTTGACACAAATCCACACTGAGGTATTCACTCAACACTGTCATATGTAGCCATAAACAACTATATCATGAAATGGGTAGACCAGTGTATCGCATAAATGGCATCTGACTATGTTGAAATGTGTGACATGATCTATATCTCATGTCCAGGGATCAGGTCCATACATCAGGACTGCCTGCTAGGCCTTTTCCTGTCCATTAGTTAATTAATGGACATCAAAGATGACATACACATGCTGTGTCCATACACTGCCTGAAGGACTACTGAATGTGGGCAATCATTGACTCCAACTGTGACATTAGTATATTACAGAGAATAGCAAAAGATAAACACTGCTGCCACAGGCATGACAACACCTGCATTGACAAGACACATGGGGTGATTTGTTAATTCAGGAAATAAACACACCACACAAGTATAATGTAGAAATCACACCCCATAATCAAACCAATAGGTATGTGACCCATGTGCTGAGGTAGATGGTAAGTGGTACATCCACCAGCATATGGTCACAGTGCTGACTACTCCCTTGAATGTAACACAAGTAGTAGGTATGTGAAGGATGTCCACATCAGAGGCCATAATACCCTCATGGTTCCCAGCCTTCATCACACCAATAATTGTGTACAATGCACCCTTCTTCATGTACCTCCAGATACATCTTCTAGTGATGTGTAACAGAAATATACCATTGTCTCACTGAGCTGTTACACAGCTTATTGGCAAAACTTAGGTATTCTTTCTGTAGAATATACATGACTTCCGCACTCAAAATGACATAATTAAAAGGGTGTGTATGCTGCTATGGTTACTAAATGCATCTAAGTGAGTGAACACTAGGAAATAAAGGTATTTAAGAGGAAGTTTCACTGGCAAACATTTAGGATTTGAAAAAGGTATTATACCAAAAGTGCTTATCTGGTTTATGAGCCAGTGTGTTTATTTTATTTTATCTTATCATCGTATATTTTATTAAAGTTTTCAAGTTTCAAGTATTTTAATTGGAATTTTTTTGGAGGAATATACATGACTGTCTGATGGTGCGGAACACCAATCACATGGATATACCAGCTGCATGTGTGGTAACTGTTCTGCTTATGCACACACTGCATAGATAAGTATTTGACAACATTAATGACATGCATATCATTCATGACAGCATGGATTGTGCCATATAAATATATATATATATATATATATATATATATATATATATATATATATATATATATATATATATATATATACATATATATATATATATATATATATATATATATATATATATATATATATATATATATATATATATAGACATTTTTCAAAATTGAGAGATAACCAACCTTCAAAGCAATAACCAATAAACAAAAATGAAGACCAAGACTGTAGGAAACACCCCACTGAAACGAAAGGCAATAAAAATGCTCTTTATTTTCCACAGTTCCACACAGAACTATGGAAAATAAAGAGCATTTTTATTGCCTTTTATTTCAGTGGTTTGCTTCTTACAGCCTTGGTCTCCGTAGTTTTTTATATATATACATATAAATATATACATATAAATATATATATATATATATATATATATATATATATATATATATATATATATATATATATATATATATACCATGCACACAAGGCAGCTAGCCTGTATTGGCCATACTGTCGCATACAGGTATAACAGTGCTCCTCCTAACATTTCCAGCAGATGTGGTGCAGTGTTTAACATTGTCACCTCACATCAAGTGGTTCTCTGGTCCAATTCTCGGCTGGGGTGCCTTCTGTGTGGAGTTTGCATGTTTTCCTTGCATTCACATGGATTTCCTCTGGGTACTCCGGTTTCCTCCCATATTCAAAAGACATGCGACTAGAGCATTTCTCCCTGGGCCTCCACTAAAAATAGGCTCTGTGGACCCTAGTCGGATGTCCCCTGTCAACAAATGTTAAATAAATACAAAATAAATGCATGTTACAGTGCCAGTGTGTGTGCGGTTACCATCAGAGAGTGTGGATGTATCATAATAGTTTTTCAAGTGTGTGTGTGTGTGTGTGTTTGTGTGTGTGTGTGTGTGTGTGTGTGTGTGTGTGTGTGTGTGTGTGTGTGTGTGTGTGTGTGTGTGCGTTTGTTTGTGCAGACTCATCTCTTATCACTGTAAATCACATATGTTACATCAGAGGCATGGGATAACTAATGGTATTATTCTGGTATTGTCCATGATTATGGCTGGTTCTTGTAATCTTTTCCATGAGCCTTTGACCTGTGCCCACCTTGCTGGAGACCTCTGCTGAGTGAGAGTGCACTCATATTGAGGCATATTAGTTTACAAGGCTTTGCAATACAAACCTTACCCCAATTGTATGTCAGATCGTCCTAATAGATGTCCTCTGCATCATCCATGTAAGGATGCTTATCTCACATAGATATCCCCATTATATTAACTTGTGTGACAGTCACATAAAACACATTTTCACTGTACAGTCTCTACAGTACCATATAGATATGTGATTGGTGTTGCTGCTACAACTATCTTCTATAGACATGCCCTCCTCTGTTGTACATTAGGTTGTGTCACCTGTCCTCTTTCCCTGCATTCATTCCTACAATTCATGTGTGTGCCCCTATTCAATACCCACACTTTCCCAGAGTGTTCATTTAACATGGCAGTCCATGTCCCATTACAAATCATTTACACAGCTTCAGTACACAATGCCAGGATATGGATATCACAATACTCTGCAATGTAGGTACATAGTCATATACTGTGTTTGGACCACATACTCCATATTCATATCTTTCAACTGTCCAGATATTCCCAAAATGTCCATATGTTTTCCTTTTCAAATTTGTGGCTTTCTGCCATATGACTGGGATGATCTCAAGACTGATGTTAGTCAATGTTACATACATTTGAGATCATACCTCTAAAATGTCTTGATAAATGCAGAATGTCCACTTTTTATCTCATATTTCTGATCTTTTCCTGATAACATATTGTTTTTCTGGCAAATCATTGACATGTAATTGCAGATTGAAGTTAGAAACTGATGACAGACATTTGAGTTTCAAACTTCATGCTCTTAAGATAGTTCATAGTTCTGTACAACCTATTATTCCTTCAACTGTCTATGTTCGGAAGACCAATATTAAAAATCTGTTCCTAGTTTTGGGCCTTTGCCTCTCCATTATTGATGGTTTTGTCCAGATTTCTTAAGCGGTTGAGAGAGTTTTATTATAACACATTTCTGTGCAACATCTATGCCACATATGTCCCTATTTCTGGTTATTTGTCTCCTCATTATGTTGGCCTCTGTGCAGATGTGTTGCACTAAAATATTAACAGCTATCTGTGAAGTCCTGGTGACCACTGTGGCATTTTGCACAAATTCACGGACTGTAGCTGCTCTGCCTTATACAGAATTGATATCCACATTAGCTTACATGGTTTCCTGGTCAGCAAAACTGTTGCCTGACATGAAATATGACTTAGGCCTCATGTAATTAATATGCATTGCACGCTACCACTCGCCTTGCACCATCGCACAGACATGTAAACTCCATGTAGGCTTCACCCAGAGCCTACATGGAGTTTATTAAACCCCAGGGATGGTTTAAGCAATATTTTTTCTTGCTATAAATGAACTGATAATGCTAGAATTATTGCTCCTTGAATTATATTGTCCCACAAGATCATTATGAGATTACAGTTACTTATTGAGGGTTTCTAAGATTTTAATAAAAGCATGCTTTCAAGATATGTCCTCAAGCAAAGGCAATTCCAACCAGTGTACTAACAGCAAACATGAGACCACAACAACCAATGTGCTTTCCAGGCTTTATATTAATTGTGCTTCAAAATGAATAAAATTCTTGTTTAGAAGCCATCTATAGGACAGAATCACTGTCACTGAATCATCTGTAAAATGTGGCTTTGGAAAAATATACCTAACACAGTATGCTATATTTGTTCAAGTCTAAGGTTTGTGCAAGAAGTGGCCATTACCAGCCAACTATATTCCTCTTTTTTATACAATATTTGACCTAGGTGTAAGAAATATTTTTATTTAAAATAAATTATACAATAATGGGTTGTTGTTATTCAAAAACATGCAAGTTGATTGGACAGCTCAGCCAGCATGCCCACTGTAAATCAAGCATATACCAATACACTAAAGTTCAGCCATTGATGTACCATTGAGTGGCCAGACTTTTCTATCAGTATACGGTTACAGAAAAACAAAATATGAGAAAAATCATACTTTCTGCAAAGATAAACAATCAGAAATATACTGGATTTTTTTTTGTATTTATTCTGTCCCTTGAAAAATTTGAGTAAAAAATAGCAATGGAGATTTTCTCTTCTCCATTGCTGACTGAACGGAAATGTTTGAAGCAAGTTGAATCTTTAAAATTAATAATGTTAGTTGCAAAAATTGGCTTACTAAGACTTGCTCTTATATTATGGACAAAAGTGAAACCCATAATGAACATGCTCAGTTGCTCATTAGTAAAAGTCATTTTACTTGGTTTAAGGAATATAGACACCGGTACTGTTTGCACTTTCTGCTTCCCTTTCTGTTTCCTATCCCCTGCCCAGTCAACCCTCACCACTGCTATCTTTTTCTTCTTTGATCGCTGTCTTTTGGCACCCTGTTCAGGTTGTTTATTTTGGAATACTGTGATGCAGATCTTCTAAGTTTAAGGCAGGCAGGAAGACCAGAGAGAGGGGCAGATCCCCAGTGCAAATGATAGAATGCATTTTTCTGTAAGGATATTGCATGGTCATTACTTTGTATAGAAATCCTGTTCCTGTCCTCCGGGTCAACAGATGGTTCTGAAGAGGAGTCATTAGGAAGCATGTGAAAGGGCCCAAGGCAGTCTGCAGGGTACCCCTGAAACCTGGAAAGGGAATAGGAGTTGCTGGTCCTGCAATGAAAAAACTAAACAGATTATCCCCTGCCTGTATAGTAAGTTATATTGAAAAGAAAAGAGTGCTATCTGTAAGTACTGTTTATTTGCTAGTTGTCTTTGGGTGTGACTGAATACTGGTGACTGTTTTGACTGAAAAGAGGCCACACACAACACTAAAAAGAATATATGTACACTATTTTAGGCTGAACTTTGTGGATCTTCATTTACTATAGACTAGCACTGTATTTATGAAAGAATCATTTTCATCTTATGTTTTGCTTTGCAAATAAACCTCAAAAACTGAAACACTGATTCCAGAGACTATTTTGAATTACAAAAAGAATAACAAATTGCTTTAAGTTTATATTAGTACTGTATGCAAATACATCATTATTTAGGATCCACAACAAACATTTTTTGTCACAGCATTGCTTTGTATATGTTGAAGTTATTTAAAATAACAATTATGAATTTGCCTTTAATTTGCTCTAGCAACAATCTTAGATACATTAAAATGAATGCTGCTAAAGGATAGTTTATTTGTTTGTCCAGAATGACAAAAATGATGATGCCTTTTTTAAAGATTCTTTTATGTTAAAAAAAATTGTTTGAAGAAAGAGACTGTAACGTAGGCATTGTTGAATGTATAGCAAGAACTGTCACAGAATGTACAAATACTACAGGTGATTTCTGTAAATGGCTTCCACACACCGGGTAAGTCTTCCATGGTTCCCATTGATTATACTTTTATGAGTGTATCCTATAGTGTGTATTCATAATTCATAAAAATCATTGTGATGAATAATCGACACACTGTTTAGGGGAAACAAAGATCTGACAGTGGCTTTAGGAAACAAGACAAGGTCTATGACAAAAACACTGTTAATTTTAATCGCATTTAAATTGACAACTACTACAGATTCCATTTATCTTCATCTGGTCATCTGTAATAGTGGAAACACGCTCAGAGTAGATAACTTTTACATACATTTTGAGTTATCAAGGCTAAGGTATAACAAACAATCCATCATGAATAGCTACCAGAAAGGTGTGAACACTTTGTAGACAAAATCACCCTCTAGGTAAGGGAGTGAAGCTGTAGAGAGATTTGACTTAGTGGTTTGATATATATATATATATATATATATGTATATATATATATATATATATATATATAGTGATTGGTGACTGATGAACGCTGCAGGTGTCCATCTAGGCAGGGGAAGCTCGGGTTATCTATGTCATGATAATCTGTCGATGACCACCATGTCCAATTCACAAAAAAATTAGCTATTGTCTCTGGATGGATCTGAAGCCAAATAGCAGCAGATTCAACTGTTTATTAGCTAATAAT